>NC_073361.2:6936875-7262500 GCF_027580225.2 Misgurnus anguillicaudatus | reverse complement strand
CCCATATTATTTTACATATATTTAAAATGTATTCCACAATATATCGAACACATATCTACATATATTTCATGTATATTTCCATATAATTTTACATATATTTGAAATATATTCTACCATATAGTAAACATATATGTGAAACTATATCTCTACATATATTGTTAATACATTTTCGCATATAAATCAAAATACAATATTGCAGATATTTATAAATATAATATTGCATATATTTTTTAATATATAAACACATATATTATATCCATGTACAATATATTGAAAGTGGCAATAATTTGTATATTTTGCAATATACTGCAATATATTACACATATATAGAATATATGTACCATCAATATATTATTCCTTGTATTGCCAATGTATAATATATTGGAAAATGGAAAGTAAAATAATATATTGCAATATATTACAATATATTTCAAGTAATATATTGGTAAATATATTTTCCTTTCGTAAGGGGCGGTTCCCAAAGGAGTGATCACTGCCACGAGTTATCCAAAAGCACACTCGCACACCACACTGTGAATTCAGGGCACACACTCATACATGTCAAAATGTGCAACACGGCAACCGTTGACACAGTACCACCACCATTACAAGTTCCCAGCTCCCGAAAGCAAAGCAAAACACACCAATAAATGGCAAATGGGGCTACAAGGAAGAAGTCATCAGCGTGAATGCAAAGTCCATACGCCAGCTCCAATGTGCTGGACGATCCTCCATTCCAAAATATAATTTAGCAGTAAAGCTTAGAAACCAAACAGTGTACAGTCCATTGTACCGCGGTGAAGATAGTGACGTTGTTTCAGAGAACCACAGTGTCCACGTCAACCGGCACAGGAAGTAAACAGTTGCCTACAATCCATGTGTCTGTTGTAGTCCAACAACCCTACTGAAAAATCCAGCTAAAACCAGCTACCAGCTTATGCTTTAGCTGGTTTAAGGTGGTTTATGCTGGTCCTCTCAGCCTGACAAAGCTGGTCATGCTGGTGGGCAAGCTGGTATTCCAGCATGACCAGCTAAGTCCAGCTAGACCAGCTTAAAATGTGACCAAAACACACCTAGACCAGATTGCTACACCAGCAAAACCAGCCCCCTACACCAGCAAAACCAGCTAAAACCAAGATGGGGACCAGCTAAAACCAGCTTATGCTGGTCTTAGCTGGATTTTTCAGTAGGGAAAAGAGATTTACGTTGGAAATGATAACTTGCGTCATGTTTTACTTTGGCATTTGTACATTTTACATATTGTTAACATGTACAAAACAATACAAAATTACACACCAAAGGAAATGTAAAAAGGTGAATCGGATAATACATGCTCTTTAATTAAATTATCATAGGCCTGCCTGTCATGTGAGTGTTTCTGCTAGTATATACCTAACCTTACCACTCCAGACTATTTTTAAGGACTGTACACTTTATTCGAGTGTTTATACACCGGTGGAAACTTTTCCAAGATTCCAAGCTTTTAACTGCATGAGTTTAGTTTTACTTGTTTGTCTTATGGTTTTAATCTCTTGCAGTGAAAATCTTACCCAGGGGTGCCCAAAATTGGTCCTGGAGGGCGGGTGTCCTGAGTTTATTTCCAACCATAATCAAACACACCTGAAGCAGCTATTAAGGTGTACTAGAAACTACCAGGCAGGTGTGCTGAGGCAAGCTGGAGCTAAACTTTGCAGGACACAGGCCTCCAGGACCGAGTTTTGAGACCCGTGATCCATTTTAACTTTTGGTAAAGTGCACCTATTTCAGTGCTAATGTGTATTTGGTATAATACAATGTATTTGCGTACATACCGTACATTTTTGTATCTCCAGATATACTAACGCTCTGATTTTGTAAAAAGCTCATCAATCTAAAAAGCACCGTGTTCCCGATTGGCCATCTGTACGTTGTGATTGGTCTGAAAACCTCTGACATCAGCCGGAAATGTGACATTCCTTACCATGTTTGAAAGATTCGGTTGCTAATGCTGGGTACACACAAAAGATTTTTTTACATCTAATAAGATTTTTAAAATGTGATAGACCACAAACATGAGGATAAAAAAATCTTAGATTTAGCCATTTTGCTCCTATAGTGGTGAGCCATTATGTGTCAAAGACAGCACACCACACAAAAAACTGATTTTTAACCAGAGTCTCGACTGTAAAACAGGAAATCCCACAAAATCTCGCGAGACTTCAGATAACGCCCACTCTGGTAACGCCCACATCGACGAAAACACGGTAAAAATGCGTTGAAATGGGCAAAAGCTGTTAGACTGTACTAAGAGATTAAAGGCGGAGTCCACGATGTTTGAAAAACGCGTTGGAAAAGGAGACTGGCCGACTACCAAAACACACTTATATCAAATCAAATCAAATGCCGGGTTGCGTATGTGTGGGGCGGGTCTATCAACAGAAGGTCCAGATTCTATTGGGGTAGGGGCATGTTTGTTTAGGTGATTTCAAATATCAACATTTGGCTTTCAAACATCATGGACTCCGCCTTTAACAAGAATTCAGATTTATCGTTTTACAGACTGCCAAAAAACACCGAAAGGAGAAGCAAATTGATCGCTCATGCCAACGTCCACAGACCACAAGTGGGTTGACAAGCTGCTAGGGTCACTATCAAAGGTTTTACTTTGTAGTATTTTTCAAGTATTTGTATTTTATCCGTGTTTTTCTTTGGAAAACATACATTCCAAAGCATATTATCATAAGTTTTACTCAATTACATTTCATAAATAATAAATTTTTGTTTTAGATTTAATATTTAAGTACATAAACATACCTTTTACTCAAGCAACACAATTAAAATGTAATTAGGTATTAAATAAATGTTAATATGCAATATTAAAGAATACACAGTATGATTATATGCTTTAGAATGAAGTAAGTGAAGTAATGTTTTTCCCAATACAAACACCCTAATAAAGCACAGATGCTTGGAAAATGTAACTTGTAACTAAGTATTGTCCACCTCTGCTATCAAGTCCAACTTAATTTAATTAAAGCTGATAATAGTCAGTTTTACTGGCATTTTCGCAGCAGTCCCTATGAAAACCAGCCATTTTGATGGACGTTTTGCCACTCCGCCGCATGGCGAAGACATTTCAATGATACTGCTTGGTATAATTTTTACAAGACACGTTGTATAAACATTCGTGCTGTTGCCACAAATCAACAAGTTGATCCTCCATCTCTGCTGTCCACATCAACTTCACTTTGGCCGTTTCTCAATCCGAAGGCTGTAGCTTGCGGAGGTCGCATATGTAGGCTGCATACGTCATGAAACCTGGTTTATTCAAGTTACATGGTCATAAGTTTATGAGCATTACATTCGCACGTCATAAGTATATTACAACAATATACGATAAACTAGGAATAATTGTAAATTTTATAACTGCTAATATTCTGAAATAAGACAGTCTTGATGACGTATATGCAGCCTGGAAATGCGACCTACGGATTGAGAAGCAGCCTTTGTGCTGCGCCATCTGTCTTCCCTCGTCTCCCTTTCTGATTGGATATGGTTTCATTTCACATGATAATCTCAATAGCGTGCTCGCGACCCACACAACCTGTTTACATCTTTGGCCCATTCCCACAATATGACCCACAGAATCATTTACTAAATAAGTGCCTCTATCTATGAAACTTAATATAACACACAGCACTTTAATCCTTAAAATTGGCAAAAAGCCTTCTGTGTGAACACAAACATGTCCCATACATATTCTAGGATCGCTTCCGTAAAGGGGACCTACATAAGTAGCATTGCCGAAAGGTTGTTTGTAATACTTTTATACTGTTGTTTATCAATACATTTTTGCAGTAAATATCCATGGCTGTACTTTTAATTGTTGTGTTGTATATGGTTGAGAAGTAGTTGGATTTAGGGTAAGGGTGGGGTAAGATGCTCCAATATCTTCAACCCATAAATGTTTATGAAGCCGTTTTAAAAATGCAGAGAATTAAATGTGTCTTGATCTGAGGCATTAATAACAACCTTAACCACAGGTTGTAATAAGTTGCTTGCACAAACTATCTATGGGGTCGTTTTTGACACCATATGAAACATTTAGCATTTAGAGCTTTAGCTGTGTCTACAATATAAGTTCCCTTTCTTTAATCCGAGTGGTTTAATTGAGACACAAGTTATTGTTACATTATGTCCTATAAATTGTGTTTCACATTTACTTCTGGAGCTTTGAGAACAGTCAGCTATACAAAAAAATCAATTACTTTACTTTTATTAGTCCCATCTGGGATACATTTATAAATACATTTAAAAAGTCATTCTCTGACAGATTTTTTATTCATTTACTGACAGTAAATACTGCCAGTGTAGGATAGTGTGTCTGAACACTAAATTTAATCACCTAAATTATTATGTTATGTGTTTGCACATAATGATTTACATACAGTATACATCACATGCAAGGGTTTATGTTTTTTGGATATGATATACAGTATCTACACTCACCTAAAAGATTATTAGGAACACCTGTTTAATTTCTCATTAATGCAATTATCTAATCAACCAATCACATGGCAGTTACTTCAATGCATTTAAGTGTGTTGTCCTGGTCAAGACAATCTCCTGAACTCCAAACTGAATGTTAGAATGGGAAAGAAATGTGATTTAGGCAATTTTGAACATGGCATGGTTGTTGGTGCCAGACGAGGCGGTCTGCTCGGTTACTGGGATTTTCACGCACAACCATTTCTAGGGTTTACAAAGAATGGTGTAAAAAGGGAAAACATCCAGTATGTGGCAGTCCTGCGGGGGAAAATGCCTTGTTGATGCTAGAGATCAGAGGAGAATGGGCCAACTGATTCAAGCTGATAGAAGAGCAACTGAAATAACCACTCGTTACAACCGGATATGCAGCAAAGCATTTGTGAAGCCACAACATGCACAACCTTGAGGTGGATGGGCTACAACAGCAGAAGACCCCACCGGGTACAACTCATCTCCACTACAAATAGGAAAAAGAGGCTACAATTTGCACAAGCTCACCAAAGTTGGACAGTTGAAGACTGGAAAAATGTTGCCTGGTTTGATAAGTCTCGATTTCTGTTGAGACATTTAGATGGTAGAGTCAGAATTTGTCGTAAACAGAATGAGAACATGGATCCATCATGCCTTGTTACCACTGTGCAGGCTGGTGGTGGGGACCACTATGTAGGCTGCTGATGTTTTCTTGCCACACTTAAGGCCCCTTAGTACCTGAGTATTGTTTCTGACCCTGTCTATCCCTTTATGACCACCATGTACCCATCCTCTGATGGCTACTTCCAGCAGGATAATGCACCATGTCACAAAGCTCGAATCATTTTAAATTGGTTTCTTAAACATGCCAATAAGTTCACTGTACTAAAATGGCCCCCACAGTCACCCGATCTCAACCCAATAGAGCATCTTTGGGATGTGATGGAACGGGAGCTTTGTGCCCTGGAGCTTTGTGCATCCCACAAATCTCCATCAACTGCAAGATGCTATCCTATCAATATGGGCCAACATTTCTAAAGAATGCTTTCAGCACCTTGTTGAATCAATGCCACGTAGAATTAAGGCAGTTCTGATGGCGAAAGGGGGTCAAATAGTGTTGCGTTCCTAATAAACCTTTAGGTGAGTGTATATTTAAATATACAAAAACATGGGTGAAGACTCAGCACAAAAATATCTACAAATGCAAAGTAGATTACAATGAAAATTTTATTTTAGAGCTACAGAACTTGTTCTTGCTCAGTTAACAGTGTTCCCAAAATGTTCATGGAAGAAGTCTTCAGTGTAAGGTCACATTTTGAAAAGCAAGAGGGGTTGACATAAAGAAAAAAGAATTTGGGGAGATAGCCGAGAGGAACATTGTGAGTCATAGGTTCTGACCTAAATGTCAACACTATCCCAGAGGTGAAACCTCAGGGTTTGTGAGATAAAAGATCCAATGAATCAAGGTCAGGATAAGTGGCATGCAACTCTTTTCTTTTCCATAATTTCCTGCTTTAGGTTTCATGCTAAATAAAAGCACTAAACAAACTATGTATGGTAGGAGCTTATGATTTTGCTCAAAAGTTGAAGCAATTTGTGACATCTCAATACAAATGTCTTGGTCTTTTACATTTAAATGTATTTGTTTTGTATGAATGTCCTCAATTTTCTCTTTCTCATGCTGTGCAGCTACTACATTACTTTTGTTGAGATGAGGCTAAGGAAGTGGTGCTATAAGAGAGAATATTGACTGCTAATAAGCAGACCTCTAGAGCTCCTGATTGATTTCTGCCCCACTGAGACAATAAGCAGCCATAATGAAGACAGGCAAATTATTTAGAGACGCTTAGAGAGGCTGCTGAAGCTATTCTGTTGGTGCAAGCTAAAATTTCCCAAGTGTCTCGATCAATACAGCCTTTCTACAGAGAGAAGAGGAGAAAAGGCCCCCATGATTGAACTGAACAGTTTGTTTCTCAATTCAAAATTATAACAAAAACATTGCACTGCAGTCTTTGTGATTTACTGAATGAATGCTTATTTGTGTACGTGGCACATTGTTAACATCTGAATGTCAACAAAGTCCTTTAAAATTAGTTTATACTACTAAAAACCAGGCGCTAGACCTGGACATATCAATGCTTTTGTAGGTAGCCAGTAGCTTTCTCTTTACGACCTAACCCTGAAAATTATTTAATTATTTTTAACTATATTTGAAATGATTAGCCAGAAGTGGATAAAATTAGTATGAATCATCAATATTTCGGTCCATATTCCCAGAAGAGAAAAAAACTATTTGTGTCAATTTTATGTGCAATTTGTGCACATCGTATAAAAGTAATTTAGTCAATGTTTAAGGCTAAGCATATAAATGCATTTAAAGCTAACACATATGGACTAAAAGCAATAAAACTCCAATTTTAGGTTTTATGGCCTCGTGAAGGCAAGTTGGTTCACTCGGAGGAGCTTTACAATACTTAGAAGCTATCAGTTAGCATTACTGTTCATCTCAATGGCAGTTGCTTGCCCAATGTATCACTTCGGGAAATATGTGGATTTAACTCTGTCCTTTCTGCTTATGTCCAGCTGGTATTTCTAAATAGCCCAAAATATCTGGGATTCGGCTTTTGCTTTCTACACTCACCATTCAGTGTATGCATTTTAGATGCGTGCGTGTGTGTGCGTGTGTGTGTGTGTGTGTGTGTGTGTGTGTGTGTGTGTGTGTGTGTGTGTGCGTGCGTGCGTGTGTGTGTGTGTGTGTGTGCGTGTGTGTTTGCATATATGGTTTATGGGGACATGAATAGTGTATAATGACATGTTTACTATACTATAAACATGGTTTACGGGGATACAGAAAGTGTACCCATAAACTGACCAGCTAAATAAACATACATAATGTTACTTTTTTATTGATTAAAAACAGGCCAACAGGTTTTTGTGACATTGGGGTTAGGGACTGTGGTAGGTTAGGGGAATAGAATATACAGTTTGTACAGTATAAGATGCATTGCGTCTGCTTCTAGATTTTCCCCGTAAACCACATATGCCAAAGGTGTGCACACGTGTGTGTGTGTGTGTGTGTGTGTGCATGCATTGTACAGTGGAGAAGAAATCAAATAGTTTCATATTACAGTGGAATACTGCTACAAAGGTAAGTATAAAATCAAATCATAGTATTGAAACAATTTCTTATATTTTTATCACACACTCACTAGGGGCTAAGCCCCTTTTTTAAGTTGTCCGCTAGCATTTTTTTTTTGTTATTTTCAGAAATGTTTTACAAAATTCCTTCCAGCAAAATTTTAAGCAAAAAGCTGAAATAATTGCATTATGAAAGAATTTTGTTAGAGATCAGATTCAGAATGATTATCAAAACATACACAGTTTACCTCATTCCCCGCTATTGTCGAATTATCTCGTCAATTAAAGGTAGGGTAACAGATTTGATCCTAAAACATTTTTAGTTATGCTGGTTAAAAGTCTCCCCACATCCTGATAGCAATCACTGTGTTAAGTTGTTTAAATGTATTTGTAGAAATTTATGTCATCTGTGAAAGGCATAGGACCAAAAAATGTTCAACAAATCATAGATTTTGTTCTGAACGGACGTTTCATTTTTTGTCCCTCATACGTAAGCGTAATTTGAATTCCCACCGCGCAGCGAGTCCACGCAGACACCATACGTCATCGGCGCGTTCACTTGCGCTCACCTCCTGTCTGTAAACAGCGAGAACAGCAAACTTTTCTGCTGAATTGACAACCTACACAGGAGGCACAAAACCAAAGGCATCTTTTATAACAACAACAGCAAAAACTGCTTGGATCAGCAAGAGCAAAAACCCAAATGAACATCGGTAACTTTACTGCTTTACCACGAGATGCAAACAGCTACAGGAGGCAAAGAGTCTGAAAGGGTCGTTGCACTGTTTATTTTGGTAAGGTAGGTACGCGATATGTTTGTATTGAGCTGGATTCAGATATTCTACTTTGATGAAACATTGTGTTGCTTATGAAATTTGTGTTCGTTTACGGATAAGCATAATGATATAGTTACTACGTTTATGTCACAAGCCAGGGGCTGGCCGCTAAGGGTTAAGCCACGCCCCTTCTAACTTCCACCTCGAGGAGGTCCCCAAAACCAACCCAATGACCAGACAACAACGAGTACAGGTAAGTATAAAAATATTCTTTATTGATTTAAATATTTAAAATATATGGGGACTCGGGGAAAGGGGATTTAAAACTAGGATCAGGATCTGTCCTCCAGGGGGGGGGGTTTACGTCGGGGAACGGGCTCCCGCCTCTGGTTCCCTCTGCCCGTGGCGCGCTCCTCTTCCTTCCTGGAGGCAGAATAAAATCACAATGAATATGGGCATGTACTATTTCCTGTCCGTGTACCTGCGTGTAATTCGCGGCACTCCGCCGTCTTCCCACGCGGCTCCTTAGTTGTCGACTCACTCTCCTTTCCTGTTTCTCTTCCTCTCTACAGGCTACCACTAGGGCACGAAGACACAGCGGATCGTCCTCACGAGGGTCTCCACCGACTACAGCTGCTGGGTAAGTATGAATCTTCCTCCTCAACTCGTCACTTTAGTACTCACACTGTTTCTCTCTCTCTTCCTCCACAGACGACAGCTGGGACACAAAGGCACAGTGAATCGTTCTCAGTTAATTCTCTCACCTCGTCGCTGGTTTCCGCTTCTGATACGTATGGTTCTCCTCCACAACGGGTCTCCTTGGAGCTCACACTGTTTCTCTCTTTCCTCCTCCACAGACGACAGCTGGGACACAAAAGCTCAGTGAATCGTTCTCAGTTAGTTTTCTCACCTCGTCGCTGGTTTCCGCTTCTGGTACGTATGGTTCTCCTCCACGACGGGTCTCCTTAGAGCTCACACTGTTTCTCTCTCTCTTCCTCCACAGACGACAGCTGGGACACAAGGGCGCAGTGAATCGGTCTCAGTTAATTCTCTCACCTCGTCGCTGATTACAGCTTCTGGTACGTATAGTTCTCCTTCACAACGGGTCTCCTTAGAGCTCACACTGTTTCTCTCTCTCTTCCTCCACAGACGACAGCTGGGACACAAAGGCACAGTGAATCGTTCTCGGTTAATTCTCTCACCTCGTCGCTGGTTTCAGCTTCTGGTACGTATAGTTCTCCTTCACAACGGGTCTCCTTGGAGCTCACACTGTTTCTCTCTTTCCTCCTCCACAGACGACAGCTGGGACACAAAAGCTCAGTGAATCGTTCTCAGTTAGTTTTCTCACCTCGTCGCTGATTACAGCTTCTGGTACGTATAGTTCTCCTTCACAACGGGTCTCCTTGGAGCTCACACTGTTTCTCTCTCTCTTACTCCACAGACGACAGCTTTCTTCCCTGTTGATGGACAGACTGAACAGGTTATGTTATATTCTCTCAGGGTAGCGTACTCAAGATAACGGCTAGGCGTAATGTATCGAAATGCAGTGGTTTCAAAGATAGCGCCGGTGACCAATACCTCTCGGCTGACTTGTTGATTCTACAGACTGGCGGAAGTGTCACGCCGTCACACCCGGGTCGAGCGCTGCCCTTTCCTCGACGCCTGTTGGCAATCGACAACCGGACCGGGGCGCCCCTTTGTAGAGACCTCGGGGCAGCGGATCTCCTTCGCCTCTGACTCTGTGATGATAGACAACACACAGGTAAAGTAGCAATGTAACTGGTAATACTCACACCGCCAGCCGTACATATCTTCACCGACACTCCTAACACAAGTCCGCCAAGCGTCTGGCTACGAAAATACTTCAGGAACTACTCCGAAATTTCCAATGCTGAAACACACTCACAGCATAATCATACACAGGGTTATTCTAGGATCCGTCTTCCTCTTCAGCGCCCCTAGCGAGTGACTGGAGGCGGGGTACGTCTGACACGACACAGCAATCTCACTGCAATATACACGGCACCACTTCCAAGTGAAATTTCTACATCCAAGACTCACCCACCACGCTCAGTGCACACAATAGACGCCCGTCTTCCCTCGCCTCGCTCTGGGCAAGAATGTGGAGATGGTAACACGGCCTAGCAGTTGGTTTCCGTTGCTGCGGCTGTCTCACACAAAGATCCTGTGGCTCACCCACCACGCTGACTCAGGGGCGGGGCCACTCACTCTCGCTGGAAAGCACTTAAAAGATATCCAGGTAAAATACATGCAAGGTATATTCAATGAATGAGTTCGTTTACTCACAACTGCGGTGCTTCTGTTATCTCACGCTTCCTTAGGTTAACTTCTCCTGTGATAATTCCAACTACACAGATGGGTACTCACAATAGCACGTTCCTTCTTCCTTCGCTTCGTTTATACAAAGTCGGTCTCCACTTACTTTCCAACCCGTAAGGTCTTTAATAGCTGCCTCCGCCGAAATCCCACGATGCACAAAGAGAGAGAGAGAGTCCAATAATCCAACTGGCGTACCCGGTGAGTTTAACTCAGCGCTACAGCACACACCAACACTGGTCATAACAACAACACAAACTGTGATTTAAGCTGCTCTTAAGTATTCGCCCGGGTGTTGCCTTCGTCCAATCACCCGGCGTTCTTGTTAATTACACGCAGCTGTCCGTAGTTTGGCTGATTACAGCCCTCGCGGTGCTACCGGATGTCCGGTGTTTTCTCTTCCCGGTCCGGGCGGAAACATCCGGGCGGAACCAAACTTTCCCAACTTTTGGTTCCGCCCAAAAGATCGTCACTCCTGTGACATCCTCCCCCGCCAATGCATTCTAGTCCCTAGAATGCCTCGGTGTCGTCCACTCACCGTACCGGGCCGGGGGGCGTCCTCGGTTCTCCCGTTGGGAGCGTCTCACGGGTGAATCGGGTTCAACGGGCTCGGGTGCTAACTCTGGTTGCATCTGGGCAGCTGGAGGTTCAGCCGGTTCGGGTGCTAGCTCTGGCTGCATCTGGGCAGCTGGAGGTTCAGCCGGTTCGGGTGCCAGCGCTGGTTGCATCTGGGCAGCTGGAGGCAGCGCCACCACAGGCCGACCCGGTACCACAGCCCATCCCTCCATCCAGGGGGCCGCCGGTACTGGTTCCATGGGCCCTTCCTTCGCAGCCTCGGGGTAGTTCGGACAGGGGCGAAGCATGTTTCGATGTACCACCCGTTCGGGGCCAGGTTTTCCCTCGGGCCGGATGGTATACACCGGTTGTCCCGGCCTCTGCTGCTTACAGACCACATACGGGATCGCCTCCCAGCGGTCGCTCAGCTTTCCTTTTCCCTGTCGCCGGTTATCCCTCGCCAGGACTCTCTCACCTGGTAACAGGGGGGCATCTCGAGCAGTCCGATCGTACAACCGTTTGTTCCTTTCTCCCGCTATCTGTATCTTCTTTGACACTTGCTCGTATGCAAAGTGTAAACGCTGGTGGTGGCGCCCCACCCACTCCGTCACACTCACTTCTTCCCGGTCTGCGGCCACTCCCAAGACCAGGTCAGTGGGCATCCGGACGTGCCTGCCGAACATCAGGTAAGTAGGGGCATACCCCGTTGTGCTATGGACACTGTTATTGTATGCTTGCAGAAGATTTGGTAAAGCACTCACCCAGTCGCTCTGCTGTCGTTGATCCAACGTCCCCAGTAGTCCCAATAGGGTCTGATTAAACCTCTCACAGCTCCCATTTCCCTGGGGATGATATGATGTCGTATGGGTTTTAGTGCATCCATACAACTGGCACAACTCACGGATTACTTTTGATTCGAAATTGGCCCCTTGGTCGGAGTGCAGAAACTCGGGACATCCAAATGTCTGGAACACATTTCGCCATAGAGCTGTGGCGGTGGTGTTGGCCGTCTGATCAAGTGTCGGGACCGCCCAGGCGTACTTAGTAAACAGATCTGTGATTACCAGGATGTTCTGATAGCGGTCCTGGGGGCGGCCCAGCGTCAGGAAATCCATTGCCATTATGTGGAGGGGGGCCTTTGCATGGATGGGTACCATCGGCGCTCGGGCTTCTCGTCTAGATTTAAACAGTGTGCACCGGGGGCAGGCTTGAATTGAGTCATGCACAGACGCCTCCAGCCCAGGCCAGTAAAAGAATCTCCGTAGTAGGGATACGGTCCTCTCCTGTCCCTGGTGTCCCAACTGGTCATGATAGGCTGTGACTAATGCGTTTACCTGGTCGGCGGGTACCACGATCTGGCTCACTTCCTCACCCGACTTCGGGTCGCGGGTCTTCCTGCAAAGCACCCCTTCCTGCAGCTCCAACTTCTCCCACTGCCCCAGTAATCTTCTCCCAGTCTCCGTCTGGGCCAATCTTTCCGCCGACGTTGGCCGTTTCCTCTGCTCTACCCACATTTTCACCTGGCACACGTCCCGGTCCTGGGCCTGCCTCTCTATCCAGCGGCGGGGGTCCCACCCCCAGTTTCCTGGCACGGCCTCCCGCTGGCCTCCTGGCGCCTCCACGGCCCCGATCATGTAGCCTTCCTCCTGGCTATCTTCCTTCCAATACCCCCGGCGTCTGGGGCTCTTTCCCTCTGGTAGTCTCGAGAGAACATCTGCGTTCGTATGCTCTCGCCCGGGCCGATACTGCAGTTGATAATCGAAGTTAGCCAGCTGAGCCACCCACCGCTGTTCCACGGCTCCCAACTTCGCCGTCTGTAAGTGCACCAGAGGGTTGTTATCTGTAATGATCGTTACCTTGGCTCCCCAAAGATAGTCTTTGAACTTCTCGCTCAAGGCCCACTTTAGGGCCAGTAGTTCCAGTTTGAAGGAGCTGTAGTTGGCATCATTCCTCTCTGCCGGGTGGAGGCTTCGGCTCGCATAAGCGATTACCCGCTCTGTTCCTTCTTGCCGTTGGGCCAGTACTGCTCCCAGTCCCAGGTTGCTCGCGTCTGTATACAAGACAAAAGGTTTAGAAAAGTCGGCATACGCCAAGATGGGGGCCTGTAGCAATTCCTGCTTTAGCCTCTGAAAAGCCAACTCACAATCGTTATCCCAGTTAATAGAGGGTGACCCACGGCCCCGGCTTCGGCCCGTGCCAACCAGCAATTGGTTAAGGGGCTTGGCGATCTTCGAGAAGTCTTTAATAAATCTCCGATAATACCCCACGAACCCCAGAAAGGATCGTACTTGCCTTACAATCTTCGGTGTGGCCCAATCCTTTACCGCAGAGACCTTCTCGGGGTCTACGGCCACCCCTGCTGCGCTTACCACATGTCCCAGGAACCTCACTTCTCGCCGCAGCAGATGGCATTTGTCCGGCTGTAGCTTCAGCCCATATCTCTCCATGGCTCGAAAGACTTCCTCTAGGTGTCGGAGGTGTGAGTCGAAATCTGGGGAATACACAATCACATCATCCAAATATACCAATACTGACTCCATCAACTGACCTCCAAGGCAGCGTTGCATCAAGCGTTGGAACGTGGCCGGAGCATTGCAGAGCCCGAAAGGCATCCGGTCCCATTCAAATAGTCCGAACGGGGTCGTGAAAGCGGTCTTCTCCCTGTCTGCCTCGGCCACCTGCACCTGCCAATATCCGCTGGCCAGATCTAAGGTCGAGTACCAGGCTGACTGCGTGAGACTAGCAAGGGAGTCTTCAATTCGTGGTAGGGGGAATGCGTCCTTCTTTGTTACCAGGTTCAGCTTACGATAGTCTACACAGAACCTCCAGGCTCCCGTCTTCTTCTGCACGAGCACGATGGGGGCCGCCCAGGGGCTACTACTCTCCCTGACGATGCCCCTGCCCAACAGGCCCTGCAGAAGCGTGCGTACCTCCGCATACAAAGTGGGTGGGATGGGTCGGTATCTCTCCCTACTTGGCCCTGCGTCCCCAGTGGGGATGTGGTGCTCCACCACCCCGGTGCATCCGTAGTCTTCATCGTGCCTTGCAAACACATGTTGCCACTTCCGGAGGAGCGCCTGCAATTTCTGTGCCTGTACCTGTCCCAAGTCGTCCCCTTGTAATGACTCACCCGCTAGGTGGTTTGGCACACTTCTTCCGAAATTATTCGAGGGGGCATCCATTTGAGTCAGGGCCACCTCAATCACAGTGGGGCACACCTGACGAAAGCTGACGTCCCTTTCCTCCCTCACCTGGTGGGGCGTGACCATCGTTAGCCGAGCCAGTCGTTGATGTCGGTATAGCTGTACTGCGTAGGGGTGTTCATTTCGCACCCTCACAGGAATCCTCCCCCGGCGGATCGCCGCTAGTCCCCGTGCTACCTCCACCTGCGGGCAGTCCGTATGTGGTTCGACCAATACCCACTCCTCTGGGTTCGCTTCCCGAAGGGGCACTCTTGCCCATACGATAGCCTCACTCCTAGGGGGAATAGACAAAGCAAAACGACATGTTACTCTCCCCACTTCCTCCCGATCTCTACGCACCTGGTTCATTTGGACCCGGCGGCAGTCAGCCACTACGCGCTCCCACTTGGGCCTCTCAGCAGGTGAGATCCTTGGACCAGGCCTAGCCTGGAATATCTCTTCCCAGCACTCGGAGAGGACATTCATGCCCAATAGGGCTCGGTGGGTGCCCAAACACTTATCTTCGACGATAATCACCCCTTTTTGGGGGACAACGACTCCATGTACTTCCAGATCCGTCAGGCGATAGCCAATGTAGGGGATTTCCAGGCCATTAGCGCCCTTCAACGTCAGCCAGGGGGCCTCCGCTCCTTGTGTTCCTCCCCGTCCGAATATCTCCTTGGAGAGGCTTTCTGCAAACATCGTTACCTGTGAGCCCGTATCTACCAGGCACTGAATCCACTTGCCACACACTTTTACCTCTGCCACCGGGCTGTGCCCGATCATCTGTTGCCTTGAACTATCCCTTCTTCCCGGGTCTTCTCGAGGGGCCCCGGCCACACGACCCACTGTGGCCGGTCGTCCTAAAAACCCCCTTCAGATGCCCTGCGGGGCCCACACTGACGGCTGATATGTCCTGGCTCACCACAACGGTTGCAAATCGGTCGCCCCTGGTCATCCCATTCGAACCGGGGCCGATTATAACGGTTTGGTCGTCCCGGCGGCTCTCGGCTCCTCTCCGAGTACACTCGCTCTCGGGGTGCCGGCCTTGGTTCCTCCCGCGCCCTACTTTGGCGCAGCTCTCCCAGGAGGGTCTTAGACATTTCTGACATTTGTTCCCGGACGTCTTTCAAGAGTTCCGCCTTCAGAGTCTGTTTCCAATCCGTGCGCTCAGGTGGTGGCGGCACGCTTCCATTCACAGCCGCACACACTGGAGTCTCACTCACCTCAACCTCGTCACCCTCCAACGCTAGCGCCTCCTTCCTTAGATCTTCAAATGTGAGGTCGGGGTCTCTCCGAAATTGTACCCTCAGACTCTGTCTCACGGGGCCCTCTTTCATCCCCAAAAGGAATTGGTCGCGCAGCAAGGTCTCTCCATCTCCCAATCCATGATCACGGCGGGTCTGTAACCAGGTGAACTGCTCTCGCAGTCTCAGGGCAAAAGCTCTAATGGGTTGTCGGGGGCCTTGCTTACTATTAAAGAATTGGGAACGGAGGACGGCCACGGGGGTGTGATCACCATATTGCTCGGTGAGAAACTGGAATATAGTTTGGGCGCTGGTTCGGACAGCTTCAGGGGCGGCCTGTACTTCTCGCCGCGCTTCTCCCTCTAGGGAGTTCAGTACGAACTGGAGCCGCTGGGCTACACTAAGGCCCTGCAGGTCGGCCAGATACTCCAACTGAGCTTTCCATTCTGTAAGTCGCACCCCTGACTCTGTCCCTCCATACTTTTGAACCCAAGGGCTGCCCATAAAGACAGGCACCGCACGGGGTTGGGCTGCGGGTCCCGCGTTGTCGGTCATTGGGCTAGTCTGGTTACTCAACTCGAGGTGGAACCCTGCCGACTACGCCAAAATCTGTCACAAGCCAGGGGCTGGCCGCTAAGGGTTAAGCCACGCCCCTTCTAACTTCCACCTCGAGGAGGTCCCCAAAACCAACCCAATGACCAGACAACAACGAGTACAGGTAAGTATAAAAATATTCTTTAATAATTTAAATATTTAAAATATATGGGGACTCGGGGAAAGGGGATTTAAAACTAGGATCAGGATCTGTCCTCCAGGGGGGGGGGTTTACGTCGGGGAACGGGCTCCCGCCTCTGGTTCCCTCTGCCCGTGGCACGCTCCTCTTCCTTCCTGGAGGCAGAATAAAATCACAATGAATATGGGCATGTACTATTTCCTGTCCGTGTACCTGCGTGTAGTTCGCGGCACTCCGCCATCTTCCCACGCAGCTCCTTAGTTGTCGACTCACTCTCCTTTCCTGTTTCTCTTCCTCTCTACAGGCTACCACTAAGGCACGAAGACACAGCGGATCGTTCTCACGAGGGTCTCCACCGACTACAGCTGCTGGGTAAGTATGAATCTTCCTCCTCAACTCGTCACTTTAGTACTCACACTGTTTCTCTCTCTCTTCCTCCACAGACGACAGCTGGGACACAAAGGCACAGTGAATCGTTCTCAGTTAATTCTCTCACCTCGTCGCTGGTTTCCGCTTCTGGTACGTATGGTTCTCCTCCACAACGGGTCTCCTTAGAGCTCACACTGTTTCTCTCTCTCTTCCTCCACAGACGACAGCTGGGACACAAAGGCACAGTGAATCGTTCTCAGTTAATTCTCTCACCTCGTCGCTGGTTTCCGCTTCTGGTACGTATGGTTCTCCTCCACAACGGGTCTCCTTAGAGCTCACACTGTTTCTCTCTCTCTTCCTCCACAGACGACAGATGGGACACAAAGGCACAGTGAATCGTTCTCAGTTAATTCTCTCACCTCGTCGCTGGTTTCCGCTTCTGGTACGTATGTTTCTCCTCCACGACGGGTCTCCTTAGAGCTCACACTGTTTCTCTCTCTCTTCCTCCACAGACGACAGCTGGGACACAAGGGCACAGTGAATCGGTCTCAGTTAATTCTCTCACCTCGTCGCTGATTACAGCTTCTGGTACGTATAGTTCTCCTTCACAACGGGTCTCCTTAGAGCTCACACTGTTTCTCTCTCTCTTCCTCCACAGACGACAGCTGGGACACAAAGGCACAGTGAATCGTTCTCAGTTAATTCTCTCACCTCGTCGCTGATTACAGCTTCTGGTACGTATAGTTCTCCTTCACAACGGGTCTCCTTGGAGCTCTCACTGTTTCTCTCTTTCCTCCTCCACAGACGACAGCTGGGACACAAAGGCACAGTGAATCGTTCTCAGTTAGTTTTCTCACCTCGTCGCTGAGTACAGCTTCTGGTACGTATAGTTCTCCTTCACAACGGGTCTCCTTAGAGCTCACACTGTTTCTCTCTCTCTTACTCCACAGACGACAGCTTTCTTCCCTGTTGATGGACAGACTGAACAGGTTATGTTATATTCTCTCAGGGTAGCGGACTCACGATAACGGCTAGGCGTACTGCATCGACCGGCAGTGGTTTCCAAGATAGCGCCGGGGGCCAAACCCTCTCGGCTGACTCGTTGATTCTACAGAGGGGCGGAATTTTCACGCCGTCACACCCGGGTCGAGCGCTGCCCTTTCCTCGACGCCTGTTGGCAATCGACAACCGGACCGGGGCGCCCCTTTGTAGAGACCTCGGGGCAGCGGATCTCCTTCGCCTCTGACTCTGTGATGATAGACAACACACAGGTAAAGTAGCAATGTAACTGGTAATACTCACACCGCCAGCCGTACAGATCTTCACCGCCACTCCTAACACAAGTCCGCCAAGCGTCTGGCTACGAAAATACTTCAGGAACTACTCCGCAATTTCCAATGCTGAAACACACTCACAGCATAATCATACACAGGGTTATTCTAGGATCCGTCTTCCTCTTCAGCGCCCCTAGCGAGTGACTGGAGGCGGGGTACGTCTGACACGACACAGCAATCTCACTGCAATATACACGGCACCACTTCAAAGTGAAATTTCTACATCCAAGACTCACCCACCACGCTCAGTGCACCCAATAGACGCCCGTCTTCCTTCGCCTCGCTCTGGGCAAGAATGTGGAGATGGTAACACGGCCTAGCAGTTGGTTTCCGTCGCTGCGGCGGTCTCACACAAAGATCCTGTGGCTCACCCACCACGCTGACTCAGGGGCGGGGCCACTCACTCTCGCTGGAAAGCACTTAAAAGATATCCAGGTAAAATACATGCAAGGTATATTCAATGAATGAGTTCGTTTACTCACAACTGCGGTGCTTCTGTTATCTCACGCTTCCTTAGGTTAACTTCTCCTGTGATAATTCCAACTACACAGATGGGTACTCACAATAGCACGTTCCTTCTTCCTTCACTTCGTTTATACAAAGTCGGTCTCCACTTACTTTCCAACCCGTAAGGTCTTTAATATCTGCCTCCGCCGAAATCCCACGATGCACAAAGAGAGAGAGAGAGTCCAATAATCCAACTTGCGTACCCGGTGAGTTTAACTCAGCGCTACAGCACACACCAACACTGGTCATAACAACAACACAAACTGTGATTTAAGCTGCTCTTAAGTATTCGCCCGGGTGTTGCCTTCGTCCAATCACCCGGCGTTCTTGTTAATTCCCCGCAGCTGTCCGTAGTTCGGCTGATTACAGCCCTCGCGGTGCTACCGGATGTCCGGTGTTTTCTCTTCCCGGTCCGGGCGGAAACATCCGGGCGGAACCAAACTTTCCCAATTTTTGGTTCCGCCCAAAAGATCGTCACTCCTGTGACATCTACACAACCGAATGTGTGCTTAAACTAATTCTGATGTAAAACAGTTTATGTTGGTTATTTTGGAAGTGTTATTCACTTTGTACTGCAAAGTTTTCTCACTGCTGAATGAGACATGAGACGTGATCGTCTGATCTGTGCGTGTTCATGTGTTTTGAAAGAGGCGTGACTTTGGATGGCGATTTGACTTGAGGGTGGGATCGGGATTTCATTGCTAGGCGGCTACGGTTAGCATTTTTCAAAATGTGTTACCCTACCTTTAAGAGAAAACATTTGCCTGAAAAAATAACGTGTTCCTGATGAGTTTTTATGGTAATCTTACCCAATTTATAAAATTATTGAAACAAAAAAATATTAATTTTAAATTCTGTGTATGTTTTGTTAATTTTTCTGAATCTGATCTCTAACAAAATTCCTTCACAAAATTGCAATTATAGACTCATACAGAGATACTTATTATTGAACCGAATCGCTCCAAACATAATTTGTCAGATTACAAGTTGCCCATAGATGGCTGCACTGTGGTGCCATCTTCAACGGTTAAAGACTTAGATGTGGTGCTCTACAGCAATTTATCCTTCGATAGTCATATCTCCAACGTATGCCGCACATCATTCTTCCATCTTAGAAATATCTCAAAAATACGCCATATGCTGTCTACATCTGACGCAGAGAAGCTTATCCATGCTTTTATGACCTCTAGAATAGACTATTGTAACTCGTTACTTGGGGGATGTCACGCAAATCAGGTAAACAAGCTTCAGCTAGTTCAAAACGCCACTGCAAGAGTACTTACTCGATCTAAAATGTATGACCAATTTCAAGTCCAATTTTGGAATCTTTACACTGGCTACCAGTTAAATATCGCATACAATTTAAAATATTACTAATCACCTACAACGTCTTAAATGGCCTAGCGCCCTCGTATCTTAAGGAATTACTATCAGAATACAATCCATCACATACACTGCGATCACAAAATTCTAGCCAATTAATTATCCTTAGAATATCAAAAGTGTCTAAAGGTGGTAGATCCTTTTTATATTAAGCCCCTAAGCTCTGGAATGATTTACCAAATAATGTTCGAGAATCAGACACAGTCGATCACTTTAAGTGTAAACTTAAGACATTCTTCTTTAACAAAGCATTCACATAAAATCCTCTATACATTACATTATTACTACGCTCACCAACATTGGCTTAACTTAGCACTTTACTGTATACATTAAATTATTACTACGCTCGTCTGTATGGTTTATTCTTAGCCGCTGTATTCTGCTGCTTACATTATCTATCGATTCAGTGTTTTCCCCTACATCTATTCATGTAAAGCTGCTTTGAAACAATTAACAATTGTGAAAAGTGCTATATAAATGAAATTGAATTGAATTTAGGAGTTTGTAAACAAAGAAAAATATAAAGATAGGATGAAAGTTTTTTTCCTGTTTTGTTTGTATATTGTTTGTTTGAAAGCAGATATATATTTGATATATTTGTATGTTTATATATTTTTAGAAGAAAATTTTCCTGGAATGCATTTTGTGAAACATTTGTGAAAATCACAAAAAATCCTGTTGGGCACTTAAAAAAAAGGCTGACAGGGAATGCTTTAAAGTTTATTTTTGCTTCAGTTTTTTATAAATTGGGTAGTGGATAATAGCGGAAATACAGATTACTGTAAAAACTCGTTAGGAAAGCGTCATTGGCAGGGAAATGTTTTCTCTTAATTGACGAGAAACTGACTATTTTCTAACTAGGTAAAACAGAAGATGCTGTTACACTCACTGAGGGTGTCTGTCTGCTTTTTACCCTACCTAGCTTTTAAATGTAAAGTAAAAATGACTGAATTAAAAGTGCATGCTGCCACTTTAAATGACCCCACTTAAAGCAAGTGTAAAACGCTCCTTAATCCAGAGTTAAAAGTGGGGTTTAGAACAAAGATAACCCGAGGTTAGTCGCAGTGTGAAAAGCCTAGGATTATGCCAAATTTAGAAGCCAATAGGAGGTAAGTTGTGAAACAAATGCACCTGATTCTTAACAGCCTTTTAAACTTGTAATAAGTGATTTGCTTCTAATGAACAAAGCACATGGGAAATAACTGCTCTAATCATTATTTTGAAGCATGTTAACATTACAAGTAAATTGTGCTTTTTGTAGTCCAAAGAATAGCAGGTGGGCACCTTAATCAGTAATCTAGCCCAAAGTGAAAAGCTGCATTAAAGCAACACTATGTAGTTTTTTTACTTTTAAATAATGTCTCTAAAATTATTTCAGTGATAGAACAACTTTTAACTGGACAAATTGTACTGTTGCTGCAACCTGAGTAGCCTCCTAGCTGCTACAAGCACACTCTGAAAGTGGCGGCGGAGGGTAGAGCACAAAGCCTCACCCCTCCCCCTGCCTGCTGATACCAGGCGCTATTGCGCTTTTCAACCACATGGGGGAGCTGTAAGTCATTTTTACATGGAAACTACATAGTGTTGCTTTAAATGCTTGTGGGCTGACTCTGCTGTGAGTAAAATAAATGCAACACCATCACCAGTAAAGTTTCAAAAAGTTCTCATCCATATAACTTGTGTAAGGGCAAACAGGTGCTTATTAAGGGGCATTTGAAATTTCCAATTGTTAGTTATCCTCAGGGAGCGGAGTGTAAGGCTGGTGTCGTTCATGAGGAAAACACATGATCCAGCCAACACTCTTTGCCTTTGTAAATCAATATTTAATTCTGCAGCTGTCGTGCTGCTCTGGGATGCGAAAGGTACAACCATATACGTCAGTCTTAATGTGATGTATGTGATGTTTTGATCTGCCCATTAAATTCTCAGCTTCTCTTTCTTTTGTGTGTCTTTCACAGATCAATTACAACTCTTTAGGTCAGTAAAGACTGAAATAATACACTCTCTCCTTCTGCTCAACATGTCTTTAAATTCTATGTGTGGCTACCAGAGGGATTAATGCACAGACCTTGGGAATATGAGTAAAAACTGTAGTATTTATGAGTAGGGGAGAGCGGGGCACAACCTAACACTTTTTGGTTTTGGCTCAATCATTCAAAAAATATTTGAGTTTGATTAATGATATTTTTACACAAGCACACATCTCTGCTACAAATGAACATTTTACTTACTATTACTTACTATTCTTGGACAATTACAGCAAACGTGACAGAAGTGCAAACGTTTCAACTTAGCCCATAGGTGGGGTTAATTGTAACAGGCAGGGGGTTAGTTGTAACACTTGCTAAAATTAAGTTTTCAGGCAAATATTTCAATACTATTTTGTCTATATACTTGAAGTGGATATTGTTTATATAATAGACAGGTATCCACACTGTATTCATTCATCCAGCCATTTTCCAACAATAGTTAAATTATAAATGGATACAAATTTCTAAATATGTGAGAAAATGCAGCACAATTATGAAAAACATTTTTATATGTGACCCAGTCTGTTATAACAATACTACAGTTTCAAAATTAAATTCTGAGATAATGAGCATCAAAGTCTGATTTTAGCCATTCATTTCATTATGAGTTCAATCTTTGACGATACCTTATTCAATCAATATTAAAAATATGAAAAAATAATAATAATTTGACACACGATTTTTGATAAGACAGGCACATTTATTTTGTTGGCAGCCAGCAATCATTCGTGTGTAGCGCAAGAATTACGCTAACGTTAGCGGTTTTCATATCGTAAGTGCTGAGGGGTTAGTTGTAACACAGCGTTACGATTAACCCCGCTGGGTCAAAATATTTTCAAGGCTACCAAAAACGTTGCTTAAGAGCTGCAGACATATTTCAAAACGATGCTATGTTTTAGTTAACAAGACACTGATTAATATTATATAGCATTGTATTTGTTATATTACACACCCAACTTAGAAACCTAAAAAAAAAACATATGATGAAAAAATTTACTTACATGCCACCAAAACACTCGTTCATCAATAACTCTCTGGAAAAACATTATACATTTACCATAATTTGCGGGAGATCGTCTTTTGGCAGCGTGAAAAAAATCATGGAAAACCAAAACAATCAACCTTGTGCAACAATGTAAACAGTCTGTGTTACAACTTACCCCGCATTAGGTTTTGATCCCGCACCCCTACAGTACATACAGTTTTGTATTATGTGTGTTGATTTCAGACACAAACATACTGCTATCCTAGGTCCCAGTGTGAAACCATTTAAACATTTAAAACTCTGATATCCAAGAATGTGCAAAAATGCAAGATTATTTCAAAACTCAACCCAGTCTTTGGGTCGAATTTTTGGAGGAGAGGTAAATGAACTGTGGATTCACCCAGGCCCACCCGTAAATCAGCCCCGACATGGATAAAATCCTTTTTTCAAGAAGTTGTTTCCTGTGGATTTCTTAAAGAGCGTTTGAGAATAGACATTTAGAAAGTATTGCAACTTGTCTTTTTTGTCTTATGGTTTCAAATAATGCATTTGGATCATTAACAGTACATCATTTATTTTTTTTTATCCAGAAATGTATTTTTAGATATTTTATATTAATAACATTTATTATTTTTTTCCATCTTGTTAGAAAATTTCAGGCTGTTATGGCCTTTGTCATCTTTACCCTGCTTCTTTCAATTGATTTGCTCTCCAAGTGGTCCTTCAAAAACCCTTTACCATCTACAGTGAACATCAACAGTGATAACAAGAAGGGGAAATAACATCTTTTCTATAATTAAACATCAAGACTGTGGAAAAGTGGCATGTTAATCCTTGTGACCCGACTGTTCTGCTTCTCCAAAGGCATTTACACTTTCATTAAAGAGATTAGTCAGGCAGAACCGATTTATTTAGAGTGCAAACACCAACGCAGGGGGGTTAAAGCCCAAAGCTGCTGGGTCCTACAGTATGTAAGAAATTTATATCAATTAATCATAAAATGGCCCTGTTATGTCACTAGACATTAAGAAATCATTTTCATTTCAAATACTTATATCACTGACAACAGTGGTCCGGCCAGGATATTGTCATTTTAAAAGTGGAGTTGCAGTCCTCAACTGATGTTTATGTTGTCATTTTTTGTATTGGCCACCAGTTGTGTGATTGCAGTACCAGTTTTAGCCACATGTTTTCTGATTGCAATACCAGTTTTGGCCACAATCCTACATACGTTCCTTTAAGATTTGTAGGGACACAAAAAGAAGATACATATAACACAGTCTTATTCCACCAAAAAAGTGAGATTGTACATAAAGATATGAAGCTTTATTCTTTCGTGTGTTGTTTTTATGACAATTAATTAAACTGGACTGAAGTGATTCTCGTCAGATTATCTATATATTTTATCATGAAAGAAATTACTTTAGCTGAAAACCCAGCTGAAGTAATGTTTTAGTCATTTTGCTGTTTTCTACATATAATCATCCTATACAATGTAAAGAACACTCTGTTAAAATATAACTTGATATCTTTGATATTGAATGAGTAAGGTCATGTAAAAGATTAATAATTAAAGTGTACTTAACAATTGAAATTGGATTTCACAGACATGGTCGCGACTGTTTTGTTAAACACTTTCTTCACTTTTGATTTAAAGTATCTTTGATTTAAAAAAAAAACTTAATCTTTATTTACTTTAAAAAGACATTTTAAGAATTTCTTTTGATTTAGGAAGAAATTCACTACTGATGTTTGAGGCTCTAAAGACTTCAGGCAAGGCTTTTGTCTAGTCACTGCAGTGGAAAATAGTTGCCTATACTGCTCACAGAATAAATGAACAGCGGCCATGAAGGAGACGCGTCTGCGGGAGAATGGGTGCTTGACAGCCTTCAGGCTTTAATTGAAATAAATGAAAGAGCAAAGTTAGAGATTTTCGGATCATTGGCTATGAAATACTGCAAGACAATTTTCTAATTTTCTTTAGAACTGGGAATAATTCTAGTCTGACTTAAAAAGGTGAATTTCTAAATACAAAAGCCACTGTTTCTACAAATCTAAAATCCATACACTAATCTATTATCTAAAAACACCCTTTTGTTGTAGAATGCTGGGAATTTTCTGAATCACATTTGTGTTGCCAGATCAATAAAGCTATTTAGAATCACACAATAAACATTGTATCTTTTGGCAAAGATTTGAAAAAGCTGTATCGAAAACACATTCCACATATTCAGAATCTCTTAAAAAGATACAAAGACTATTGTTTAATATTCTACACATTTTCACTGGTTAATGGGTTTGTTTGCTCTTTCTTCTCAGACTATTCACCATTACATATCTGGTGCTTCTGTGCAGTTATTTTTCTTAGACAGCAATTAATTTAAACTGGGAGAAAATAGAGACCTTTGCTGAAATATATTGACGTTTATAATAAAAGTTAAGCAGAAATTGGTTGTAGTTTATTGTCATATTTTGTTTTTGCTAGTCGGTGGCAGGCAGGGACATCCATTATATATACCTGGATATGTTAGCATGTCCATTCATCTTAACATGGGCGACACTAACAATCCATACACTGTCAAAAATAAAGGTACGAAGCTGTCACTGGGGCAGTACCCTTTAAAAAAGGTCCTAATATGTACCATTTAGGTACAAATATGTACATTTAAAGGTACATTTTGGCAGTTCAAAGTACTAATATGCACTCTTTGGGTACAAAGGTGTACCTTTTTGAAAGGGTACTGTCCCAGTGACAACTTTTGTACCTTTATTTCTGAGAGTGTATGAAAGAATATGAGGTCAGGCCAGGGCCGGAGTGGGGCCACTTTTCAGCCTGGGAGTTTCAGGCCCAAGAC
Organism: Misgurnus anguillicaudatus; assembly: GCF_027580225.2. NCBI lineage: Eukaryota > Metazoa > Chordata > Actinopteri > Cypriniformes > Cobitidae > Misgurnus > Misgurnus anguillicaudatus. Next base: position 7,236,572 of record NC_073361.2, on the reverse strand, counting down.
CGGCCCACTTTCTCCATTGATGAATTCCAAATTAGCACTTTTGTCAAATTGGATAAATGAAGCAACAGTTCAGTATTTACTTTTGTGTAGTTTTTATTAATACCATGATTCAACAAATAATGTAATGGTTATATATTAATTAAATAATAATATACTTATTCACTACAAAAATAATTAGCAATTTAAATAAAATAATAATAAAAAGTAATTTTACTGCATACACCGATCAAGTTTTGTTATCAATATTAAACTGCATAATATAGTCTATGAATCGCCATATATTGGGTGCTAATATTTTAATTAGATTTTATATTTTGCCTGTGAACAGGTAGACAACGGTATTAGCCAAATAATTAATTGAAAAATTAATTATCAATTAATCAATTAATTTATTGATCAATTAATTTATTGAAAATAAATCGGTAAGCTTGGCACATTTGGCAGCATCCTCCTCCAGTGTCTTTCTTTTCTTCAACCTGGCTTTTACAGCCCCTCCTGGCAACATGATCTCACAAAGTTCCGTGGGATAGTCACGGAATTTTGTGCTCATTTTTCCGTGGCATTCTCACGGATCTCCGCATTTTTCCGTGGCCCTGCTACGGACTGTCTTTTTCCGTGGCATTCTCACGGATTGGTTACTCAACTGCTTTTTCCTATTTTCTTACCATTTTCGCTTTGGTTTAGGGTTAGATGTGGTGTTTGCGTTAGTATGTCACTTTAACTATTGGTTTATATATTTTTTCAGATTTATTCTTTTATATTTTCTAAACTTTAAACAATTGTCGCCTGGCGTTGGGGTTAGAGTTGGGTTTGGGTAGGGATGTCATTTCATGTAAATCTAACCCTAAACCGAAGCGAAAATGGTAAGAAAATAGGACAAAACAGTTGAGTAACCAATCCGTGAGAATGCCACGGAAAAAGACAGTCCGTAGCAGGGCCATGGAAAAATGCGGAGATCCGTGAGAATTCCACGGAAAAATTAGCACAAAATTCCGTGACTATGCCACGGAAATTCGTGAGATCAGGTTGCTCCTGGCCTCTTCCTCCCACCCATCCTCCCGGCCTACCAGAGAAAACTTTTGGGAAAGATGCGCTATGGACCGGACCAACTCTATTCGAGGGGAAGGGGGAACTCCCTCACATGGTACAACCCAGAGGCTGCACGCTGCGTTGCGGAAAGTGTGTAGTGTTATTTAAGAGAAGATTACCCACCATTTTGCACCAAATACAAGCCAACCTAGCTATCTAAAAGCTTTGTCTGCTGTAATTTATACAAACCTGTTACATTTGCTATTGTTTTTGACCACTATTTTCAGAGTTTAGTCAGGAACCTACCATGTCTGTAGCTGTAAGATCATTTCTTGTGCAAATTTAAATTTAATAGAAAAATACAGTACAGTAATCAAATATTCAGAGAAAATGCAACATTCTTAATTGCTTCAAATTTAAGATCTATATCTGGACAAAAAAGATATCCTTCTCATTTTTAGAGGTGATAAACGTAACCTGTTAGGTACTGTTAGCTGTTGGCCATAACTGATGCTAACATTACGGCAAAAGGAAGCTCTGTGAATTAATTATATATAAGGTTAAGTTACCCACCTTTAAAATGTGAACGAACAATTTTCATTAAAATCTTGTCAGTGAAATCTCAATTCATAGCTTTACAGTGCACTCTGTACAGTATTTTGTCAAAAGTTGCATGACCAACATAAACGCATCTCTCAGATGAGCTTCTATAAACTCACTCTAGCCATCTGCCTCAGGTGCAGATGTAGTCAGAAGTGAATAATTGTGAAATGAATTGGAAACGCAAGAGCGTGTAAATTGGTTTTAGGCTGTTTGCTTCCTCTCACACATCGTAGGTCCAGGGTGACTTGGTTGTTGGACCCTGTCCACCATTTTATATTGCTGCATGTCAGGTGTTGAGCTTTAAGGTGAATAGTGTGTGGGTGTGTGCTAAAATATTTTGTGCAAGGCTGAGTGGATGTGCATGTGTTTGGTTTATTAAGGCTTGACTGGTTTACACGGTCAGAAAAGTCTATGAATAATGAGAATCGATCTGTTTCATACTCTTGCCTAACACAGAAACTCCCTCACTTGTCCATTAATTAATAATAATAAAGTATTAGGGGCTGATAACACAGAACGTGTTTTTAACGATCGAAAATACTGATCTCTATTAAAAGACCTAATTGAAAAGAATTAAAAGACAAAATGCAATTATTTCAGCTTTTTGCTCAAAATTTGGTATTTTTTTAAGAAACCTACCCATATCTGAGAGGTGACAAAAAGAAAACAAATAAAGGCAAAAAACAAGAGAACAAAAAAGGCCCCGTATAGGCACTAGTTTTAAACTATAAACATAATTTACAAATAATAGAGTTACAAAAAAAATAAAAAAGTAGGACATAAAATTGACACTTAAAGGTGCAGTGTGTACATTTTAGCGGCATCTAGTGGTGAGGTTGTGAATTGCAGCAAACGGCTCAGTCCACTGTTCACCCATCGCTTTTGAAACACATAGAGAAGCTACGATAGAAAAATGTCATCATCGGAGACAACTTAATAAAAAAGTTTGTCTGTTAAGGGCTTCCGTAGAAACATGGCGTCACAAAATGGCGACTTCCACGTAAGGGGACCCTCAGCGTATGTAGGTAAAAACGTCTCATTCTAAGGTAATAAAAACATAACGGTTCATTATAAAAAGGTCTTTATACACCCCTAAAAATATAGTTTTGTATATTATTTTGCATTTCTGTCAAGAGATCCTTTTAAAAATTACACACTGCACCTTTAACTCTTTCACCGCCATTGACGAGATATTTCGTCGATTAAGAGAAAACGCTTCCCCGCCAATGACGAGATTTTCCGTCTTTCCGCAATACCGCTATTATCCACTATTATCCAGGTGGCGCCCTTTCACAACTTTTTAAACCCGGAAGTATTGCCCTATGGCAAGCAGCTGCATGTCCGTGTCTGTTTTAAAGATCGCTCTGAATGGGATCTCTATGAAAAGTCCGTCGCAAAAATGGAATTATCTCTGCTTTTTACTCAAAATGTGGTGTTTTTGCAGAAACCTACCCATATTCAAAAGCTGATTACAAAAGAACCACTGAAGGTAGGATGAAACTTTTTTTTGTTTGAAAGCAGAGGGTCTGTTCTTTCATTTGGTATATTGAATGTTTATATTTTTAAAGAAGAACATTTTCTGGAAGGCATTAAACTTTGGTGAAAATCATGAAAAACGCTGGCGCTGGCTGGCAACTTTTTTTTAAAACGCTGGCAGTGAAAGAGTTAACAGTTTTCTGGGGGTAATGTAGAATCTTTCACTGACCATTCTTGTTATATAAGTTTGGCTCTTTTTTGGACCCTATTTAGAAAAGCAACACTTAATTTACTTTTGTTACAAAGAGATCGATAGATAAAACTCATAAGGTCGATACATAATAGAGTGCAAAACACTCTCAGCGTGTCACTCACTTCCTGTTCCAATGTCATGTTAATATTTGCTTTGTATTTTTTCCAACCTTGTTTTCAGAAGGCTTAGGTCAGCAGGACGGATCAATGAGGTTTGTTAAAAGTGTTGCGAGTTAAGAAAACACACACACACACACACACACACACACACAAACAACAGTCAAGGTCCTCTCTGTCTCATATGACATTGCTGCTGCTTGCGAATTGACAACACAAGCGGTAAAAAGAGAAATATCACTGCATCAGCCATCTTAAAACAATATCTCCAAATCAGAGCTGGAGGAAACCTAGACTATAATACAGAAGAGCAACTTATATATAATGCCTTAAGGGCATTCTTATGCACTGTTACTAAAGATTTAACGTACTAGTGTCAGGCCTTTCTTTTAAACATATTCATAACCTTGTGTTATTCATTTAACATTATACAGTCCAAAGGTTTGCACCTTCAATGTCCTGGTAAATTCAACAGACGTACAACTGATATGATGCAAGGTTTTATATTAAGTTCAACATCTTGCTGTTTGTTTGGTTATTTATTCTGCACGCCATTTCAGCATCTAAGGATATATTCATGGTGAAAACCAGTAAATCCATACACAAGTTGATCCACACAAATTTATTCATACCAACATTGTATAAGGGCCATTTGGTATCTCCAATTAACCTAACTTGCATGTTTTTGGCCTGTGGGAGGAAACTGGAGTACCCGGAGTAAACCTTGGCTGACACCGGGGGAGCATTTAAACTCTACACAGAAAGGACACCAAACCTAGTCAGGGCTTTAATCAGGGACCTTTTTGCGGTGAGGCAACAGTGCATTTACATTCTTGGAATTGAGAAACGGCCATAGTCTTGCCCCTGTGTTCATGGTGGTAGAATACGTAAGGAGTCGTCCAGTGTTGTCCACCAACCATACTGCTGCATCTCCTCTATGCTTGGCGACCCCGTGGCACCTCGTGCCATCAGCCAATTCCACGCAGTGTGTATCATCCTGAAAACTGTTGTTAAACCTCTGGAACTTTGCGATGTTTGTGATGATGTGTGAAGTTGCGCCTGCATCCACCATTAGGCCTCTTCTTACATCCTCGTGTCTCCACATCTCAGTGTCACTTGCCCGAAAAACATATTCCTTGTCACCCGGCTCCTCTGACACTTTTCTTACGCTATCCCGCTGCTTTATTCGCCTGCAGGTTGCATCATGGTGAGTGGTACTTTTGCATTGATTACATCACTGTTTACGCTGGCACATTCTTGCTTTATGGCCTTTTGTGTCACACCTGTAACAAACAATGTCAGCACTTGCAGTCACACAGTCAGCTAAAGTAGATTTCGTTTCAAGCTGTGCTCTTGCTTTCATTACGTTGTCCCAGGGAGCAGTTGTCTGCGTATTTTCAATGTCCTCATAACTTCGAAGCCTTGTCTAAAATTCAGCAAAAGTCATTTTAACATCACTCTGAGTAACATTGATAATAAATGGCTTAAATGTTTTTGGAAGTCCTTTTGGAAACCATTGCTGTTAAAAGTTTGTCACCTGCATTTCTCAAAGCAGTGATTGTAGTCTCAGCTCTGATGCCACATTCTGTAACACTCTCATTTGACAACTTTTGTAGTGAAGTTAGTACAAGCTTATTACCCGGGGCTTCCCTTTGCCACCATAATATCTGCGCAAAATTTCCAGCGCTGCACATCTGTCATCTGCTCCTTCTCTCATGACTTGCGACAGACGTTTGTCATCTAGGAACTGTATCAGCTCAGCATAGGCTTCAGCATTTTTTGCCGCGTCTTCCTCTATTTCCTCAGAAGGCTTATTTAATATAGTCTCTTTCAGTCCTTGCAAACAAAAGTGAACCAAAAATGTTGCCTTCCATAACATTCTTCTCATCTCCTTCAAAGACAAGCCTTGACCAGCGGCTCATTGATATGGCTTTTGTCTTTCTGTTCATGTTTGTAGCTGTAGCTAGGCTCTTCTCTTTCAATCTTAAACTCGGGTACGCACAGTTTTCATTGCGACTTTTACCCAGCGGCTTAACACCAAAACTATACGCTATCTGGGCCCATTACCAGTTAGCAGAGTAGTTAACTTACACAGACAACGTGGAAAACTGTTTCACATCAACCAGTTTCTCTCTTTGACTAGCGTACGTTATTTAAACAGAAAGATGTGCATTCATTCAGTCACTGCCTGGCTCATAAAATAAAAGTTAAATCAAATATTAAATAAGAGCACATAAACATTTTAAACTTATTAATGTTAGTACAAAATAGCCCCTTACAATACATTTCAAGTGAAATACAACATATCATAGCGTTAAATAAAGCTTCTTGAACATATTTAATTCAAAAATAAACTTCATGAGATGTAAAAAAAACATTAAAAGCAAGATTCCTAAATACTAGGGGTGGCACGGTTCATGAAAAAAATCTGAACCGTTCGGTTCGGAGCGTGTCGCATGGTTCGACGGTTCATGGCATGCGCAATGTGTATAGCCTTGTGCCCTGTATGTGACCTGAGATAGCGTGTTTCCCTTTCACGAATCGCGTGAAAGAAGAGGTGACTGCTGTGGAGAGTGAGTGCTGCAGGTCATGTTACGTGTAGAAATGACAAGTGGGAGAGAAAAGGAAGTCTGCCCGAGTTGGAGGATGCGCCAGCGTTGTATAAGTTTGGTGTGTGGACATTTTTTTTTTTTTCATGTTACCTATGATGACAGCGGAAATAAAACAACAGAACTGCAGTCTATGGGTTGAATGTGTTCTAACATCCACAGGAGACCGCCTTCTCTCTGCCCATTTATCTAATCTGAGGTACTGAACACAATGTTTTACAATGTTTAGCCTTTCATAAAACAAAAGCGGCTGATTTCCGCGTAGCTTCATTTTGCTAGCGGCTGAAAGTTGCGCGTTTTAATTTCATAAATTGGCCCTCAAAGTAATCAGGACAGAAGTGGTCAAAAGTGGACAAGAGATACGGATTTAAATATTACAGGTGTAAACGTTATGTCTCTCTCTTGTCCACATAATACTCTCTGCAGTATTTAAGCAGCCTCTTAGTGATAAATCTTAGAGCTACACTGAAGTTTGCAGTTTGATAAATGCAAGTTATCTTTGTGTGCTAAAAAGGCACATAAGTTCATATGTAGATGGCAATACACATTCTCTTTTTTTGCCAAATAAATGAAAAGCATGTTGAAATCATCAATGTCTGCCCTCTTGCTGTATCAAAATCTCACCTGGCTTTCCTCAGAGATGGTCCCAATAATGTGCTTAAAGTCAAATTCAGTTTGTTCATGATTACATGATATTCATTTTTTAATACTGTATCCTAAGTTATGGATAATTAATACATTAATAAGATAATACATTTCTGGAGTGTTAAAAAAATTAAAAGAAAAAATAACAACAAGAACCGTACAGAACCGAGAACTGTGTCCATAAAACCGTGATACGAACCGAACTGAGGGTTTTGTGAACCGTGCTTAATACTGTTTCTTCATGTTACCATTAGAAAATAAAAGGAGACACTGAAATGAGAGAAGAAACTTATCTCATTTACCCCAGACTGGCATGCTATATCGACTTCATTTAAAACTAATTAGGTGCAAAAAAATCCAACGTCATATTACATATAACTCACAATACATGTGCATATAAACATTGAACAAGAACCTACTTCAGCACCCCTTTACCTTCAATCACTTATACAGACTTATATAGACCATTTCAAAAGATGTAAACAACACTGGTCCAGAAGCACTTCCTGTTTCCGTTTTTAACACTAGATAAACGTTGGGATAAAATAAACCAACAGAACATATAAACCTGAATTAAATGAAGATAAACAAACATCTTAAAGATAATAATATATGTGAAATAAAAAATAACTGTCACAAACTGTAACAGGAAGTGTTTCTGGACCAGTGTTGTTTACATCATTTGAACTGGTCTATACCTTCTAGATCCCTGCACTCTGCCAGAGAGCAACGGATTGTGGTGCCATCCCAAAAAGTTAAAAAATCACTATTGTGTACCTTCTCTGGTTCTGTTGCTCATCTGTGGAATGATCTGCCAGTTGCGACAAGATCTGTTGATTCTGTAGCCGTCTTTAAGAATCGGCTAAAAACCATCTCTTACGCCAACACCTCACTTACTAATACAGAGCTTAATATCTTTTTCTCTTTTTTCATCTTTCTCTTTTCTGTCAAAAAATAGCACTTATGTATTGCTGTTAATAATTGCTTCTTTTGTTTACCTCTTTGTAAGTTGCTTGGGACAAAAGCGTCTGCTAAATGACTAAATGTAAATGTATACAATAGAAATGCGCCATTGGAGGGTTTTGCAATGAAATACAGCCAAATTTGTTAAATACCAATTACATGATTTAAGTGTTTATAAACACAAGAGCCAGACAAAAAAATACCAATTTACAAAAAAATGTCAGACAAATTTAGAGGGTTTTGCATCTGAACTCCTTAATTACTGATTTATTTGCAGGTACACCGCTCCTTTAAGAAATAGAATCTGTACATAAATTGTCCTTTAAGAATTCTTAAATGGACATTAAATGTTGCCCTTTGCAAAACTAATGGTTCAAGTCCTAATTTTAGCTGTGCTATATCTTCTGTGAGAAAACCAAATGAAGGCCCTTTAATTAAATTTCTCAGCTACAGGTGACACCGCTGGGACCAAATAAGCAAGGAAAGAGATTGAATTTGTTGATATATGCTGATCTGCTTGCCTTCACTGTCAGACGAGAGGATGGATTGTATGCTTTAGGTTGTTATGTGGTAAATGGACAGCTATCAATCACACAGCACAGCCTCGTCTTATACTGAGTGGCGGCCCAAATGTGTTTCCGCTCACTGGACCTTGAAGTGCACTGGAATTATATACTTCATCTTCAAAACTGCTGGATGTGACCACAATCCAAATGCTCTCTGAAGTGTCTGTCTCACTAAGTCTGGCGTGTGCTGGGATGTTGTTTTTTCTGTTTTATATGATTGTTCCTTGTCAGATTGAACAATATGACCCCAGAGAAATATTGGGTAAAAGCCAAACCACACTGTGCGACATCAACAGTCTTTCATGTCAGAATTGATGATAAACAGCTGACAGGATTTTGAAATAAAATTCCTGATGCCGTGGATACTTCATCAGAGACTAACATTTACATTAATCGACTGTCTGTAAGCATGTCACGCTAAGCCATCAAATAATGATTTTTTCATATGATGAAATAAATCCTTTACAATTCCTTGAAAGATCAAGTCAGTGGCACAGTGGGTAGCACTGTTGCCTTACAGCAAGAAGGGCTTGGTTTGAGCCCTGGCTGGTTCAGAAGGTCTTTTTGTAACTAAATCACAACCTCTGCTCAATAAATATTTTAGTGTTTTTGTTTTAATTTTCAATTTAATCTTAAAGGTTTAATTTGACAAAATCATTGTTAATTGTTTGTAAGATTGTAGGGTAAGATTTTAGTACGCACAACATAATAGTATTTATGTCTTGGCTTAAAACTTTTTTACATAACATCTGTCGCAATATACAAAATACATAAAGGGAGTGGGGCACAACGTAATGCGAGGTTAATTGTAACCAGAGGCGTCATGCCCATTCAAACTAAGGGGGCACCAATGGATTTTGCGTCCAACCTCAAAATCAAACTAGAAATGCAATTCCCAAGGAATTACCAGTGCATGAAAATGCAAAAAAGTTGATTGACAGAAATGTAAAAGAAATTTAGTCTAGTAGTTTACCTGGCTGTTGACATGTTTTGCTAGCATGATTTAACATGAAGATAACATGATTTATCATGAAGCTAACATGATTTATCATGACATTATCATGATTTAGCATGAAGCTAACATGATTTAGCATGAAGCTAACATGACGCTAGCATGATTTAGCATGAATCTAGCATGATTAGCATTGAAGCTAACATGATGTTAGCATGATTAGCATTGAAGCTAGCATGATTAGCATGAAGCTAACATGATTAGCATGAAGGTAACATGATTTTAGCATGATTAGCAGGATGGTAGCATGATCAGCATGATGCTAGCTTGATAAGCATGAAGCTAGCATGATGTTAGCATGATGCTAGCATGATTAGCATGAAGTTAGCATGATGTTAGCATGATTAGCATTGAAGCTAGCATGATGCTAGCATGATTAGCATGAAGCTAACATGATGCTAGCATGATTAGCATGAAGCTAACATGATGCTAACATGATTAGCACGAAGTTAGCATGATGCTAACATGATTAGCATGAAGTTAGCATGATTAGCATGAAGCTAGCATGATGTTAGCATGATTAGCATTGAAGCTAGCATGATGCTAACATGATTAGCATGAAGTTAGCATGAGCTAGCATGATGTTAGCATGATTAGCATGATGCTAGCATGATTAGCATGATGCTAGCATGATGCTAGCATGATGCTAGCATGATTAGCATTGAAGCTAGCATGATGCTAGCATGATTAGCATGATGCTAGCATGATGCTAACATGATTAGCATGAAGTTAGCATGATGCTAACATGATTAGCATGAAGTTAGCATGATTAGCATGAAGCTAGCATGATGTTAGCATGATTAGCATTGAAGCTAGCATGATGCTAACATGATTAGCATGAAGTTAGCATGAGCTAGCATGATGTTAGCATGATTAGCATGATGTTAGCATGATGCTAGCATGATGCTAGCATGATGCTAGCATGATGCTAGCATGATTAGCATGAAGTTAGCATGATGTTAGCATGATTAGCATGAAGCTAGCATGATGCTAACATGATTAGCATGAAGTTAGCATGATGCTAGCATGATTAGCATGAAGTTAGCATGATGTTAGCATGATTAGCATGAAGCTAACATGATGCTAACATGATTAGCATGAAGTTAGCATGATGTTAGCATGATTAGCATGAAGCTAGCATGATGCTAACATGATTAACATGAAGTTAGCATGATGTTGGCATGATTTAGCATGAAGCTAACAAGATTTAACATTAAGCTAACATGATTTAGCATTAAGTTAGCAAGATTTATTATGACATTAGCATAAAGCTAGCATGAAACTAGCACGAAGCTAGTATGACTTAGCATGAAGCTAGCATGAAGCTAATATGACCCAAAGACCCAACCCCCATGTCTCTATGATGTTCGGATCCAGAGATATAAGGCTTTGTTTATTATGTTGCTAGGCTGCTCATATTTGGTTGCTAGGGGCGTGGCTTAATACCTCAATAAGGATGGTGAGAGACTGATTGGATGCCTGAGTAAAATGAGCCCACCCCCATGTCTCTATGACACTGTGCTGCAAAGATATCCATTTGGGCATTTTATAATGGCAGTCTATGGGAAAATGTTGCTAGGGTGCCCAAAATGGTTGCTAGGGGCGTGGCTTAATAGCTCAATAAGGATCCTAAGGGACTGATTGGATGCCTGAGTAAAATGAGCCCACCCCCATGTCTCTATGACACTGCGCTGCAAAGATATCCCATCTGGGACGTTTTTATTTCCTTATATGGGCATGATTCCTGCCCCATTATAAGTCTATGGGGAAATTTGGGGGCCTCTTACACCCCAGAAGTACAACTTACACGCCATTGTGAGGTATGTTCTTACAGAGCCTGCCAGCCTCTTCAAATGTGGCAAGTCACAAGTTTCTGTGAAATTCTAGGTCTGAGCTACGACTCGTCAAAGTTTGTCTCCATGTTAAGTCAATGGGATTTTTCGGCTGCTTTTTCGCCCCTGGGGCGAAGACCGTACCTCCGACCGCTTATAAAAGTCATAGCACACTATTCCCGAATAGTCCGCACGTTTGAGAGTTTGAATGAAGTTTCTAAGTTAAGCGGTTCGACCCGTATTAATTGCGGAAATTTGGTTGGAAGAATAATAATAATAACTAGATAGGTACATTTCCTGAAAAAAATGTGAGTGGTGCTTGCCGTGGCAAAATTCTGGGGACCATATATGATTATACTCCAAGCCAAAAGTAAAACGATCCAACTCCCATGTCTCTACGATGTTCTGATGCGGAGATATAAGGCTTTGTTTATCCGGTTGCTAGGGTACTGTATTTGGTTGCTATGGAAAAAATTGGCATCCACTAGTGATTACATGCCGAGTCATGAGTCAAACGGTCCAACCCCCATGTCTGTACAATGTTCTGATGCGGAGATATAAGGCTTTGTTTACTCTGTTGCTAGGGTACTGTATTTGGTTGCTAGGGGGAAAATTGGCATCCACTAGTGATTACATGCCGAGTCACGAGTCAAACGGTCCAACCCCCATGTCTGTACAATGTTCTGATGCGGAGATATAAGGGTTTGTTTACTCTGTTGCTAGGGTACTGTATTTGGTTGCTAGGGGAAAAAATGGCATCCACTAGTGATTACCCTACGAGTCACGAGTCAAACGGTCCAACCCCCGTGTCTCTAGGATGTTCTGATGCGGAGATATAAGGCTTTGTTTACTCTGTTGCTAGGGTACTGTATTTGGTTGCTAGGGAAAAAATTGGCATCCCATAGTGATTACACTCTGAGTCACGAGTCAAACGGTCCAACCCCTGTGTCTCTACGATGTTCTGATGCGAAGATATAAGGCTTTGTTTACTCTGTTGCTAGGGTACTGTATTTGGTTGCTAGGGAAAAAATTGACATCCCATAATGATTACACTCTGAGTCACGAGTCAAACGGTCCAACCCCCGTGTCTCTACGATGTTCTGATGCGGAGATATAAGGCTTTGTTTACTCTGTTGCTAGGGTACTGTATTTGGTTGCTAGGGAAAAAATTGGCATCCCATAATGATTACACTCTGAGTCAGGACTCAAACGGTCAAACCCCCGTGTCTCTACGATGTTCTGATGTGGAGATATAAGGCTGTGTTTACTCTGTTGCTAGGGTACTGTATTTGGTTGCTAGGGAAAAAATTGGCATCCCATAATGATTACACTCTGAGTCAGGAGTCAAACGGTCAAACCCCCGTGTCTCTACGATGTTCTGATGTGGAGATATAAGGCTGTGTTTACTCTGTTGCTAGGGTACTGTATTTGGTTGCTAGGGAAAAAATTGGCATCCCATAATGATTACACTCCGAGTCACGAGTCAAACGGTCAAACCCCCGTGTCTCTACGATGTTCTGATGCGGAGATATAAGGCTTTGTTTACTCTGTTGCTAGGGTACTGTATTTGGTTGCTAGGGAAAAAATTGGCATCCCATAATGATTACACGCCGAGTCACTAGTCAAACGGTCCAACCCCCGTGCCTCTACGATGTTCTGATGCGGAGATATAAGGCTTTGTTTACTCTGTTGCTAGGGTACTGTATTTGGTTGCTAGGGAAAAAATTGGCATACCATAATGATTACACTCTGAGTCACTAGTCAAACGGTCCAACCCCCGTGTCTCTATGATGTTCTGATGCAGAGATATAACTGTTTGAATTTTATGTTGCTAGGGTGCTCAAAAGTGGTTGCTAGGGGCGTGGCTTAAAAGCTTTGGGAATATCCTGATAGACTGATTGGATGTCTGAGTAAAATGAGCCCACCCCCTTGTCTCTACGACATTGTAAAGCAAAGATATCCCATCTGGAACTTTTTTATTCCCTTATATGGGCATGTTTCCTGCCCCAAATTTCGGGTGCCTCTTACACCCCAGGGGTACAACTTACACCCCACTGTGATCCATGTTCTTACAGAGTCTAGCACCCTCTTCAAATAATGTAACCCACATGTTTCTAAGGAATCCTCACTCGTACCTATGACCCGTCAAAGTTTTTGCAATGTTAAGTCTATGGGATTTCCCCCCATTGACTTTTCATTGGGGCACTTTTGGGCACCTCTTACACCCCAGGGGTACAACTTACACCCCAATGTGATGTATGTTCTTACAGAGTCTACCACCCTCTCCAAATGTTGTAACACACATGTTTCTACAAAATCCTCGAGCGGAGCTATGACTCGTTAAAGTTGGGCGCAATGTTAAGTCAATGGGATTTTTCGGGTGGTTTTTCGCCCCCCTTTTGGAAATCCTGCACCCGATCGCTTATAAAAGTCATAGCACACCTCTCCTCAATAAGCCGGTCGATTTGAGCCCTCTTTCATGGGTCTACGACAAACCGTGCGGGACGAGTTAGGTGCCGAAAAAACGTGCAGATGTAAGAATAAAATATAACTAGATAGGTACATTTCCTGAAGAAAATGTGAAGTGGTGCTTGCCGTGGCAAATTTCGGGGGACAGTATATGTTTATACTCCATACCACAAGTAAAACAATCCAACCCCCGTGTCTCTACGATGTTCTGATGCGGAGTTGTAAGGCTTTGTTTATTCGGTTGCTAGGGTACTGTATTTGGTTGCTAGGGAGAAAATTGGCATCCACTTGTGATTACAATCCGAGTCACGAGTCAAACGGTCCAAACCCCATGTCTCTACGATGTTCTGATGTGGAGATATAAGGCTTTGTTTATTGAAGGTAGCATGATTAGCATGAAGCTAACATGAAGGTAGTATGATGTTAACATGATTAACATGAAGGTAGCATAAAGCTAACATCATTAGCATGAAGCTAGCACAAAGCTAACATAATTAGCATGAAGCTAACATGATGCTAATATGATTAGCATGAAGCTAGCATGACGTTAGCATGATTAGCATGGTGTTAGCATGGTTAGCATGAAGTTAACATGAAGCTAGCATGAAGTTAGCATGATTAGTTTGAAGCTAGCATGAAGCTAGCATGATTAGCATGAAGTTAGCATGATTAGCATGAGGCTACCATGATTAGCATGAAGCTAACATGATGCTAATATGATTAACATGAAGCTAGCATGACGTTAGCATGATTAGCATGGTGTTAGCATGGTTAGCATGAAGTTAACATGAAGCTAGCATGAAGTAAGCATGATTAGTTTGAAGCTAGCATGAAGCTAGCATGATTAGCATGAAGTTAGCATGATTAGCATGAAGCTACCATGATTAGCATGAAGCTAGCATGATGTTAGCATGATTAACATGAAGCTAGCATGAAGCTAACATGAAGTTAGCATGAAGTTAGCATGAAGCTAGCATGATTAGCATGAAGCTAGCATGATGTTACCATAATTAACATGAAGCTACCATGATTAGCTTGAAGCTAGCATTATGTTAGCATGATTAGCATGAAGCTAGCATGTAGCTAACATGATTAGCATGAAGTTAGCATGAAGCTAACATGATTAGCATGAAGCTAGCATGATGTTAGCATGAAGTTAACATGAAGTTAGCATGATTAGCATGAATTATGCATGATGTTAGCATAATTAGCATGATGTTAGCATGATTAGAATGAAGCTAGCATGATGTTAGCATGATTAGCATGAAGCTAGCATGAAGCTAACATGATTAGCATGAAGTTAGCATGAAGCTAGCATGATTAGCATGAAGCTAGCATGATGTTAGCATGAAGTTAGCATGAAGCTAGCATGATTAGCATGAAGCTAACATGATGTTAGCATGAAGTTAACATGAAGCTAGCATGATTAGCATGAATTATGCATGATGTTAGCATAATTAGCATGATGCTAGCATGATTAGAATGAAGCTAGCATGATGTTAGCATGATTAGCATGAAGCTAGCATGATGTTAGCATGAAGTTAACATGAAGCTAGCATGATTAGCATGAATTATGCATGATGTTAGCATAATTAGCATGATGCTAGCATGATTAGAATGAAGCTAGCATGATGTTAGCATGATGTTAGCATGATTAACATGATGTTAGCATGATTAGCACAAACTTAGCATGAAGCTAACATGATTAGCATGAAGTTAGCATGAAGCTAGCATGATTAGCATGAAGCTAGCATGATGTTAGCATGATTAGCATGATTAGCATGAAGTTAGCATGAAGCTAGCATGATTAGCATGAAGTTAGCATGATGTTAGAATGACTAGCATAAAGATAACATTATGTTAGCATGATTAGCATGAAGCTAGCATGATGTTAGCATGATTAGCAAGAAGTTAACATGAAGTTAGCATGAAGATAGCATGAAGCTAGCATGATTTAACGTGAAGTTAGCAAGATTTATAATGAAATTAGCATTAAGCTAGCATGAAACTAGCATGAAGCTAGTATGACTTAGCATTAAGCTAGCATGAAGCTAACATGACCCAAAGACCCAACCCCCATGTCTCTATGATGTTCGGATCCAGAGATATAAGGCTTTGTTTATTATGTTGCTAGGGTGCTCATATTTGGTTGTTAGGGGCGTGGCTTGGGAGTGGTTAATAATGTGGCCAGTTATTACACTCCGAGTCACAAGTAAAATGGTCCAACCCCCGTGTCTCTACGATGTTCTGATGCGGAGATATAAGGCTTTGTTTATTGGGTTGCTAGGGTGCTCATATTTGGTTGCTAGGGGCGTGGCTTGGGAGTGGCCAATGATGTGGCCAGTGATTACACTCCGAGTCACAAGTAAAACGGTCCAACCCCCGTGTCTCTATGATGTTCTGATGCCGAGATATAACTGTTTCAATGTTATGTTGCTAGGGTGCTCAAAAGTGGTTGCTAGGGGCGTGGCTTAATAACTCAATAAGGATCCTGAGAGACTGATTGCATGTCTGGGTAAAATGAGCCCACCCCCAAGTCTCTATGACACTGTGCTGCAAAGATATCCATCCTGGCATTTTATAATGGCAGTCTATGGAAGATGTTGCTAGGATGCCCAAAATTGTTGCTAGGGGCGTGGCTTCATAGTTCTGGGATGATCCTGAGAGACTGATTGGATGCCCGAGTGAAATGAGCCCACCCACTTATCTCTACGACACTGTAAAGCAAAGATATCCCATCTGGAACTGTTATATTCCCTTATATGGGCATGTTTCCTGCCCCATTATAAGTCAATGGGAATTTTTGGGTGCCTCTTACACCCCAGGGGTACAACTTACACCCCAATGTCATGTATGTTCTTACAGAGCCTACCACCCTCTTCAAAGGTTGTAACCCACATGTTTCTATAAAATCCTCGAGCGGAGCTATGACCTGTCAAAGTTGGGCGCAATGTTAAGTCAATGGGATTTTTCGGGTGGTTTTTCGCCCCCCTTTCAGAAATCCTGCACCCGATCCCTTATAAAAGTCATAGCACACCTCTCCTCAATAATCCGGTCGATTTGAGCCCTCTTTCGTGGGACTACGTTAAACCGTGCGGGACGAGTTACGCGCCGAAAAAGTGTCCAGAAAAAGAAGAATAATAATTATAAACTAGATAGGTACATTTCCTGAAGAAAATGTGAGTGGTGCTTGCCGTGGCAAATTTCTGGGGACAGTATATGATCATACTTCCAGTCACGAGCAAAACGATCCAAACCCCGTCTCTCTACGATGTTCTGATGCGGAGATATAAGGCTTTGTTTATTCGGTTGCTAGGGTAATGTATTTGGTTGCTAGGGAAAAAATTGGCATCCCATAATGATTACACTCCGAGTCACAAGTAAAACGGTCCAACCCCCGTGTCTCTACGATGTTCTGATGCGGAGATATAAGGCTTTGTTTACTCTGTTGCTAGGGTACTGTATTTGGTTGCTAGGGAAAAAATTGGCATCCACTAGTGATTAACCTCCGAGTCACGAGTCAAACGGTCCAACCCCCGTGTCTCTACGATGTTCTGATGCGGAGATATAAGGCTTTGTTTACTCTGTTGCTAGGGTACTGTATTTGGTTGCTAGGGAAAAAATCGGCATCCCATAATGATTACACTCCGAGTCACAAGTCAAACGGTCCAACCCCCGTGTCTCTACGATGTTCTGATGTGGAGATATAAGGCTTTGTTTACTCTGTTGCTAGGGTAATGTATTTGGTTGCTAGGGAAAAAATTGGCATCCCATAATGATTACACTCCGAGTCACAAGTCAAACGGTCCAAACCCCGTGTCTCTACGATGTTCTGATGCGGAGATATAAGGCTTTGTTTACTCTGTTGCTAGGGTACTGTATTTGGTTGCTAGGGAAAAAATTGGCATCCCATAATGATTACACTCTAAGTCACGAGTCAAATGGTCCAACCCCCGTGTCTCTACGATGTTCGGATGCCGAGATATAACTGTTTGAATTTTATGTTGCTAGGGTTCTCAAAAGTGGTTGCTAGGGGCGTGGCTTAATACCTATGTAAGGATCCTGAGAGACTGATTCGATGCCTGAGTAAAATGAGCCCACCCCCATGTCTCTATGACACTGTGGTGCAAAGATATCCATCTGGGCATTTTATAATGGCAGTCTAAGGAAGATGTTGCTAGGGTGCCCAAAAGTGGTTGCTAGGGGCGTGGCTTAATAGCTCTGGGATGATCCTGAGAGACTGATTGGATGCCTGAGTGAAATGAGCCCACCCACTTATCTCTACGACACTGTAAAGCAAAGATATCCCATCTGGAACTGTTTTATTCCCTTATATGGGCATGTTTCCTCAATGGGAATTTTCGGGTGCCTCTTACACCCCAGGGGTACAACTTAAACCCCAATGTCATGTATGTTCTTACATAGCCTACCACCCTCTTTAAATTTAGTAACCCACATGTTTCTACAAAATCACTCGTACCTATGACCCGTCAAAATTTTTGCAATGGTAAGTCTATGGGATTTTGCCCCATTGACTTTTCATTGGGCATTTTTGGGCACCTCTTACACCCCAGGGGTACAACTTACACCCCATTGTTATCCATGTTCTTACAGAGCCTACCACCCTCTTCAAATGTTGTAACCCACATGTTTCTACAAAATCCTCGAGCGGAGCTATGACCCGTCAAAGTTGGGCGCAATGTTAAGTCAATGGGATTTTTCGGGTGGTTTTTCGCCCCCCTTTCGGAAATTCTGCACCCGACCGCTTATAAAAGTCATAGCCACCATCTCTTCAATAAACCGGTCGATTTGAGCCCTCTTTCATGGGACTACGGCAAACCGTGCGGGACGAGTTACGCGCCGAAAAAACGTGCAGACATAAGAATAATAATAATAATAACTAGATAGGTACATTTCCTGAAGAAAATGTGAGTGGTGCTTGCCGTGGCAAATTTCTGGGTAACATATATGATTATACTCCAAGCCAAAAGTAAAATGATCCAACTCCCGTGTCTCTATGATGTTCTGATGTGGAGATATAAGGCTATGTTTATCCGGTTGCTAGGGTACTGTATTTGGTTGCTAGGGAAAAAATTGCCATCCACTAGTGATTACCCTCCGAGTCACGAGTCAAAAGGTTCAACCCCAGTGTCTGTACAATGTTCTGATGCGGAGATATAAGGCTTTTTTTACTCTGTTGCTAGGGTACTGTATTTGGTTGCTAGGGAAAAAATTGGCATCCACTAGTGATTACCCGCCGAGTCACAAGTCAAACGGTCCAACCCCCGTGTCTCTACGATGTTCTGATGCGGAGATATAAGGCTTTGTTTACTCTGTTGCTAGGGTACTGTATTTGGTTGCTAGGGAAAAAATGTCATCCACTAGTGATTACCCGCCGAGTCACAAGACAAACGGTCCAACCCCCGTGTCTCTACCATGTTCTGATGCGGAGATATAAGGCTTTGTTTACTTTGTTGCTAGGGTACTGTATTTGGTTGCTAGGGAAAAAAATGGCATCCACTAGTGATTACCCTCTGAGACACGAGTCAAACGGTCCAACCCCCGTGTCTCTATGATGTTCTGATGCGGAGATATAAGGCTTTGTTTACTCTGTTGCTAGGGTACTGTATTTGGTTGCTAGGGAAAAAAATGGCATCCACTAGTGATTACCCTCTGAGACACGAGTCAAACGGTCCAACCCCCGTGTCTCTACGATGTTCTGATGCGGAGATATAAGGCTTTGTTTACTCTGTTGCTAGGGTACTGTATTTGGTTGCTAGGGGAAAAATGGCATCCGCTAGTGATTACCCTCCGAGTCACGAGTCAAACGGTCCAACCCCCGTGTCTCTACGATGTTCTGATGCAAAGATATAAGGCTTTGTTTACTCTGTTGCTAGGGTACTGTATTTGGTTGCTAGGGAAAAATTTGCATGCACTAGTGATTACCCTCCAAGTCACGAGTCAAGCGGTCCAAACCCCGTGTCTCTACGATGTTCTGATGCGGAGATATAAGGCTTTGTTTACTCTGTTGCTAGGGTACTGTATTTGGTTGCTAGGGAAAAAATTGGCATCCCATAATGATTACACTCTGAGTCACGAGTCAAACGGTCCAACCCCTGTGTCTCTACGATGTTCTGATGCGGAGATATAAGGCTTTGTTTACTCTGTTGCTAGGGTACTGTATTTGGTTGCTAGGGAAAAAATTGGCATCCCATAATGATTACACTCCGAGTCACGAGTCAAACGGTCCAACCCCCGTGTCTCTACGATGTTCTGATGCGGAGATATAAGGCTTTGTTTACTATGTTTCTAGGGTACTGTATTAGGTTGCTAGGGAAAAAATTGGCATCCCATAATGATTACACGCCGAGTCATGAGTCAAACGGTCCAACCCCTGTTTCTCTACAATGTTCTGATGCCGAGATATAAGGCTTTGTTTACTCTGTTGCTAGGGTACTGTATTTGGTTGCTAGGGAAAAAATTGGCATCCCATAATGATTACACGCCGACTCATTAGTCATACGCTCCAACCCCCGTGTCTCTACGACGTTCTGCTGCGGAGATATACCGCTTTGTTGACTCTGTTGCTAGGGTACTGTATTTGGTTGCTAGGGAAAAAATTGGCATCCCATAATGATTACACTCCGAGTCATTAGTCATACGGTCCAACCCCCGTGTCTCTACGACGTTCTGATGCGGAGATATAAGGCTTTGTTTACTCTGTTGCTAGGGTACTGTATTTGGTTGCTAGGGAAAAAATTGGCATCCCATAATGATTACACTCCGAGTCAATAGTCATACGGCCCAACCCCTGTGTCTCTACGACGTTCTGAAGCGGAGATATAAGGCTTTGTTTATTCTGTTGCTAGGGTACTGTATTTGGTTGCTAGGGAAAAAATTGGCATCCCATAATGATTACACTCAGAGTCACGAGTCAAACGGCCCTACCCCCTTGTCTCTACGATGTTCTGCTGCGGAGATATAAGGCTTTGTTTACTCTGTTGCTAGGGTACTGTATTTGGTTGCTAGGGAAAAAATTGGCATCCCATAATGATTACACTCCGAGTCACGAGTCAAACGATCCAACCCCCGTGTCTCTACGATGTTCTGATGCGGAGATATAACTGTTTGAATTTTATGTTGCTAGGGTGCTCAAAAATGGTTGCTAGGGGCGTGGCTTAATACCTATGTAAGGATCATGAGAGACTGATTGGATGCCTGAGTAAAATGAGCCCACCCCCATGTCTCTATGACACTGTGGTGCAAAGATATCCATCTGGGCATTTTATAATGGCAGTCTATGGGAGATGTTGCTAGGGTGCCCAAAATTGTTGCTAGGGGCGTGGCTTAATAGCTCTGGGTTGATCCTGAGGGACTGATTGGATGCCCGAGTGAAATGAGCCCACCCACTTATCTCTACGACACTGTAAAGCAAAGATATCCCATCTGGAACTGTTTTATTAACTTATATGGGCATGTTTCCTGCCCCATTATAAGTCAATGGGAATTTTCGGGTGCCTCTTACACCCCAGGGGTACAACTTACACCCCAATGTCATGTATGTTCTTACATAGCTTACCACCCTCTTCAAATTTAGTAACCCACATGTTTCTACAAAATCCTCACTCGTACCTATGACCCGTCAAAATTTTTGCAATGGTAAGTCTATGGGATTTTGCCCCATTGACTTTTCATTGGGCATTTTTGGGCACCTCTTACACCCCAGGGGTACAACTTACACCCCATTGTGATCCATGTTCTTACAGAGCCTACCACCCTCTTCAAATGTTGTAACCCACATGTTTCTACAAAATCCTCGAGCGGAGCTATGACTCGTCAAAGTTTGGCGCAATGTTAAGTCAATGGGATTTTTCGGGTGGTTTTTCGCCCCCCTTTCAGAAATCCTGCACCCGATCCCTTATAAAAGTCATAGCACACCTCTCCTCAATAATCCGGTCGATTTGAGCCCTCTTTCGTGGGACTACGTTAAACCGTGCGGGACGAGTTACGCGCCGAAAAAGTGTCCAGAAAAAGAAGAATAATTATAAATAATAAGTATGAAGAATAATAATAGTGATGCTTTGCATAAATGCAAGCACCACTAATAATAATAATAATAATAATATCCCTGAGCAATAGTAATAGTGATGCTTTGCATAAATGCAAGCACCACTAACTAGATAGGTACATTTCCTGAAGAAAATGTGAGTGGTGCTTGCCGTGGCAAAATTCTGGGGACCATATATGATTATACTCCAAGCCAAAAATAAAAAGATCCAACTCCCGTGTCTCTACAATGTTCTGATGCGGAGATATAAGGCTGTGTTTATCCGGTTGCTAGGGTACTATATTTGGTTGCTAGGGAAAAAATTGGCATCCACTAGTGATTACATGCCGAGTCATGAGTCAAACGGTCCAACCCCCATGTCTGTACAATGTTCTGATGCGGAGATATAAGGCTTTGTTTACTCTGTTGCTAGGGTACTGTATTTGGTTGCTAGGGGGAAAATTGGCATCCACTAGTGATTACATGCCGAGTCACGAGTCAAACGGTCCAACCCCCATGTCTGTACAATGTTCTGATGCGGAGATATAAGGGTTTGTTTACTCTGTTGCTAGGGTACTGTATTTGGTTGCTAGGGGAAAAAATGGCATCCACTAGTGATTACCCTACGAGTCACGAGTCAAACGGTCCAACCCCCGTGTCTCTAGGATGTTCTGATGCGGAGATATAAGGCTTTGTTTACTCTGTTGCTAGGGTACTGTATTTGGTTGCTAGGGAAAAAATTGGCATCCCATAGTGATTACACTCTGAGTCACGAGTCAAACGGTCCAACCCCTGTGTCTCTACGATGTTCTGATGCGAAGATATAAGGCTTTGTTTACTCTGTTGCTAGGGTACTGTATTTGGTTGCTAGGGAAAAAATTGACATCCCATAATGATTACACTCTGAGTCACGAGTCAAACGGTCCAACCCCCGTGTCTCTACGATGTTCTGATGCGGAGATATAAGGCTTTGTTTACTCTGTTGCTAGGGTGCTGTATTTGGTTGCTAGGGAAAAAATTGGCATCCCATAATGATTACACTCTGAGTCAGGACTCAAACGGTCAAACCCCCGTGTCTCTACGATGTTCTGATGTGGAGATATAAGGCTGTGTTTACTCTGTTGCTAGGGTACTGTATTTGGTTGCTAGGGAAAAAATTGGCATCCCATAATGATTACACTCTAAGTCAGGAGTCAAACGGTCAAACCCCCGTGTCTCTACGATGTTCTGATGTGGAGATATAAGGCTGTGT
This sequence comes from Misgurnus anguillicaudatus, assembly GCF_027580225.2. Classification (NCBI taxonomy): domain Eukaryota; kingdom Metazoa; phylum Chordata; class Actinopteri; order Cypriniformes; family Cobitidae; genus Misgurnus; species Misgurnus anguillicaudatus. Next base: position 7,213,700 of record NC_073361.2, on the reverse strand, counting down.
TTACTCTGTTGCTAGGGTACTGTATTTGGTTGCTAGGGAAAAAATTGGCATCCCATAATGATTACACTCCGAGTCACGAGTCAAACGGTCAAACCCCCGTGTCTCTACGATGTTCTGATGCGGAGATATAAGGCTTTGTTTACTCTGTTGCTAGGGTACTGTATTTGGTTGCTAGGGAAAAAATTGGCATCCCATAATGATTACACGCCGAGTCACTAGTCAAACGGTCCAACCCCCGTGCCTCTACGATGTTCTGATGCGGAGATATAAGGCTTTGTTTACTCTGTTGCTAGGGTACTGTATTTGGTTGCTAGGGAAAAAATTGGCATACCATAATGATTACACTCTGAGTCACTAGTCAAACGGTCCAACCCCCGTGTCTCTATGATGTTCTGATGCAGAGATATAACTGTTTGAATTTTATGTTGCTAGGGTGCTCAAAAGTGGTTGCTAGGGGCGTGGCTTAAAAGCTTTGGGAATATCCTGATAGACTGATTGGATGTCTGAGTAAAATGAGCCCACCCCCTTGTCTCTACGACATTGTAAAGCAAAGATATCCCATCTGGAACTTTTTTATTCCCTTATATGGGCATGTTTCCTGCCCCAAATTTCGGGTGCCTCTTACACCCCAGGGGTACAACTTACACCCCACTGTGATCCATGTTCTTACAGAGTCTAGCACCCTCTTCAAATAATGTAACCCACATGTTTCTAAGGAATCCTCACTCGTACCTATGACCCGTCAAAGTTTTTGCAATGTTAAGTCTATGGGATTTCCCCCCATTGACTTTTCATTGGGGCACTTTTGGGCACCTCTTACACCCCAGGGGTACAACTTACACCCCAATGTGATGTATGTTCTTACAGAGTCTACCACCCTCTCCAAATGTTGTAACACACATGTTTCTACAAAATCCTCGAGCGGAGCTATGACTCGTTAAAGTTGGGCGCAATGTTAAGTCAATGGGATTTTTCGGGTGGTTTTTCGCCCCCCTTTCGGAAATCCTGCACCCGATCGCTTATAAAAGTCATAGCACACCTCTCCTCAATAAGCCGGTCGATTTGAGCCCTCTTTCATGGGTCTACGACAAACCGTGCGGGACGAGTTAGGTGCCGAAAAAACGTGCAGATGTAAGAATAAAATATAACTAGATAGGTACATTTCCTGAAGAAAATGTGAAGTGGTGCTTGCCGTGGCAAATTTCGGGGGACAGTATATGTTTATACTCCATACCACAAGTAAAACAATCCAACCCCCGTGTCTCTACGATGTTCTGATGCGGAGTTGTAAGGCTTTGTTTATTCGGTTGCTAGGGTACTGTATTTGGTTGCTAGGGAGAAAATTGGCATCCACTTGTGATTACAATCCGAGTCACGAGTCAAACGGTCCAAACCCCATGTCTCTACGATGTTCTGATGTGGAGATATAAGGCTTTGTTTATTGAAGGTAGCATGATTAGCATGAAGCTAACATGAAGGTAGTATGATGTTAACATGATTAACATGAAGGTAGCATAAAGCTAACATCATTAGCATGAAGCTAGCACAAAGCTAACATAATTAGCATGAAGCTAACATGATGCTAATATGATTAGCATGAAGCTAGCATGACGTTAGCATGATTAGCATGGTGTTAGCATGGTTAGCATGAAGTTAACATGAAGCTAGCATGAAGTTAGCATGATTAGTTTGAAGCTAGCATGAAGCTAGCATGATTAGCATGAAGTTAGCATGATTAGCATGAGGCTACCATGATTAGCATGAAGCTAACATGATGCTAATATGATTAACATGAAGCTAGCATGACGTTAGCATGATTAGCATGGTGTTAGCATGGTTAGCATGAAGTTAACATGAAGCTAGCATGAAGTAAGCATGATTAGTTTGAAGCTAGCATGAAGCTAGCATGATTAGCATGAAGTTAGCATGATTAGCATGAAGCTACCATGATTAGCATGAAGCTAGCATGATGTTAGCATGATTAACATGAAGCTAGCATGAAGCTAACATGAAGTTAGCATGAAGTTAGCATGAAGCTAGCATGATTAGCATGAAGCTAGCATGATGTTACCATAATTAACATGAAGCTACCATGATTAGCTTGAAGCTAGCATTATGTTAGCATGATTAGCATGAAGCTAGCATGTAGCTAACATGATTAGCATGAAGTTAGCATGAAGCTAACATGATTAGCATGAAGCTAGCATGATGTTAGCATGAAGTTAACATGAAGTTAGCATGATTAGCATGAATTATGCATGATGTTAGCATAATTAGCATGATGTTAGCATGATTAGAATGAAGCTAGCATGATGTTAGCATGATTAGCATGAAGCTAGCATGAAGCTAACATGATTAGCATGAAGTTAGCATGAAGCTAGCATGATTAGCATGAAGCTAGCATGATGTTAGCATGAAGTTAGCATGAAGCTAGCATGATTAGCATGAAGCTAACATGATGTTAGCATGAAGTTAACATGAAGCTAGCATGATTAGCATGAATTATGCATGATGTTAGCATAATTAGCATGATGCTAGCATGATTAGAATGAAGCTAGCATGATGTTAGCATGATTAGCATGAAGCTAGCATGATGTTAGCATGAAGTTAACATGAAGCTAGCATGATTAGCATGAATTATGCATGATGTTAGCATAATTAGCATGATGCTAGCATGATTAGAATGAAGCTAGCATGATGTTAGCATTATGTTAGCATGATTAACATGATGTTAGCATGATTAGCACAAACTTAGCATGAAGCTAACATGATTAGCATGAAGTTAGCATGAAGCTAGCATGATTAGCATGAAGCTAGCATGATGTTAGCATGATTAGCATGATTAGCATGAAGTTAGCATGAAGCTAGCATGATTAGCATGAAGTTAGCATGATGTTAGAATGACTAGCATAAAGATAACATTATGTTAGCATGATTAGCATGAAGCTAGCATGATGTTAGCATGATTAGCAAGAAGTTAACATGAAGTTAGCATGAAGATAGCATGAAGCTAGCATGATTTAACGTGAAGTTAGCAAGATTTATAATGAAATTAGCATTAAGCTAGCATGAAACTAGCATGAAGCTAGTATGACTTAGCATTAAGCTAGCATGAAGCTAACATGACCCAAAGACCCAACCCCCATGTCTCTATGATGTTCGGATCCAGAGATATAAGGCTTTGTTTATTATGTTGCTAGGGTGCTCATATTTGGTTGTTAGGGGCGTGGCTTGGGAGTGGTTAATAATGTGGCCAGTTATTACACTCCGAGTCACAAGTAAAATGGTCCAACCCCCGTGTCTCTACGATGTTCTGATGCGGAGATATAAGGCTTTGTTTATTGGGTTGCTAGGGTGCTCATATTTGGTTGCTAGGGGCGTGGCTTGGGAGTGGCCAATGATGTGGCCAGTGATTACACTCCGAGTCACAAGTAAAACGGTCCAACCCCCGTGTCTCTATGATGTTCTGATGCCGAGATATAACTGTTTCAATGTTATGTTGCTAGGGTGCTCAAAAGTGGTTGCTAGGGGCGTGGCTTAATAACTCAATAAGGATCCTGAGAGACTGATTGCATGTCTGGGTAAAATGAGCCCACCCCCAAGTCTCTATGACACTGTGCTGCAAAGATATCCATCCTGGCATTTTATAATGGCAGTCTATGGAAGATGTTGCTAGGATGCCCAAAATTGTTGCTAGGGGCGTGGCTTCATAGTTCTGGGATGATCCTGAGAGACTGATTGGATGCCCGAGTGAAATGAGCCCACCCACTTATCTCTACGACACTGTAAAGCAAAGATATCCCATCTGGAACTGTTATATTCCCTTATATGGGCATGTTTCCTGCCCCATTATAAGTCAATGGGAATTTTTGGGTGCCTCTTACACCCCAGGGGTACAACTTACACCCCAATGTCATGTATGTTCTTACAGAGCCTACCACCCTCTTCAAAGGTTGTAACCCACATGTTTCTATAAAATCCTCAAGCGGAGCTATGACCTGTCAAAGTTGGGCGCAATGTTAAGTCAATGGGATTTTTCGGGTGGTTTTTCGCCCCCCTTTCAGAAATCCTGCACCCGATCCCTTATAAAAGTCATAGCACACCTCTCCTCAATAATCCGGTCGATTTGAGCCCTCTTTCGTGGGACTACGTTAAACCGTGCGGGACGAGTTACGCGCCGAAAAAGTGTCCAGAAAAAGAAGAATAATAATTATAAACTAGATAGGTACATTTCCTGAAGAAAATGTGAAGTGGTGCTTGCCGTGGCAAAATTCTGGGGACCATATATGATTATACTCCAAGCCAAAAGTAAAACGGTCCAACCCCCGTGTCTCTACGATGTTCTGATGCGGAGATATAAGGCTTTGTTTACTCTGTTGCTAGGGTACTGTATTTGGTTGCTATGGAAAAAATTGGCATCCCATAATGATTACACTCCGAGTCACGAGTCAAACGGTCCAACCCCCGTGTCTCTACGATGTTCTGATGCGGAGATATAAGGCTTTGTTTACTCTGTTGCTAGGGTACTGTATTTGGTTGCTAAGGAAAAAATTGGCATCCCATAATGATTACACTCTGAGTCACGAGTCAAACGGTCCAATCCCCGTGTCTCTAAGATGTTCTGATGCGGAGATATAAGGCTTTGTTTACTCTGTTGCTAGGGTACTGTATGTGGTTGCTAGGGAAAAATTGGCATCCCATAATGATTACACTCCGAGTCACGAGTCAAACGGTCCAACCCCCGTGTCTCTACGATGTTCTGATGCGGAGATATAAGGCTTTGTTTACTCTGTTGCTAGGGTAGTGTATTTGGTTGCTAGGGAAAAAATTGGCATCCCATAATGATTACACTCCGAGTCACGAGTCAAACGGTCCAACCCCCGTGTCTGTATGATGTTCTGATGCGGAGATATAAGGCTTTGTTTACTCTGTTGCTAGGGTACTGTATTTGGTTGCTAGGGAAAAAATTGGCATCCCATAATGATTACACTCCGAGTCACGAGTCAAACGGTCCAACCCCCGTGTCTCTAAGATGTTCTGATGCGGAGATATAAGGCTTTGTTTACTCTGTTGCTAGGGTACTGTGTTTGGTTGCTAGGGAAAAAATTGGCATCCCATAATGATTACACTCCGAGTCACGAGTCAAACGGTCCAACCCCCGTGTCTCTAAGATGTTCTGATGCGGAGATATAAGGCTTTGTTTACTCTGTTGCTAGGGTACTGTATGTGGTTGCTAGGGAAAAATTGGCATCCCATAATGATTACACTCCGAGTCACGAGTCAAACGGTCCAACCCCCGTGTCTCTACGATGTTCTGATGCGGAGATATAACTGTTTGAATTTTATGTTGCTAGGGTGCTCAAAAGTGGTTGCTAGGGGCGTGGCTTATACCTATGTAAGTATCCTGAGAGACTGATTGGATGCCTGAGTAAAATGAGCCCACCCCCATGTCTCTATGACACTGTGGTGCAAAGATATCCATCTGGGCATTTTATAATGGCAGTCTATGGGAGATGTTGCTAGGGTGCCCAAAATTGTTGCTAGGGGCGTGGCTTAATAGCTCTGGGATGATCCCGAGAGACTGATTGGGTGCCTGACTAAAATGAGCCCACCCCCTTGTCTCTACGAAGCTGTAATGCGAAGATATCCCATCAGGAACATTTTTATTCCCTTATATGGGCTTGTTTCCTGCCCCATTATAAGTCAATGGGAAATTTCGGGTGCCTCTTACACCCCAGGGGTACAACTTACACCCCAATGTGATGTATGTTCTTACAGAGACTACCACCCTCTTCAAATGTAGTGACCCACATGTTTCTACCAAATCCTCGAGCGGAGCTATGACACGTCAAAGATCGGTGCAATGTTAAGTCAATGGGATTTTTCGGGTGGTTTTTCGCCCCCCTTTTGGAAATCCTGCACCCGATCGCTTATAAAAGATATAGCACACCATTCCTCATTAAACCGGTCGATTTGAGCCCTCATTCGTGGGTCTACATCAAACGGTGCGAGACGAGTTACGCGCCGAAATTTTGTCCAGATATAAGAAGAAGAAGAATAATAACCGAAAGCAATAGTAATAGTGATGCCTTGCATAAATGCAAGCACCACTAACTAGATAGGTACATTTCCTGAAGAAAATGTGAGTGGTGCTTGCCGTGGCAAAATTCTGGGGACCATATATGATTATACTCCAAGCCAAAAGTAAAACGATCAAACTCCCGTGTCTCTACGATGTTCTGATGCGGAGATATAAGGCTATGTTTATCTGGTTGCTAGGGTACTGTATTTGGTTGCTAGGGAAAAAATTGCCATCCACTAGTGATTACCCTCCGAGTCACGAGTCAAACGGTCCAACCCCCCTGTCTGTACAATGTTCTGATGCGGAGATATAAGGCTTTGTTTACTCTGTTGCTAGGGAACTGTATTTGGTTGCTAGGGATAAAAATTGGCATCCACTACTGATTACCCTCCGAGTCACGAGTCAAACGGTCCAAACCCTGTGTCTCTACGATGTTCTCATGCGGAGATATAAGGCTTTGTTTACTCTGTTGCTAGGGTACTGTATTTGGTTGCTAGGGAAAAAAATGGCATCCACTAGTGATTACCCTCCGAGTCAGGGGTCAAACGGTTCAACCCCCGTGTCTCTACGATGTTCTGATGCGGAGATATAAGGCTTTGTTTACTCTGTTGCTAGGGTACTGTATTTGGTTGCTAGGGAAAAAAATGGCATCCACTAGTGATTACCCGCCGAGTCACTAGTCAAACGGTCCAACCCCTGTGTCTCTACGATGTTCTGATGCGGAGATATAAGGCTTTGTTTACTCTGTTGCTAGGGTACTGTATTTGGTTGCTAGGGAAAAAATCGGCATCCCATAATGATTACAAGCTGAGTCAAGAATCAAACGGTCCAACCCCCATGTCTCTACGATGTTCTGATGCGGAGATATAAGGCTTTGTTTACTCTGTTGCTAGGGTAATGTATTTGGTTGCTAGGGAAAAATTTGGCATCCCATAATGATTACACGCTGAGTCACGAATCAAACGGTCCAACCCCCGTGTCTCTACGATGTTCTGATGCGGAGATATAAGGCTTTGTTTACTCTGTTGCTAGGGTAATGTATTTGGTTGCTAGGGAAAAAATTGGCATCCCATAATGATTACACTCCGAGTCACAAGTCAAACGGTCCAACCCCTGTGTCTCTACGATGTTCTGATGCGGAGATATAAGGCTTTGTTTCCTCTGTTGCTAGGGTACTGTATTTGGTTGCTAGGGAAAAAATTGGCATCCCATAATGATTACACTCTGAGTCACGAGTCAAATGGTCCAACCCCTGTGTCTCTACGATGTTCGGATGCCGAGATATAACTGTTTGAATTTTATGTTGCTAGGGTTCTCAAAAGTGGTTGCTAGGGGCGTGGCTTAATACCTATGTAAGGATCCTGAGAGACTGATTGGATGCCTGAGTAAAATGAGCCCACCCCCATGTCTCTATGACACTGTGGTGCAAAGATATCCATCTGGGCATTTTATAATGGCAGTCTATGGAAGATGTTGCTAGGGTGCCCAGAAGTGGTTGCTAGGGGCGTGGCTTAATAGCTCTGGGATGATCCTGAGAGACTGATTGGATGCCTGAGTGAAATGAGCCCACCCACTTATCTCTACGACACTGTAAAGCAAAGATATCCCATCTGGAACTGTTTTATTCCCTTATATGGGCATGTTTCCTCAATGGGAATTTTCGGGTGCCTCTTACACCCCAGGGGAACAACTTAAACCCCAATGTCATGTATGTTCTTACATAGCCTACCACCCTCTTTAAATTTAGTAACCCTGATGTTTCTATGAAATCCTCGCTCTGACCTATGACCCGTCAAAATTTTTGCAATGTTAAGTCTATGGGATTTTGCCCCATTGACTTTTCATTGGGCATTTTTGGGCACCTCTTACACCCCAGGGGTACAACTTACACCCCATTGCGATCCATGTTCTTACAGAGCCAACCACCCTCTTCAAATGTTGTAACCCACATGTTTCTACAAAATCCTCGAGCGGAGCTATGACTCGTCAAAGTTGGGCGCAATGTTAAGTCAATGGGATTTTTCGGGTGGTTTTTCGCCCCCCTTTCGGAAATCCTGCACCCAATCGCTTATAAAAGTCATAGCACACCTCTCCTCAATAAACCGGTCGATTTGAGCCCTCTTTCATGGGACTACGGCAAACCGTGCGGGACGAGTTACGCGCCGAAAAAACGTGCAGACATAAGAATAAGATATAACTAGATAGGTACATTTCCTGAAGAAAATGTGAAGTGGTGCTTGCCGTGGCAAAATTCTGGGGACAGTATATGATTATACTTCCAGTTACGAGTAAAACGATCCAACCCCAATGTCTCTATGATGTTCCGATGCGGAGATATAAGGCTTTGTTTATTCGGTTGCTAGGGTAGTGTATTTGGTTGCTAGGGAGAAAATTGCCATCCACTAGTGATTACACGCCGAGTCATTAGTCATACGGTCCAACCCCCGTGTCTCTACGACGTTCTGATGCGGAGATATAAGGCCTTGTTTACTCTGTTGCTAGGGTACTGTATTTGGTTGCTAGGGAAAAAAATGGCATCCCATAATGATTACACGCCGAGTCATTAGTCATACGGTCCAACCCCCGTGTCTCTACGACGTTCTGATGCGGAGATATAAGGCTTTGTTTACTCTGTTGCTAGGGTACTGTATTTGGTTGCTAGGGAAAAAATTGGCATCCCATAATGATTACACTCTGAGTCATTAGTCATACGGTCCAACCCCCGTGTCTCTACAACGTTCTGATGCGGAGATATAAGGCTTTGTTTACTCTGTTGCTAGGGTACTGTATTTGGTTGCTAGGGAAAAAAATGGCATCCCATAATGATTACACGCCGAGTCATTAGTCATACGGTCCAACCCCCGTGTCTCTACGACGTTCTGATGCGGAGATATAAGGCTTTGTTTACTCTGTTGCTAGGGTACTGTTTTTGGTTGCTAGGGAAAAAATTGGCATCCCATAATGATTACACTCTGAGTCATTAGTCATATGGTCTAACCCCCGTGTCTCTACAACGTTCTGATGCGGAGATATAAGGCTTTGTTTACTCTGTTGCTAGGGTACTGTATTTGGTTGCTAGGGAAAAAATTGGCATCCCATAATGATTACACTCCGAGTTACGAGTCAAACGGTCCAACCCCAATGTCTCTATGATGTTCCGATGCGGAGATATAAGGCTTTGTTTATTCGGTTGCTAGGGTAGTGTATTTGGTTGCTAGGGAGAAAATTGCCATCCACTAGTGATTACACGCCGAGTCATTAGTCATACGGTCCAACCCCCGTGTCTCTACGACGTTCTGATGCGGAGATATAAGGCTTTGTTTACTCTGTTGCTAGGGTACTGTATTTGGTTGCTAGGGAAAAAATGGCATCCCATAATGATTACACGCCGAGTCATTAGTCATACGGTCCAACCCCCGTGTCTCTACGACGTTCTGATGCGGAGATATAAGGCTTTGTTTACTCTGTTGCTAGGGTACTGTATTTGGTTGCTAGGGAAAAAATTGGCATCCCATAATGATTACACTCTGAGTCATTAGTCATACGGTCCAACCCCCGTGTCTCTACAACGTTCTGATGCGGAGATATAAGGCTTTGTTTACTCTGTTGCTAGGGTACTCTATTTGGTTGCTAGGGAAAAAATTGGCATCCCATAATGATTACACGCCGAGTCATTAGTCATACGGTCCAACCCCCGTGTCTCTACGATGTTCTGATGCGGAGATATAAGGCTTTGTTTACTCTGTTGCTAGGGTACTGTTTTTGGTTGCTAGGGAAAAAATTGGCATCCCATAATGATTACACTCTGAGTCATTAGTCATATGGTCTAACCCCCGTGTCTCTACAACGTTCTGATGCGGAGATATAAGGCTTTGTTTACTCTGTTGCTAGGGTACTGTATTTGGTTGCTAGGGAAAAAATTTGCATCCCATAATGATTATTCTCCCAGTTACCAGTAAAACAGTCCAACCCCCGTGTCTCTACGATGTTCTGATGCGGAGAAATAAGGCTGTGTTTACTCTGTTGCTAGGGTACTGTATTTGGTTGCTAGGGAAAAAAATGGCATCCACTAGTGATTACCCGCCGAGTCATTAGTCATACGGTCCAACCCCCGTGTCTCTACGATGTTCTGATGCGGAGATATAAGGCTTTGTTTACTCTGTTGCTAGGGTACTCTATTTGGTTGCTAGGGAAAAAAATGGCATCCACTAGTGATTACCCTCCGAGTCACGAGTCAAACGGTCCAACCCCCATGTCTCTACCATGTTCTGATGCGGAGATATAAGGCTTTGTTTACTCTGTTGCTAGGGTACTGTATTTGGTTGCTAGGGAAAAAATTGGCATCCCATAATGATAACACTCCGAGTCACGAGTCAAACGGTCCAACCCCCGTGTCTCTATGATGTTCTGATGCGGAGATATAAGGCTTTGTTTACTCTGTTGCTAGGGTACTGTATTTGGTTGCTAGGGAAAAAAGTGGCATCCCATAATGATTACACTCTGAGTCATTAGTCATACGGTCCAACCCCCGTGTCTCTACGACGTTCTGATGCGGAGATATAAGGCTTTGTTTACTCTGTTGCTAGGGTACTGTATTTGGTTGCTAGGGGCGTGGCTTGGGAGTGGCCAATTATGTGCCCAATTGTTACACCCCTAGTCACAAGTAAAACGGTCCAACCCCCGTGTCTCTACGATGTTCTGATGCCGAGATATAACTGTTTGAATTTTATGTTGCTAGGGTGCTCAAAAGTGGTTGCTAGGGGCGTGGCTTAGTAAGTCTTTAAGGATCCTGAGAGACGGATTGGATGTCTGAGTAAAATGAGCCCACCCCCATGTCTCTATGACACTGTGGTGCAAAGATATCCATCTGGGCATTTTATAATGCCAGTCTATGGGAGATGTTGCTAGGGTGCCCAAAATTGTTGCTAGGGGCGTGGCTTAATAGATCTGAGATGATCCTGAGGGACTGATTGGATGCCCGAGTAAAATGAGCCCACCCCCTTGTCCCTACGAAGCTGCAATGCGAAGATATCCCATCTGGAAAATTTGTATTCCCTTATATGGGCGTGTTCCTTGCCCCATTGACTTTTCATTAGGGCACTTTTGGGAGCCTCTTACACCCCAGGGGTACAGCTTACACCCCAATGTGATGTATGTTCTTACAGAGCCTACCACCCTCTGTAAATGCTGTAACCCACATGTTTCTACAAAATCCACGAGCGGAGCTATGACCCGTCAAAGTTGGGCCCAATGTTAAGTCAATGGGATTTTTCGGGTGGTTTTACGCCCCCCTTTCGGAAATCCTGCACCCGATCCCTTATAAAAGTCATAGCACACCTCTCCTCAATAATCCGGTCGATTAGAGCCCTCTTTCATGGGTCTACAACAAAGCGTGCGGGACGAGTTACGCGCCGAAAAAGTGTCCGGATGTAAGAATAAAATATAACTAGATAGGTACATTTCCTGAAGAAAATGTGAGTGGTGCTTGCCGTGGCAAAATTCTCGGGACAATATATGATTATACTCCAAGCCAAAAGTAAAACGATCCAACTCCCATGTCTCTACGATGTTCTGATGCGGAGATATAAGGCTGTGTTTATCCGGTTGCTAGGGTACTGTATTTGGTTGCTAGGGAAACAATTGCCATCCACTAGTGATTACCCTCCGAGTCACGAGTCAAACGGTCCAACCCCCATGTCTCTACGATGTTCTGATGCGGATATATAAGGCTTTGTTTACTCTGTTGCTAGGGTAGTGTATTTGGTTGCTAGGGAAAAAATGGCATCCACTAGTGATTACCCTCCGAGTCACAAGTCAAACGGTCCAACCCCCGTGTTTCAACGATGTTCTGATGTAGAGATATAAGGCTTTGTTTACTCTGTTGCTAGGGTACTGTATTTGGTTGCTAGGGAAAAAATGGCATCCACTAGTGATTACCCGCAGAGTCACGAGTCAAATGGTCCAACCCCCGTGTCTCTACGATGTTCTGATGCGGAGATATAAGGCTGTGTTTATCCGGTTGCTAGGGTACTGTATTTGGTTGCTAGGGAAAAAATTGCCATCCACTAGTGATTTCCCTCCGAGTCACAAGTCAAAGGGTCCAACCCCCATGTCTCTACGATGTTCTGATGCGGAGAAATAAGGCTTTGTTTACTCTGTTGCTAGGGAGCTGTATTTGGTTGCTAGGGACAAAAATGGCATCCACTAGTGATTACCCTCCGAGTCACGAGTCAAACGGTCCAACCCCCGTGTCTCTACGATGTTCTGATGCGGAGATATAAGGCTTTGTTTACTCTGTTGCTAGGGTACTGTATTTGGTTGCTAGGGAAAAAATGGCATTCACTAGTGATTACCCTCCGAGTCATGAGTCAAACGGTCCAATCCCCTTGTCTCTACGATGTTCTGATGCGGAGATATAAGGCTTTGTTTACTCTGTTGCTAGGGTACTGTATTTGGTTGCTAGGGAAAAAAATGGCATCCACTAGTGATTACCCTCCGAGTCACAAGTCAAACGCTCCAACCCCCGTGTCTCTACGATGTTCTGATGCGGAGATATAAGGCTTTGTTTATTCGGTTGCTAGGGTGCTCAAATTTGGTTGCTAGGGGCGTGGCTTGGGAGTGGCCAATGATGTGCCCAATTGTTACACGCCAAGTCACAAGTAAAACGGTCCAACCCCTGTGTCTCTACGATGTTCTGATGCCGAGATATAACTGTTTGAATTTTATGTTGCTAGGGTGCTCAAAAGTGGTTGCTAGGGGCGTGGCTTAGTAAGTCTTTAAGGATCCTGAGAGACTGATTGGATGCCTGAGTAAAATGAGCCAACCCCCATGTCTCTATGACACTGTGGTGCAAAGATATCCATCTGGGCATTTTATAATGGCAGTCTATGGGAGATGTTGCTAGGGTGCCCAAAATTGTTGCTAGGGGCGTGGCTTAATAGATCTGAGATGATCCTGAGAGACTGATTGGATGCCCGAGTAAAATGAGCCCACCCCCTTGATTCTACGACACTGTAATTCGAAGATATCCCATCAGGAAAATTCTTATTCCCTTATATGGGCATGTTCCCTGACCCATTATAAGTCAATGGGGCACATTTGGGCGCCTCCTACACCCCAGGGGTACAACTTTCACCCCATTGTGATGTATGTTCTTACAGAGTCTACCACCCTCTTCAAATGTTGTAACCCACAAGTTTCTACCAAATCCTCGAGCTGAGCTATGACCCGTCAAATTTGGGCGCAATGTTAAGTCAATGGGATTTTTCGGGTGGTTTTTCGCCCCCCTTTCGAAAATCCTGCACCCGATCCCTTATAAAAGTCATAGCACACCTCTCCTCAATAAACCGGTCATTTTGAGCCATCTTTCATGGGTCTATGACAAACCGTGCGGGACGAGTTACGCGCCGAAAAAAGTGTCCAGAATAAGAATAATAAGAATAAGTATGAGCAATAGTAATAGTGATGCCTTGCATAAATGCAAGCACCACTAATAATAATAACTAGATAGGTACATTTCCTGAAGAAAATGTGAAGTGGTGCTTGCCGTGGCAAATTTCGGGCGACAGTATATGATTATACTCCAAATCAAAAGTAAAAAGATCCAACTCCCGTGTCTCTACGATGTTCTGATGCGGAGATATAAGGCTTTGTTTACTCTGTTGCTAGGGTACTGTATTTGGTTGCTAGGGTGAAAATTGACATCCACTAGTGATTACATGCCAAGTCACAAGTCAAACGGTCCAACCCCCGTTTCTCTACGATGTTCTGATGCGGAGATATAAGGCTTTGTTTACTCTGTTGCTAGGGTACTGTATTTGGTTGCTAGGGAAAAAATTGTCATCCACTAATGATTACATGCCGAGTCACAAGTGAAATGGTCCAACCCCCGTGTCTCTACGATGTTCTGATGCGGAGATATAAGGCTTTGTTTACTCTGTTGCTAGGGTACTGTATTTGGTTGCTAGGGGGAAAATTGACATCCACTAGTGATTACATGCCGAGTCACAAGTCAAATGGTCCAACCCCCGTGTCTCTACGATGTTCTGATGCGGAGATATAAGGCTTTGTTTACTCTGTTGCTAGGGTACTGTATTTGGTTGCTAGGGAAAAAAACAGCATCCACTAGTGATTACCCTCCGAGTCACTAGTCAAACGGTCCAACCCCCGTGTCTCTACGATGTTCTGATGCGTAGATATAAGGCTTTGTTTACTCTGTTGCTAGGGTACTGTACTTGGTTGCTAGGGAGAAAATTGCCGTCCACTAGTGATTACACTCCAAGTCACGAGTCAAACGGTCCAACCCCCGTGTCTCTACGATGTTCTGATGCGTAGATATAAGACTTTGTTTACTCTGTTGCTAGGGTACTGTATTTGGTTGCTAGGGAAAAAATTGGCAACCCATAATGATTACACTCTGAGTCACGAGTCAAACGGTCCAACCCCGTGTCTCTATGATGTTCTGATGCCGAGATATAAGGCTTTGTTTACTCTGTTGCTAGGGTACTGTATTTGGTTGCTAGGGAAAAAATTGGCATCCCATAATGATTACACTCTGAGTCACGAGTCAAACGGTCCAACCCCTGTGTCTCTACGATGTTCTGATGCCGAGATATAAGGCTTTGTTTACTCTGTTGCTAGGGTACTGTATTTGGTTGCTAGGGAAAAAATTGGCATCCCATAATGATTACACTCTGAGTCACGAGTCAAACTGTCCATCCCCCGTGTCTCTACGATGTTCTGATGCGGAGATATAAGGCTTTGTTTACTCTGTTGCTAGGGTACTGTATTTGGTTGCTAGGGAAAAATTGGCATCCCATAATGATTACACTCTGAGTCACGAGTCAAACGGTCCAACCCCGTGTCTCTACGATGTTCTGATGCCGAGATATAAGGCTTTGTTTACTCTGTTGCTAGGGTACTGTATTTGGTTGCTAGGGGAAAAATTGGCATCCCATAATGATTACACTCTGAGTCACGAGTCAAACGGTCCAACCCCCGTGTCTCTATAATGTTCTGATGCCGAGATATAAGGCTTTGTTTACTCTGTTGCTAGGGTACTGTATTTGGTTGCTAGGGAAAAAATTGGCATCCCATAATGATTACACTCTGAGTCACGAGTCAAACGGTCCAACCCCCGTTTCTGTACAATGTTCGGATGCCGAGATATAACTGTTTGAATTTTAAGTTGCTAGGGTGCTCAAAAGTGGTTGCTAGGGGCGTGGCTTAATACCTATGTAAGGATCCTGAGAGACTGATTGGATGCCTGAGTAAAATGAGCCCACCCCCATGTCTCTATGACAGTGTGATGCAAAGATATCCATCTGGGCATTTTATAATGGCAGTCTATGGGAGATGTTGCTAGGGTGCCCAAAATTGTTGCTAGGGGCGTGGCTTAATAGCTCTGGGATGATCCTGAGAGACTGATTGGATGCCCGAGTGAAATGAGCCCACCCACTTATCTCTACGACACTGTAAAGCAAAGATATCCCATCTGGAACTGTTTTATTCCCTTATATGGGCATGTTTCCTGCCCCATTATAAGTCAATGGGCAATTTCGGGTGCCTCTTACACCCCAGGGGTACAACTTACACCCCATTGTGATGTATGTTCTTACAGAGTCTACCACCCTCTTCAAATGTTGTAACCCACGTGTTTCTACAAAATCCTCGAGTGGAGCTATGACTGGTCAAAGTTGGGCGCAATGTTAAGTCAATGGGATTTTTCGGGTGGTTTTTCGCCCCCCTTTCGAAAATCCTGCACCCGATCCCTTAAAAAAGATATAGCACACCATTCCTCAATAAACCGGTCAATTTGGGCCATCTTTTATGGGTCTAGGACAAACCGTGTGGGACGAGTTACGCGCCGAAATTTATGCGACATAAGAATAAAGATATAAAAATAACTAGATAGGTACATTTCCTGAAGAAAATGTGAAGTGGTGCTTGCCGTGGCAAATTTCGGGGAACAATATATGATTATACTCTAAGTCATGAGTCAAACGGTCCAACCCCCGTGTCTCTACAATGTTCTGATGCGGATATATAAGGCTTTGTTTACTCTGTTGCTAGGGTACTGTATTAGGTTGCTAGGGAAAAAATTGGCATACACTGGTGATTACACTACGAGTCACGAGTAAAATGGTCCAACCCCCGTGTCTCTACGATGTTCTGATGCGGAGATATAAGGCTTTGTTTACTCTGTTGCTAGGGTATTGTATTTGGTTGCTAGGGGGAAAATTGGCATCCACTGGTGATTACACTCCAAGTCACAAGTCAAACGGTCCAACCCCCGTGTCTCTACGATGTTCTGATGCAGAGATATAAGGCTTTGTTTACTCTGTTGCTAGGGTACTGTATTTGGTTGCTAGGGAAAAAATTGCCATCCACTAGTGATTACCATCCGAGTCACAAGTCAAACGGTCCAACTCCCATGTCTCTACGATTTTCTGATGCGGAGATATAAGGCTTTGTTTACTCTGTTGCTAGGGTACTGTATTTGGTTGCTAGGGAAAAAATGGCATCCACTAGTGATTACACGCAGAGTCACGAGTCAAACGGTCCAACCCCCGTTTCTCTACGATGTTCTGATGCGAAGATATAAGGCTTTGTTTACTCTGTTGCTAGGGTACTGTATTTGGTTGCTAGGGAAAAAATTGGCATCCCATAGTGACTACACTCTGAGTCACGAGTCAAATGGTCCAACCCCCGTGTCTCTACGATGTTCTGATGCGGAGATATAAAGCTTTGTTTACTCTGTTGCTAGGGTACTGTATTTGGTTGCTAGGGAAAAAAATGGCATCCCATAGTGATTACACTCTGAGTCACAAGTAAAACGGTCCAACCCCCGTGTCTCTACGATGTTCTGATGCCGAGATATAAGGCTTTGTTTACTCTGTTGCTAGGGTACTGTATTTGGTTGCTAGGGAAAAAATGGGCATCCCATAATGATTACCCTCCGAGTCACGAGTCAAACGGTCCAACCCCCGTGTCTCTACGATGTTCTGATGCGGAGATATAATGCTTTGTTTACTCTGTTGCTAGGGTACTGTATTTGGTTGCTAGGGAAAAAATTGGCATCCCATAATGATTACACTTCGAGTCATGAGTCAAATGGTCCAACCCCCGTGTCTCTACGAAGTTCTGATGCGGAGATATAAGGCTTTGTTTACTCTGTTGCTAGGGTACTGTATTTGGTTGCTAGGGAAAAAATTGGCATCCCATAGTGACTACACTCTGAGTCACGAGTCAAATGGTCCAACCCCCGTGTCTCTACGATGTTCTGATGCGGAGATATAAAGTATAACTGTTTGAATTTTATGTTGCTAGGGTGCTCAAAAGTGGTTGCTAGGGGCCTCAATAATCCGGTCGATTTGAGCCCTCTTTCATGGGACTACGGCAAACCGTGCGGGACGAGTTACGCGCCGAAAAAGTGTCCAGACATAAGAATAATAATTATTATTATAATAAGTATGAGCAATAGTAATAGTGATGCCTTGCATAAATGCAAGCACCACTAACTAGATATTAAAGTTTGAAGACAAACTTTATGTTGGCTTGAAAAAGCGTGGCCTGAACAGTTTCACAGGATAAACGTAAAGTTAAGACGTTCAATTTAGTGTAGCTGGTTGTTTGCATGATTAAGAATGAATACAGCTTGATTTATCATGAAGTTAGCATGAAGTTAACATGATTAGCATGAAACTAGCATGATGCTAGCATGATTAGCATGAAGCTAGCATGATGCTAGCATGATTAGCATGAAGCTAACATGATGCTAGCATGATTAGCATGAAGCTAAGATGACGCTAGCATGATTAGCATGAAGCTAACATGATGTTAGCATGATTAGCATGAAGCTAGCATGATTAGCATGAAGCTAACATGAAGCTAACATGATTAGCATGAAGCTAGCTTGATGCTAGCATGATTAGCATGAAGCTAACATGATGCTAGCATGATTAGCATGAAGCTAACATGATGCTAGCATGATTAACATGAAGCTAGCATGATGTTAGCATGATTAGCATGAAGTTAGCATGAGGCTAGCATGATTAGCATGAAGTAAGTATGAGGTTAGCATGATCAGCATGAAGCTAGCATGATGCTAGCATGATTAGCATGAAGATAGCATGATTTTAACATGAAGCTAGCATGATGCTAGCATGATTAGCAAGAAGCTAGCATGAGGCTAGCATGATTAACATGAAGTAAGCATGAGGTTAGCATGATTAGCATGATGGTAACATGATTTAACGTGAAGTTAGCATGATTAGCATGATGCTAGCATGATTAGCATGATGCTAGCATGATTAGCATGAAGTTAGCAAGCTATATCATGAAATTAGCATAAGGCTAGCATGAAACTAGCATGAAGCTAGTATGACTTAGCATGAAGCTAGCATGAAGCTAGCATGACCCAAAGACCCAACCCCCATGTCTCTATGATGTTCAGATCCAGAGATATAAGGCTTTGTTTATTATGTTGCTAGGGTGCTCATATTTGGTTGCTAGGGGCGTGGCTTAATACCTCAATAAGAATCCCATTGAGACTGATTGGATGCCTGAGTAATATGAGCCCACCCCTATGTCTCTATGACACTCTGATGCAAAGATATGCATCTGTGCTTTTTATAATGGTAGTCTATGGGAGATGTTGCTAGGGTACCCAAAATTGTTGCTAGGGGCGTGGCTTAATAGCTCTGGGGTGATCCTAAGAGACTAATTGGTTGCCTGAGTAAAATGAGCCCACCCCCATGTCTCTACGACACTCTAAAGTGAAGATATTCCATCTGGGACGTTTTTATTCCCTTTTATGTGCATGTTTCCTGCCCCATTATAAGTCAATGGGAAATTTTGGGGGCCTCTTACACCCCAGGGGTACAGCTTACACCCCATTGTGAGGTATGTTTTTACACAGCCTGTCAGCCTCCTTAAATGTGGTAAGCCACAAGTTTCTACAAGTTTCTCACTCGCAGCTATGACCCGTCAAAGTTTGTCTCAATGTTAAGTCAATGGAAATTTTGGGGTGTTCGAGCCCCCCGTTTAGGAATTCGGAAGGTCCCATCAGTTAGAAAAGATATAGCACACTAAGTCAGACCAGTCTGAAGGTCTGTGGAAAATTTGGTGCATGTAGCTTGAAAGCTCTAGGACGAGTTAGTGTCAGAAATTTTGGGGGGATAAGAAAGAATAATAACTAGATGAGGTTAAAGTTTGTGAACAAACTTTATGTTGGCTTGAGAAAGCCTAGTCTGAAAGTAATAGATGGAGCTGCAGTTGGGGCAGTTGAGTTAGTTGGGGCAAATGGGTTAGTTGGGGCAGAATTGGGCAGTTGGGGCAGAATGGGGCATTTGGGGCAGAATGGGGCATTTGGGGCAGATGGGGCATTTAGTGTAGTTGGGGCATTTGGGGCAGAATTGGATAATTGGGGCAGATGGGGCATTTAGGGCAGTTGGGGCATTTAGAGCAGTTGGGGCATTTAGGGCTGTTGGGGCAGAATGGGGCAGATGAGGCAGTTGGGGCATTTGAGGCATTTAGGGCAGTTGGGGCATTTAGGGCAGAATGGGGCAGTTGGGGCATTTAGGGCAGATGGGGCATTTAGGGCAGATGGGGCAGTTGGGGCATTTGGGGCAGAATTGAGTAGTTGGGGAAGACGGGGCATTTGGGGCAGATGGGGTATTTAGGGCAGTTGGGGCATTTAGAGCAGTTGGGGCATTTAAGGCAGTTGGGGCAGATGAGGCAGTTGGGGCATTTAGGGTAGTTGGGGCATTTGGGGCAGAATTGGGTAGTTGGGGCAGATGGGGCATTTGGGGTAGATCGGGCATTTAGGGCAGTTTGGGCAGAATGGGGCAGATCAGGCATTTGGGGCAGAATGGGGCAGTTGAGGCAGATGAGGCATTTGGGGCAGATGAGGCATTTGGAGCAGAGTTGGCCAATTGGGGCAAATGGGGCATTTGGGGCAAAATGGGGCGGTTGGGGCAGATGAGGCATTTGGGGCAGAATGGGGCATTTAGGGCAGTTGGGACATTTATGTGTGTGTTTGTGTGAGTATGATTGGGTTTGTAATATTGTGTTTGTGTGTGTAATATTGTGTTTGTGTGTGTAATTTTGTGGTTGTGTGTCTGTGTGTAGTTGTGTGTCTGTGTGTGTGTGTTTGTGTGTGTGTGTGTGTGTGTGTGTGTGTGTGTGTGTGTGTGTGTGTGTGTGTGTGTGTGTGTGTGTGTTTGAGTCTGTGTTTTTGTGACAGTATGTTATATATAATTTTGTGTTTGTGTGTGTAATTGTGTGTCTGTGTAGTTGTGTGTATGTGTGTAGTTGTGTGTGGTTGTGTGTGATTGTGTCTGTGTGCATGTCTGTGTTTTTGTGGCAGTATGTTATATATAATTTTGTGTTTGTGTGTGTAATTGTGTGTCTGTGTAGTTGTGTGTATGTGTGTGGTTGTGTGTCTGTGTGTGATTGTGTGTGTGTGTGTGTGTGTGTGTGTGTGTGTGAGTGTGTGTGTGAATGTTTGTGTTTTTGTGACAGTATGTTATATATAATTTTGTGTTTGTGTGTGTAATTGTGTGTCTGTGTGTAGTTGTGTGTGGTTGTGTGTCTGTGTGTGTGTGTGTCTGTGTGTGTGTGTGTGTGTGTGTGTGTGTGTGTGTGTGTGTGTGTGTGTGTGTGTAGTTGTGTTTGTCCTATTGAGTGAGTTTTGTGAGACAGAGATAGACTGAGAGAGGTTGAGAGATGATGTAATGTATTTGTATGAATGAGAGTTGACAGTTAGAATTTGAAAATAAACACTCAGCCAAAACATTCTATGAATGTAAGTCTATGGGACTTTTTTGGGATGTTTGATCGGACGGTTTAGGAGAACCGTAAGTCCGATCCCTTAGAAAAGATATAGCACACCTCCTCAGAATAGACTGAAGGTCTGTGCAAAGTTTGGTGGCTGTAGCTTGAAAGCTCTAGGAGGAGTTAGAGTTAGAAATTTTTAGGTCAGAAGAAAAAGAATAATAATAATAATAATAATAATAATAAGTTTAAGTGCAACAACAGTATGTTGGCTTTCTCAAGCCAACATAATAAGTTTAATAGCAATAACAGTATGTTGGCTTTTTCAAAGCCAACATAATAATATCCCTGAGGAATAGTAATAGTGATGCCTTGCATAAATGCAAGCACCACTAATAATATCCCTGAGGAATAGTAATAGTGATGCCTTGCATAAATGCAAGCACCACTAATAATAAGTATGACGAATAGTAATAGTGATGCCTTGCATAAATGCAAGCACCACTAATAATAAGTATGACGAATAGTAATAGTGATGCCTTGCATAAATGCAAGCACCACTAATAATAATAATAATTTTTGGAATAGTAATAGTGATGCCTTGCATAAATGCAAGCACCACTAACTAGATATTAAAGTTTGAAGACAAACTTTATGTTGGCTTGAAAAAGCGTAGCTTGAACGTTTAAAACGGTTTGACAGAAGTTTAGTTTAGTAGGCTATCTGGCTGTTAGAATGTTTAAGTATGAAGGTAGCATGATTTAGCATGATGTTAGCATGACTAGCATGAAGCTAACATGATGCTAGCATGATTAGCATGAAGCTAGCATGATGTTAGCATGATTAGCATGAAGCTAGCATGATGCTAGCATGATTAGCATGAAGCTAGCATGATGCTAGCATGATTAGCATGAAGCTAGCATGATGCTAGCATGATTACCATGAAGCTAGCATGATGGTAGCATGATAAGCATGAAGCTAGCATGATGCTAGCATGATTAGCATGAAGCTAGCATGATGGTAGCATGATTAGCATGAAGCTAGCATGATGCTAGCATGATTAGCATGAAGCTAGCATGATTAGCATGATGCTAGCATGATTAGCATGATGCTAGCATGATTAGCATGATGCTAGCATGATTAGCATGATGCTAGCATGATTAGCATGAAGCTAACATGAAGCTAGCATGATTAGCATGAAGCTAACATTATGCTAGCATGATTAGCATGATGCTAGCATGAAGTTAGCATGATTAGCATGAAGCTAGCATGATGCTAGCATGATTAGCATGAAGCTAGCATGATGCTAGCATGATTAGCATTAAGCTATCATGATGCTAGCATGATTAGCATGAAGCTAGCATGATTATAACATGATTAGCATGAAGCTAGCATGATAAGCATGAAGCTAGCATGATGTTAGCATGATTAGCATGAAGCTAGCATGATGGTAGCATGATTAGCATGAAGCTAGCATGATGCTAGCATGATTAGCATGAAGCTAGCATGATGCTAGCATGATTAGCATGAAGCTAGCATGATGCTAGCATGATTAGCATGAAGCTAGCATGATGTTAGCATGATTAGCATGATTAGCATGAAGCTAGCATGATGCTAGCATGATTACCATGAAGCTAGCATGATGGTAGCATGATAAGCATGAAGCTAGCATGATGCTAGCATGATTAGCATGAAGCTAGCATGATGGTAGCATGATTAGCATGAAGCTAGCATGATGCTAGCATGATTAGCATGAAGCTAGCATGATTAGCATGATGCTAGCATGATTAGCATGATGCTAGCATGATTAGCATGATGCTAGCATGATTAGCATGATGCTAGCATGATTAGCATGATGCTAGCATGATTAGCATGATGCTAGCATGATTAGCATGAAGCTAACATGAAGCTAGCATGATTAGCATGAAGCTAACATGATGCTAGCATGATTAGCATGATGCTAGCATGAAGCTAGCATGATTAGCATGAAGCTAGCATGATGCTAGCATGATTAGCATGAAGCTAGCATGATGCTAGCATGATTAGCATTAAGCTATCATGATGCTAGCATGATTAGCATGAAGCTAGCATGATTAGCATGAAGCTAGCATGATGTTAGCATGATTAGCATGAAGCTAGCATGATGGTAGCATGATTAGCATGAAGCTAGCATGATGCTAGCATGATTAGCATGAAGCTAGCATGATGCTAGCATGATTAGCATGAAGCTAGCATGATGCTAGCATGATTAGCATGAAGCTAGCATGATGTTAGCATGATTAGCATGATGCTAGCATGAAGCTAGCATGATTAGCATGATTAGCATGAAGCTAGCATGATGCTAACATGATTAGCATGAAGCTAGCATGATGCTAGCATGATTAGCATGAAGCTAACATGATGCTAGCATGATTAGCATGATGCTAGCATGAAGCTAGCATGATTATAACATGATTAGCATGAAGCTAGCATGATTAGCATGAAGCTAGCATGATGTTAGCATGATTAGCATGAAGATAGCATGATGCTAGCATAATGAAAGCATGATTAGCATGAAGTTAGCATGATTAGCATGAAGTTAGCATGATGTTAGCATGATTAGCATGAAGCTAGCATGATTAACATGAAGCTAACATGATGTTAGCATGATTAGCATGAAGCTAGCATGATGCTAGCATGATAAACATGAAGCTAGCATGATGCTAGCATGATTAACATGAAGCTAGCATGAGGCTAGCATGATAAGCATGAGGTAAACATGAGGTTAGCATGAAGCTACCATGATTTAACGTGAAGCTAGCATGATTAGCATGATTAGCATGAAGCTACCATGAGGCTAGCATGATTAGCATGAAGTAAACATGAGATTAGCATGAAGCTAACAAGATTTAACATGAAGTGAGCATGATTTATTATGAAATTAGCATAAAGCTAGCATGAAACTAGCATGAAGCTAGTATGACATAGCATGAAGCTAGCATGAAGCTAACATGACCTAAAGACCCAACCCCCATGTCTCTATGATGTTCAGATCCAGAGATATAAGGCTTTGTTTATTATGTTGCTAGGGTGCTCATATTCGGTTGCTAGGGGCGTGGCTTAAAGCCTCAATAAGAATCCTATTAAGACTGATTGGATGCCTGAGTAAAATGAGCCCACCCCTATGTCTCTATGACACTCTGGTGTAAAGATATCCATCTGGGCTTTTTATAATGGTAGTCTATGGGAGATGTTGCTAGGGTACCCAAAATTGTTGCTAGGGGCGTGGCTTAATAGCTCTGGGGCGATCCTAAGAGACTAATTGGATGACTGAGTAAAATGAACCCACCCCCATGTCTCTACGACACTCTAAAGTAAAGATATTCCATCTGGGACGCTTTTATTCCCTTATATGGGCATGTTTCCTGCCCCATTATAAGTCAATGGGAAATTTTGGGGGCCTCTTACACCCCAGGGGTATAGCTTACACCCTATTTTGATGTATGTTCTTACAGAGCCTGTCAGCCTCCTTAAATGTGGTAAGCCACAAGTTTCTACAAGTTTCTCACTCGCAGCTATGACCCGTCAAAGTTTGTCTCAATGTTAAGTCAATGGAAATTTTGGGGTGTTCGAGCCCCCCGTTTAGGAATTCGGAAGGTCCCATCAGTTAGAAAAGATATAGCACACTAAGTCAGACCAGTCTGAAGGTTTGTGGAAAATTTGGTGCATGTAGCTTGAAAGCCCTAGGACGAGTTAGTGTCAGAAATTTTGGGGGGAGAAAAAGAATAATAACTAGATATTAAAGTTTGAGGACAAACTTTATGTTGGCTTGACAAAGCCTGGTCTGAACGTTTAAAACAGTTTGACAGAAGTTTGACAGAAGTTTGGTTCAGTAGGCTGTCTTGTTGTTAGTATGCTTCAGTATGAAGCTTTTTAAAATAAAGCTAACATAATTTAGCATAAAGTTAGCATGATTTAGCATGAAGCTAACATGATTTAGCATAAAGTCAGCATAAAGCTAACATGTTTAAAGACCCAACCTCCATGTCTCTATGATGTTCTGATGCGAAGATATAAGGCTTTGTTTATTTCGTTGCTAGGGTACTAAGTTTGGTTGCTAGGCAGAAAATTGGCATCCCATAATGATTTAACTTCAAGTCACAAGTAAAACGGTCCAACCCCCGTGTCTCTAAGATGTTCTGAAGCAGAGATATAAGGCTTTGTTTATTCCGTTGCTAGGGTACTAAGTTTGGTTGCTAGGGAGAAAATTGGCATCCCATAATGATCAACATTCAAGCCACAAGTAAAACGGTCCAACCCCCATGTCTCTATGATGTTCTGAAGCGGAGATATAAGGCTTTGTTTATTCCGTTGCTAGGGTACTAAGTTTGGTTGCTAGGGAGAAAATTGGCATCCCATAATGATCAACCTTCAAGCCACAAGTAAAACAGTCCAACCCCCGTGTCTCTATGATGTTCTGAAGCGGAGATATAAGGCTTTGTTTATTCCGTTGCTAGGGTAATAAGTTTGGTTGCTAGGGAGAAAATTGGCATCCCATAATGATCAACCTTCAAGCCACAAGTAAAACGGTCCAACCCCCATGTCTCTATGATGTTCTGAAGCGGAGATATAAGGCTTTGTTTATTCCGTTGCTAGGGTACTAAGTTTGGTTGCTAGGGAGAAAATTGGCATCCCATAATGATCAACCTTCAAGCCACAAGTAAAACGGTCCAACCCCCGTGTCTCTATGATGTTCTGAAGCGGAGATATAAGGCTTTGTTTATTCCGTTGCTAGGGTACTAAGTTTGGTTGCTAGGGAGAAAATTGGCATCCCATAATGATCAACCTTCAAGCCACAAGTAAAACGGTCCAACCCCCGTGTCTCTATGATGTTCTGAAGCGGAGATATAAGGCTTTGTTTATTCCGTTGCTAGGGTACTAAGTTTGGTTGCTAGGGAGAAAATTGGCATCCCATAATGATCAACCTTCAAGCCACAAGTAAAACGGTCCAACCCCCATGTCTCTATGATGTTCTGAAGCGGAGATATAAGGCTTTGTTTAATCCGTTGCTAGGGTACTAAGTTTGGTTGCTAGGGAGAAAATTGGCATCCCATAATGATCAACCTTCAAGCCACAAGTAAAACGGTCCAACCCCTGTGTCTCTATGATGTTCTGAAGCGGAGATATAAGGCTTTGTTTATTCCGTTGCTAGGGTACTAAGTTTGGTTGCTAGGGAGAAAATTGGCATCCCATAATGATCAACCTTCAAGCCACAAGTAAAACGGTCCAACCCCCGTGTCTCTAAGATGTTCTGAAGCGGAGATATAAGGCTTTGTTTATTCCGTTGCTAGGGTACTAAGTTTGGTTGCTAGGGAGAAAATTGGCATCCCATAATGATCAACCTTCAAGCCACAAGTAAAACGGTCCAACCCCCTTGTCTCTAAGATGTTCTGAAGCGGAGATAAAAGGCTTTGTTTGTTCTGTTGCTAGGGTGCTCATATTTGGTTGCTAGGGGCGTGGCTTAATAACTCTGTAAGGATCCCGAGAGACTGATTGGATGCCTGAGTAAAATGAGCCCACCTCTATGTCTCTATGACACTCTGGTGCAAAGATATCCATCTGGGCATTTTATAATGGCAGTCTATGGGAGATGTTGCTAGGGTACCCAAAATTGTTGTTAGGGGCGTGGCTTAATAGCTCTGGGGTGATCCTAAGAGACTGATTGGATGTCTGAGTAAAATGAGCCCACCCCCATGTCTCTACGACACTCTAAAGTGAAGATATTCCATCTGGGACGCTTTTATTCCCTTATATGGTCATGTTTCCTGCCCCATTATAAGTCAATGGGAAATTTGGGGGGCCTCTTACACCCCAGGGGTACAGCTTACACCCCATTGTGATGTATGTTCTTACAGAGCCTGTCAGCCTCCTTAAATGTGATAACCCACAAGTTTCTACAAGTTTCTCACTCGCAGCTATGACCCGTCAAAGTTTGTCTCAATGTTAAGTCAATGGAAAATTTGGGGTGTTTGAGCCCCCCGTTTAGGAATTCGGAAGGTCCCATCAGTTAGAAAAGCCATAGCATAAATCTACGGACCAGTCTTAAAAGTTTTGTAAAGTTTTGTGGTTGTAGCTTGAAAGCTCTAGGAGGAGTTACAATTGGTAAAAGTGGGGGAGCATAATAATAATAATAATAATAATAATAATAATAATAAGTTTAGAATGAAGAACAGTATGTTGGCTTTTTCAAGCCAACATAATAAGATATAAGTTTAATAGCAACTAGATATTAAAGTTTGAAGACAAACTTTATGTTGGCTTGTAAAAGCGTAGCTTGAACGTTTAAAACGGTTTGACAGAAGTTTAGTTTAGTAGGCTATCTGGCTGTTAGAATGTTTCAGTATGAAGGTAGCATGATTAGCATGAAGTTAGCCTGATGTTAGCATGATTAGCATGAAGCTACCATGATGCTAGCATGATTAACATGAAGCTAGCATGATGCTAGCATGATTAGCATGAAGCTAGCATGATGATAGCATGATTAGCATGAAGCTAGCATGATGCTAGCATGATTAGCATGAAGCTAGCATGATGTTAGCATGATTAGCATGAAGCTAGCATGATGCTAGCATGATTAGCATGAAGCTAGCATGATGCTAGCATGATTAGCATTAAGCTATCATGATGTTAGCATGATTAGCATGAAGCTAGCATGATGCTAGCATGATGAGCATGAAGCTAACATGATGCTAGCATGATGAGCATGAAGCTAGCATGATGCTAGCATGATTAACATGATGCTAGCATGATTAGCATTAAGCTAACATGATGTTAGCATGATTAGCATGAAGCTAGCATGATGCTAGCATGATTAGCATGAAGCTAGCATGATGCTAGCATGATTAGCATGAACCTAGCATGATGCTAGCATGATTAGCATGAAGCTAGCATGATGCTAGCATGATTAGCATGAAGCTAGCATGATGTTAACATGATTAGCATGAAGCTGGCATGATTAGCATGAAGCTAGCATGATGCTAGCATGATTAGCATGAAGCTAGCATGATGTTAGCATGATTAGCATGAAGCTAACATGATGCTAGCATGATTAGCATGAAGCTAGCATGATGCTAGCATGATTAGCATGAAGCTAGCATGATGTTAACATGATTAGCATGAAGCTGGCATGATTAGCATGAAGCTAGCATGATGCTAGCATGATTAGCATGAAGCTAGCATGATGTTAGCATGATTAGCATGAAGCTAACATGATGCTAGCATGATTAGCATGAAGCTAGCATGATGCTAGCATGATTAGCATGATGCTAGCATGATTAGCATGAAGCTAGCATGATGCTAGCATGATTAGCATAAAGCTAGCATGATGCTAGCATGATTAGCATGAAGCTAGCATGATGCTAGCATGATGCTAGCATGATTAGCATGAAGCTAGCATGATGCTAGCATGATTAGCATGAAGCTAGCATGATGCTAGCATGATTAGCATGAAGCTAGCATGATGCTAGCATGATTAGCATGAAGCTAGCATGATGCTAGCATGATTAGCATGAAGCTAGCATGATGTTAATATGATTAGCATGAAGCTATCATGATGTTAGCATGAAACTAGCATGATTCTAGCATGATTAGCATGAAGCTAGCATGATTCTAGCATGATTAGCATGAAGCTAGCATGATTCTAGCATGATTAGCATGAAGCTAGCATGATGCTAGCATGATTAGCATGAAGCTAGCATGATGCTAGCATGATTAGCATGATGCTAGCATGATTAGCATGAAGCTAGCATGATGCTAGCATGATTAGCATAAAGCTAGCATGATGCTAGCATGATTAGCATGAAGCTAGCATGATGCTAGCATGATGCTAGCATGATTAGCATGAAGCTAGCATGATGCTAGCATGATTAGCATGAAGCTAGCATGATGCTAGCATGATTAGCATGAAGCTAGCATGATGCTAGCATGATTAGCATGAAGCTAGCATGATGCTAGCATGATTAGCATGAAGCTAGCATGATGTTAATATGATTAGCATGAAGCTATCATGATGTTAGCATGAAACTAGCATGATTCTAGCATGATTAGCATGAAGCTAGCATGATTCTAGCATGATTAGCATGAAGCTAGCATGATTCTAGCATGATTAGCATGAAGCTAGCATGATGTTAGCATGATTAGCATGAAGGTAGCATGAGGCTAGCATGATTAGCATGAAGTAAGCATGAGGTTAGCATGATTAGCATGAAGCTAGCATGATTTAACGTGAAGCTAGCATGATTAGCATGATGCTAACATGATTAGCATGACGCTAGCACTATTTAGCGTGCAGCTAACAAGATTTAACATGAAGTTAGCATGATTTAGCATGAAGTTAGCAAGATTTATTATGAAATTAGCATAAAGCTAGCATGAAACTAGCATGAAGCTAGTATGACTTAGCATGGAGCTAGCATGAACCTAGCATGACCCAAAGACCCAACCCCCATGTCTCTATGATGTTCAGACCAAGAGATATAAGGCTTTGTTTATTATGTTGCTAGGGTGCTCAAATTTGGTTGCTAGGGGCGTGGCTTAATGCCTCAATAAGAATCCTATTAAGACTGATTGGATGCCTGAGTAAAATGAGCCCACCCCTATGTCTCTATGACACTCTGGTGTAAAGATATCCATCTGGGCTTTTTATAATGGTAGTCTATGGGAGATGTTGCTCGGGTACCCAAAATTGTTGCTAGGGGCGTGGCTAAATAGCTTTGGGGCGATCCTAAGAGACTGATTGGATGACTGAGTAAAATGAGCCCACCCCCATGTCTCTACGACACTCTAAAGTAAAGATATTCCATCTGGGACGCGTTTATTCCCTTATATGGGCATGCTTCCTGCCCCATTATAAGTCAATGGGAAATTTTGGGGGCCTCTTACACCCCAGGGGTACAGCTTACACCCCATTGTGATGTATGTTCTTACAGAGCCTGTCAGCCACCTTAAATGTGGTAAGCCACAAGTTTCTACAAGTTTCTCACTCGCAGCTATGACGCGTCAAAGTTTGTCTCAATGTTAAGTCAATGGAAATTTTGGGGTGTTCGAGACCCCCGTTTAGGAATTCGGAAGGTCCCATCAGTTAGAAAAGATATAGCACACTAAGTCAGACCAGTCTGAAGGTCTGTGGAAAATTTGGTGCATGTAGCTTGAAAGCCCTAGGACGAGTTAGTTGCCGAAATTTTGGGGGGAGAAAAAGAATAATAATAACTAGATAGAAAAGTTTGTTGACAAACTTTATGTTGGCTTGACAAAGCCTGGCCTGAACGTTAAAAACGGTTTGACAGAAGTTTAGTTTAGTAGGCTATCTGGCTGTTAGTATGTTTCAGTATGAAGCTAGCCTGATTTAACATAAAGTTAGCATGATTAGCCTGAAGCTAGCATGAAGCTAACATGATTAGCATGAAGCTAACATGATTAGCATGAAGCTAGCATCAAGTTAACATGATTAGCATGAAGCTAGCATGATGCTAACATGAAATAGCATGAAGCTAGCATGATGCTAACATGAATTAGCATGAAGCTAGCATGAAGCTAACATGATTAGCATGAAGTTAGCATGAAGCTAGCATGATGCTAACATGAATTAGCATGAAGCTAGTATGATGCTAACATGAATTATCATGAAGCTAGCATGATGCTAACATGAATTAGCATGAAGCTAGCATGATGCTAACATGAATTAGCATGAAGCTAGCATTAAGCTAACATGAATTAGCATGAAGCTAGCATGATGCTAACATGAATTAGCATGAAGCTAGCATGATGCTAACATGAATTAACATGAAGCTAGCATGATGCTAACATGAATTAGCATGAAGCTAGCATGATGCTAACATGAATTAGCATGAAGTTAGCATGAAGCTAGCATGATGCTAACATGAATTAGCATGAAGCTAGCATGATGCTAACATGAATTAGCATGAAGCTAGCATGATGTTAACATGAATTAGCATGAAGCTAGCATGATGCTAACATGAATTAGCATGAAGCTAGCATGATGCTAACATGAATTAGCATGAAGCTAGCATGATGCTAACATGAATTAGCATGAAGATAGCATGATGCTAACATGAATTAACATGAAGCTAGCATGATGCTAACATGAATTAGCATTAAGCTAACATGAAGCTAGCATGATGCTAACATGAAGCTAGCATGATGCTAACATGAATTAGCATGAAGCTAGCATGATGCTAACATGAATAAGAATGAAGTTAGCAAGATTTATTATGAAATTAGCATAAAGCTAGCATGAAACTAGCATGAAGCTAGTATGACTTAGCATGAAGCTAGCATAAGGCTAACATGACCAAAAGACCCAACCCCCATGTCTCTATGATGTTCGGATCCAGAGATATAAGGCTTTGTTTATTATGTTGCTAGGGTGCTCATATTTGGTTGCTAGGGGCGTGGCTTAATACCTCAATAAGTATCCTTAGAGACTGATTGGATGCCTGAGTAAAATGAGCCCACCCCCATGTCTCTGTGACACTGTGCTGCAAAGATATCCATCTGGGCATTTTATAATGGCAGTCTATGGGAGATGTTGCTAGGGTACCCAAAAATGGTTGCTAGGGGCGTGGCTTAATAGCTATGGGACGATCCAGAGAGACTGATTGGATGCCTGAGTAAACTGAGCCCACCCCCATGTCTCTATGACACTGTAAAGCGAAGATATTCCATCTGGAAAGTTTTTATTCCCTTATATGGGCGGGTTTCCTGCCCCGTTATAAGTCAATGGGGAATTTTGGGGGCCTCTTACACCCCAGGGGTGGAACTTACACCCCAATGTGAGGTATGTTCTCACATGGCCTGCCAGCCTCTTCAAATGTGGTAACCCACAAGTTTCTACAAATTTCTCGCTCGCAGCTATGACCTGTCAAAGTTTGTCACAATGTTAAGTAAATGGGACTTTTCGGAAGTTTTATGTCCCGTTTTAGGAATTCTGTAAGTCGGATCCCGTCAAAAAGATATAGCACACTTCTTTAGACCAGTCAGAATGTCCGTGGAAAATTTCGTGGATGTAGCTTGAAAGCTGTCGGACGAGTTACGCGCAGAAATTTTAGTCTCAGAAGAAGAAGAAGAAGAAGAATAATAACTAGATAGAAAAGTTTGTTGACAAACTTTATGTTGGCTTGACAAAGCCTGGCCTGAACGTTAAAAACGGTTTGACAGAAGTTTAGTTTAGTAGGCTATCTGGCTGTTAGTATGTTTAAGTATGAAGCTAGCCTGATTTAACATGAAGCTAGCATGATTAGCCTGAAGCTAGCATGAAGCTAACATGATTAGCATGAAGTTAGCATGATTAGCATGAAGCTAGCATGATGCTAACATGAAATAGCATGAAGCTAGCATGATGCTAACATGAATTAGCATGAAGCTAACATGATTAGCATGAAGCTAGCATGAAGCTAACATGATTAACATGAAGTTAGCATGATGCTAACATGAATTAGCATGAAGCTAGCATGATGCTAACATGAATTAGCATTAAGCTAACATGATGCTAACATGAATTAGCATTAAGCTAGCATGATGCTAACATGAATTAGCATGAAGCTAGCAGGATGCTAACATGAATTAGCATGAAGCTAGCATGATGCTAACATGAATTAACATGAATTAGCATGAAGTTAGCATGAAGCTAGCATGATGCTAACATGAATTAGCATGAAGCTAGCATGATGCTAACATGAATTAGCATGAAGCTAGCATGATGCTAACATGAATTAGCATGAAGCTAGCACGATGCTAACATGAATTAGCATGAAGCTAGCATGATGCTAACATGAATTAGCATGAAGCTAGCATGATGCTAACATGAATTAGCATGAAGCTAGCATGATGCTAACATGAATTAGCATGAAGCTAGCATGATGCTAACATGAATTAGCATGAAGCTAGCATGATGCTAAC
The DNA here is from genome assembly GCF_027580225.2 of Misgurnus anguillicaudatus. NCBI lineage: Eukaryota > Metazoa > Chordata > Actinopteri > Cypriniformes > Cobitidae > Misgurnus > Misgurnus anguillicaudatus. The sequence continues at coordinate 7,180,888 of NC_073361.2, read as the reverse complement.
ATGAATTAGCATGAAGCTAACATGATGATAACATGAATTAGCATGAAGCTAGCATGATGCTAACATGAATTAGCATAAAGTTAGCATGATGCTAACATGAATTAACATGAAGCTAGCATGAAGCTAGCATGATGCTAACATGAATTAGCATGAAGCTAGCATGATGCTAACATGAATTAGCATGAAGCTAGCATGATGCTAACATGAATTAGCATGAAGCTAGCATGATGCTAACATGAATTAGCATGAAGCTAGCACGATGCTAACATGAATTAGCATGAAGCTAGCACGATGCTAACATGAATTAGCATGAAGCTAACATGATGCTAACATGAATTAGCATGAAGTTAGCATGATGCTAACATGAATTAGCATGAATTAGCATGAAGTTAGCATGATGCTAACATGAATTAGCATGAAGCTAGCATGATGCTAACATGAATTAACATGAAGCTAGCATGATGCTAATATGAATTAACATGAAGTTAGCATGAAGCTAGCATGATGCTAACATAAATTAGCATGAAGATAGCATGATGCTAACATGAATTAGCATAAAGTTAGCATGATGCTAACATGAATTAACATGAAGCTAGCATGAAGCTAGCATGATGCTAACATGAATTAGCATGAAGCTAGCATGATGCTAACATGAATTAGCATGAAGCTAGCATGATGCTAACATGAATTAGCATTAAGTTAGCATGATGTTAACATGAATTAGCATGAAGCTAGCATGATGCTAACATGAATTAGCATGAAGCTAGCATGATGCTAACATGAATTAGCATGAAGCTAGCATGATGCTAACATGAATAAGCATGAAGTTAGCAAGATTTATTATGAAATTAGCATAAAGCTAGCATGAAACTAGCATGAAGCTAGTATGACTTAGCTTGAAGCTAGCATGAAGCTAACATGACCAAAAGACCCAACCCCCATGTCTCTATGATGTTCGGATCCAGAGATATAAGGCTTTGTTTATTATGTTGCTAGGGTGCTCATATTTGGTTGCTAGGGGCGTGGCTTAATAGCTCAATAAGAATCCTTAGAGACTGATTGGATGCCTGAGTAAAATGAGCCCACCCCCATGTCTCTGTGACACTGTGCTGCAAAGATATCCATCTGGGCATTTTATAATGGCAGTCTATGGGAGATGTTGCTAGGGTGCCAAAAAATGATTGCTAAGGGCGTGGCTTAATTGCTATGGGATGATCCAGAGAGACTGATTGGATGCCTGAGTACAATGAGCCCACCCCCATGGCTCTATGACACTGTAAAGCGAAGATATTCCATCTGGAACGTTTCTATTCCCTTATATGGGCGTGTTTCCTGCCCCGTTATAAGTCAATGGGGAATTTTGGGGGCCTCCTACACCCCAGGGGTGAAACTTACACCCCAATGTGAGGTATGTTCTCACAGTGCCTGTAAGCCTCCTTAAATATGGTAAGCCACAAGTTTCTACAAATTTCTCACTCGGAGCTATGACCTGTCAAAGTTTGTCGCAATGTTAAGTAAATGGGACTTTTCGGAAGTTTTACGTCCCGTTTTAGGAATTCTGTAAGTCGGATACCGTCAAAAAGATATAGCACACTTCTTTAGACCAGTCAGAATGTCCGTGGAAAATTTCGTGGATGTAGCTTGAAAGCTGTCGGACGAGTTAGCCGCAGAAATTTTAGTCTCAGAAGAAGAAGAAGAAGAAGAAGAAGAAGAAGAAGAAGAATAATAATAAGTTTAAATACAATATCAGTATGTTGGCTTTGTCAAAGCCAACATAACTAGATAGAAAAGTTTGTTGACAAACTTTATGTTGGCTTGACAAAGCCTGGCCTGAACGTTAAAAACGGTTTGACAGAAGTTTAGTTTAGTAGGCTATCTGGCTGTTAGTATGTTTAAGTATGAAGCTAGCCTGATTTAGCATGAAGCTAGCATGATTAGCCTGAAGCTAGCATGAAGCTAACATGATTAGCATGAAGTTAGCATCAAGTTAGCATGATTAGCATGAAGCTAGCATGATGCTAACATGAAATAGCATGAAGCTAGCATGATGCTAACATGAATTAGCATGAAGCTAACATGAATAGCATGAAGCTAGCATCAAGTTAGCATGATTAGCATGAAGCTAGCATGATGCTAACAAGAATTAGCATGAAGTTAGCATGATGTTAACATGAATTAGCATGAAGCTAGCATGATGCTAACATGAATTAACATGAAGATAGCATGATGCTAACATGAATTAGCATGAATCTAGCATGATGCTAACATGAATTAGCATGAAGCTAGCATGATGCTAACATGAATTAACATGAAGCTAGCATGATGCTAACATGAAGCTAGCATGATGCTAACATGAAGCTAGCATGATGCTAACAAGAATTAACATGAAGCTAGCATTATGCTAACATGAATTAGCATGAAGCTAGCATGATGCTAACATGAATTAGCATGAAGTTAGCATGAAGCTAGCATGATGCTAACATGAATTAGCATGAAGCTAGCATGATGCTAACAGGAATTAGCATGAAGCTAGCATGATGCTAACATGAATTAGCATGAAGCTAGCATGATGCTAACATGAATTAGCATGAAGTTAGCATGATGTTAACATGAATTAGCATTAAGCTAGCATGATGCTAACATGAATTAGCATGATGCTAACATGAATTAGCATGAAGCTAACATGATGCTAATATGAATAAGCATGAAGCTAGCATGATTCTTAAATGAATTAGCATGAAGTTAGCATGATGCTAACATGAATTAGCATGAAGCTAGCATGATGTTAACATGAATTAGCATGAAGCTAGCATGATGCTAATATGAATAAGCATGAAGCTAGCATGATGCTAAAATGAATTAGCATGAAGTTAGCATAATGCTAACATGAATTAACATGAAGCTAGCATGATGTTAACATGAATTAGCATGAAGCTAGCATGATGTTAACATGATTTAGCATGAAGTTAGCAAGATATATTATGAAATTAGCATAAAGCTAGCATGAAACTAGCATGAAGCTAGTATGACTTAGCATGAAGCTAGCATAAGGCTAACATGACCAAAAGACCCAACCCCCATGTCTCTATGATGTTCGGATCCAGAGATATAAGGCTTTGTTTATTATGTTGCTAGGGTGCTCATATTTGGTTACTAGGGGCGTGGCTTAATACCTCAATAAGAATCCTTAGAGACTGATTGGATGCCTGAGTAAAATGAGCCTACCCCCATGTCTCTGTGACACTGTGCTGCAAAGATATTCATCTGGGTATTTTATAATGGCAGTCTATGGAAGATGTTGCTAGGGTGCCCAAAAATGGTTGCTATGGGCGTGGCTTAAAAGCTATGGGACGATCCTGAGAGACTGATTGGATGCCTGAGTAAAATGAGCCCACCCCCATGTCTCTATGACACTGTAAAGCGAATATATTCCATCTGGAACGTTTTTATTCCCTTATATGGGCATGTTTCCTGCCCCATTATAAGTCAATGGGGAATTTTGGGGGCCTCTTACACCCCAGGGGTACAACTTACACCCCATTGTGAGGTATGTTCTCACAGTGCCTGCCAGCCTCTTCAAATGTGGTAACCCACAAGTTTCTACAAATTTCTCGCTCGCAGCTATGACCCGTCAAAGTTTGTCGCAATGTTAAGTAAATGGGACTTTTCGGAAGTTTTATGTCCCGTTTTAGGAATTCTGTAAGTCGGATCCCGTCAAAAAGATATAGCACACTTCTTCAGACCAGTTAGAATGTCCGTGGAAAATTTCGTGGATGTAGCTTGAAAGCTGTCGGACGAGTTAGCCGCAGAAATTTTAGTCTCAGAAGAAGAATAATAATAATAAGTTTAAATACAATATCAGTATGTTGGCTTTTTCAAAGCCAACATAATAACTAGATATTAAAGTTTGAAGACAAACTTTATGTTGGCTTGAAAAAGCGTAGCTTGAACGTTTAAAACGGTTTGACATAAGTTTAGTTTAGTAAACTATCTGGCTGTAAGAATGTTTAAGTATGAAGGTAGCATGATTAGCATGAAGCTAACATGATGTTAGCATGATTAGCATGAAGCTAGCATGATGCTAGCATGATTAGCATGAAGCTAGCATGATGCTAACATGATTAGCATGAAGCTAGCATGATGCTAGCATGATTAGCATGAAGCTAGCATGATGCTAGCAAGATTAGCATGAAGCTAGCATGATGCTAGCATGATTAGCATGATGCTAGCATGATTAGCATGAAGTTAGCATGATGTTAGCATGAAGCTAGCATGATGCTAGCATGATTAGCATGAAGCTAGCATGATGCTAGCATGATTAGCATGAAGCTATCATGATGCTAGCATGATTAGCATGAAGCTAGCATGATGCTAGCATGATTAGCATGAAGCTAGCATGATGCTAGCATGATTAGCATGAAGCTAGCATGATGCTAGCATGATTAGCATGATGTTAGCATGATTAGCATGAAGCTAGCATGATGCTAGCATGATTAGCATGAAGCTAGCATGATTAGCATGAAGCTAGCATGATTAGCATGAAGCTAGCATGAAGCTACCATGATTAGCATGAAGCTCGCATGATGCTAACATGATTAGCATGAAGCTAGCATGATGCTAGCATGATTAGCATGAAGCTAGCATGATGCTAGCATGATGCTAGCATGATTAGCATGAAGCTAGCATGATTAGCATGAAGCTAGCATGATGTTAACATGATTAGCATGAAGCTAGCATGATGCTAACATGATTAGCATGAAGCTAGCATGATGCTAGCATGATTAGCATGAAGCTAGCATGATTAGCATGAAGCTAGCATGTTTAGCATGAAGATAGCATGATGGTAGCATGATTAGCATGAAGCTAGCATGATGCTAACATGATTAGCATGATGTTAGCATGAAGCTAGCATGATTAGCATGAAGCTAGCATGATGCTAACATGATTAGCATGAAGCTAGCATGATTAGCATGAAGCTAGCATGATGGTAGCATGATTAGCATGAAGCTAGCATGATGCTAACATGATTAGCATGATGTTAGCATGAAGCTAGCATGATTAGCATGAAGCTAGCATGATGCTAACATGATTAGCATGATGTTAGCATGAAGCTAGCATGATTAGCATGAAGCTAACATGATGCTAGCATGATTAGCATGAAGCTAGCATGAAGCTAGCATGAAGCTAGCATGATTAGCATTAAGCTAGCATGATGTTATCATGATTAACAAGAAGCTAGCATGATGTTAGCAAGATTAGCATGAAGCTAGCATGATGCTAACATGATTGGCATGAAGCTAGCATGATGTTAGCATGATTAGCATGAAGCTAGCATGATGATAGCATGATTAGCATGAAGCTAGCATGATGATAGCATGATTAGCATGAAGCTAGCATGATGATAGCATGATTAGCATGAAGCTAGCATGATTAGCATGAAGCTAGCATGATGTTAGCATGATTAGCATGAAGCTAGCATGATGTTAACATGATTAACATGAAGTTAGCATGATGTTAACATGATTAGCATGAAGCTAGCATGATGTTAGCATGATTAGCATGAAGCTAGCATGAAACTAACATGATTCTAGCATGATTAGCATGAAGCTAGCATGATTCTAACATGATTAGCATGAAGCTAGCATGATTCTAGCATGATTACCATGATGCTAGCATGATGCTAGCATGACGTTAGCATGAGGCTATCATGATTAGCATGAAATAAGCATGAAGTTAGCATGATTTAGCATGAAGTTAGCAAGATTTATTATGAAATTAGCATAAAGCTAGCATGAAACTAGCATCAAGCTAGTATGACTTAGCATGGAGCTAACATGAAGTTAACATGACCCAAAGACCCAACCCCCATGTCTCTATGATGTTCAGACCAAGAGATATAAGGCTTTGTTTATTATGTTGCTAGGGTGCTCATATTTGGTTGCTAGGGGCGTGGCTTAATGCCTCAATAAGAATCCTATTAAGACTGATTGGATGCCTGAGTAAAATGAGCCCACCCCTATGTCTCTATGACACTCTGGTGCAAAGATATCCATCTGGGCTTTTTATAATGGTAGTCTATGGGAGATGTTGCTAGGGTACCCAAAATTGTTGCTAGGGGCGTGGCTAACTAGCTTTGGGGCAATCCTAAGAGACTGGTAGGATGACTGAGTAAAATGAGCCCACCCCCATGTCTCTACGACACTCTAAAGTAAAGATATTCCAACTGGGACGCTTTTATTCCCTTATATGGGCATGTTTCCTGCCCCATTATAAGTCAATGGGAAATTTTGGGGGCCTCTTACACCCCAGGGGTACAGCTTATACCCCATTGTGAGGTATGTTCTTACAGAGTCTGTCAGCCTCCTTAAATGTGGTAAGCCACAAGTTTCTACAAGTTTCTCACTCGCAGCTATGACCCGTCAAAGTTTGTCTCAATGTTAAGTCAATGGAAATTTTGGGGTGTTCGAGCCCCCCGTTTAGGAATTCGGAAGGTCCCATCAGTTAGAAAAGATATAGCACACTAAGTCAGACCAGTCGGAAGGTCTGTGGAAAATTTGGTGCATGTAGCTTGAAAGCCCTAGGACGAGTTAGTGTCAGAAATTTTGGGGGGAGAAAAAGAATAATAACTAGCATGAAGCTAGTATGACTTAGCTTGAAGCTAGCATGAAGCTAACATGACCAAAAGACCCAACCCCCATGTCTCTATGATGTTCGGATCCAGAGATATAAGGCTTTGTTTATCATGTTGCTAGGGTGCTCATATTTGGTTGCTAGGGGCGTGGCTTAATAGCTCAATAAGAATCCTTAGAGACTGATTGGATGCCTGAGTAAAATGAGCCCACCCCCATGTCTCTGTGACACTGTGCTGCAAAGATATCCATCTGGGCATTTTATAATGGCAGTCTATGGGAGATGTTGCTAGGGTGCCCAAAAATGGTTGCTAGGGGCGTGGCTTAATTGCTATGGGATGATCCAGAGAGACTGATTGGATGCCTGAGTAAAATGAGCCCACCCCCATGTCTCTATGACACTGTAAAGCGAAGATATTCCATCTGGAACGTTTTTATTCCCTTATATGGGCGTGTTTCCTGCCCCGTTATAAGTCAATGGGGAATTTTGGGGGCCTCCTACACCCCAGGGGTGAAACTTACACCCCAATGTGAGGTATGTTCTCACAGTGCCTGTCAGCCTCCTTAAATATGGTAAGCCACAAGTTTCTACAAATTTCTCACTCGGAGCTATGACCTGTCAAAGTTTGTCGCAATGTTAAGTAAATGGGACTTTTCGGAAGTTTTATGTCCCGTTTTAGGAATTCTGTAAGTCGGATCCCGTCAAAAAGATATAGCACACTTCTTTAGACCAGTCAGAATGTCCGTGGAAAATTTCGTGGATGTAGCTTGAAAGCTGTCGGACGAGTTAGCTGCAGAAATTTTAGTCTCAGAAGAAGAAGAAGAAGAAGAAGAAGAAGAAGAATAATAATAATAAGTTTAAATACAATATCAGTATGTTGGCTTTGTCAAGCCAACATAATAAGTTTAAAAGCAATAACAATATATTGGCTTTTTCAAAGCCAACATAACTAGATATTAAAGTTTGAAGACAAACTTTATGTTGGCTTGAAAAAGCGTAGCTTGAACGTTTAAAACGGTTTGACAGAAGTTTAGTTTAGTAGGCTATCTGGCTGTTAGAATGTTTTAGTTTAGTAGGCTATCTGGCTGTTAGAATGTTTAAGTATGAAAGTAGCATGATTAGCATGAAGTTAGCCTGATGTTAGCATGATTAGCATGAAGCTAGCATGATGCTAGCATGATTAGCATGAAGCTAGCATGATGGTAGCATGATTAGCATGAAGCTAGCATGATGCTAGCATGATTAGCATGAAGCTAACATGATGTTAGCATGATTGGCATGAAGCTAGCATGAAGCTAGCAAGATGCTAACATGATTAGCATGAAGCTAGCATGATGCTAGCATGATTAGCATGAAGCTAGCATGATGTTAGCATGATTAGCATGAAGCTAGCATGATGTTAGCATGATTAGCATGAAGCTAGCATGATGTTAGCATGATTAGCATGAAGCTAGCATGATGTTAGCATGATTAGCATGATGTTAGCATGAAGCTAGCATGATGCTAGCATGATTAGCATGAAGCTAACATTATGTTAGCATGAAGCTAGCATGATGCTAGCATGATTAGCATGAAGCTAGCATGATGCTAGCATGATTAGCATGAAGCTAGCATGATGCTAGCATGATTAGCATGAAGCTAGCATGATGTTAGCATGATTAGCATGAAGCTAGCCTGATGTTAGCATGAAGCTAGCATGATGCTAGCATGATTAGCATGAAGCTAGCATGATGCTAGCATGATTAGCATGAAGCTAGCATGATGCTAGCATGATTAGCATGAAGCTAGCATGATGCAAGCATGATTAGCATGAAGCTAGCATAATGCTAGCATGATTAGCATTAAGCTAGCATGATGTTAATATGATTAGCATGAAGCTAGCATGATGTTAACATGAAACTAGCATGATTCTAGCATGATTAGCATGGAGCTAGCATGATTCTAGCATGATTAACATGAAGCTAGCATGATTCTAGCATGATTAGCATGAAGTTAGCATGATGTTAGCATGATTAGCATGAAGCTAGCATGATGTTAGCATGATTAGCATGAAGTAAGCATAAGGTTAGCATGATTAGCATGAAGCTAGCATGATATTAGCATGATTAGCATGAAGCTAGCATGATGCTAGCATGATTAGCATGAAGCTAGCATGATGCTAGCATGATTAGCATGAAGCTAGCATGATGCTAGCATGATTAGCATGAAGCTAGCATGATGCTAGCATGATTAGCATGAAGCTAGCATAATGCTAGCATGATTAGCATGAAGCTAACATGATGTTAATATGATTAGCATGAAGCTAGCGTGATGTTAGCATGAAACTAGCATGATTCTAGCATGATTAGCATGGAGCTAGCATGATTCTAGCATGTTTAGCATGAAGCTAGCATGATTCTAGCATGATTAGCATGAAGCTAGCATGATGCTAGCATGATTAGCATGAAGCTAGCATGAGGCTACCATGATTAGCATGAAGTAAGCATAAGGTTAGCATGATTAGCATGAAGCTAGCATGATTTAACATGAAGCTAGCATGATTAGCATGATGCTAACATGATTAGCATGACACTAGCACTATTTGGCGTGCAGCTAACAAGATTTAACATGAAGCTAACATGATTTAGCATGAAGTTAGCAAGATTTATTATGAAATTAGCATAAAGCTAGCATGAAACTAGCATGAAGCTAGTATGACTTAGCATGGAGCTAGCATGAAGCTAACATGACCCAAAGACCCAACCCCCATGTCTCTATGATGTTCAGACCAAGAGATATAAGGCTTTGTTTATTATGTTGCTAGGGTGCTCATATTTGGTTGCTAGGGGCGTGGCTTAATTCCTCAATAAGAATCCTATTAAGACTGATTGGATGCCTGAGTAAAATGAGCCCACCCCTATGTCTCTATGACACTCTGGTGTAAAGATATCCATCTGGGCTTTTTATAATGGTAGTCTATGGGAGATGTTGCTAGGGTACCCAAAATTGTTGCTAGGGGCGTGGCTAAATAGCTTTGGGGCAGTCCTAAGAGACTGATTGGATGACTGAGTAAAATGAGCCCACCCCCATGTCTCTACGACACTCCAAAGTAAAGATATTCCATCTGGGACGCTTTTATTCCCTTATATGGGCATGTTTCCTGCCCCATTATAAGTCAATGGAAATTTTGGGGGCCTCTTACACCCCAGGGGTATAGCTTACACCCCATTTTGATGTATGTTCTTACAGAGCCTGTCAGCCACCTTAAATGTGGTAAGCCACAAGTTTCTACAAGTTTCTCACTCACAGCTATGACCCGTCAAAGTTTGTCTCAATGTTAAGTCAATGGAAATTTTGGGGTGTTCGAGCCCCCCGTTTAGGAATTCGGAAGGTCCCATCAGTTAGAAAAGATATAGCACACTAAGTCAGACCAGTCTGAAGGTCTGGGGAAAATTTGGTACATGTAGCTTGAAAGCTCTAGGACGAGTTAGTGTCAGAAATTTTGAGGGGGTAGAATAATAAGATATAAGTTTAAAAGCTATAACAATATATTGGCTTTTTCAAAGCCAACATAATAATAAGATATAAGTTTAAAAGCAATAACAATATATTGGCTTTTTCAAAGCCAACATAATAACTAGATAGGTACATTTCCTGAAGAAAATGTGAGTGGTGCTTGCCGTGGCAAAATTTAGGGGACCATATATGATTATACTCTGAGTCACAAGTCAAATGGTCCAACCCCCGTGTCTCTACCATGTTCTGATGCGGAGATATAAGGCTTTGTTTACGCTGTTGCTATGGTACTGTATTTGGTTGCTAGGGAAAAAATTGGCATCCACTATTGATTACCCGCCGAGGCCCAAGACAAACGGGCCAACCCCCGTGTTTCTACGATGTTCTGATGCGGAGATATAAGGCTTTGTTTACTCTGTTGCTTGGGTACTGTATTTGGTTGCTAGGGAAAAAATGGCATCCACTAGTGATTACCCGCCGAGTCACAAGACAAACGGTCCCACCCCCGTGTCTCTACGATGTTCTGATGCGGAGATATAAGGCTTTGTTTACTCTGTTGCTAGGGTACTGTATTTGGTTGCTAGGGAAAAAAATGGCATTCACTAGTGATTACCCTCCGAGTCACGAGTCAAACGGTCCAACCCCCGTGTCTCTACGATGTTCTGATGCGGAGATATAAGGCTTTGTTTACTCTGTTGCTAGGGTACTGTATTTGGTTGCTAGGGAAAAAATTGGCATCCACTACTGATTACCCTCCGAGTCACGAGTCAAACGGTCCAAACCCCGTGTCTCTACGATGTTCTGATGCGGAGATATAAGGCTTAGTTTATTCGGTTGCTAGGGTGCTCAAATTTGGTTGCTAGGGGCGTGGCTTGGGAGTGGCCAATTATGTGCCCAATTGTTACACCCCTAGTCACAAGTAAAACGGTCCAACCCCCGTGTCTCTACGATGTTCTGATTCCGAGATATAACTGTTTGAATTTTATGTTGCTAGGGTGCTCAAAAGTGGTTGCTAGGGGCGTGGCTTAGTAAGTCTTTAAGGATCCTGAGAGACTGATTGGATGCCTGAGTAAAATGAGCCAACCCCCATGTCTCTATGACACTGTGGTGCAAAGATATCCATCTGGGCATTTTATAATGGCAGTCTATGGGATAGGTTGCTAGGGTGCCCAAAATGGTTGCTAGGGTAACCTTACACCCCATTGTGGGGGACGTCCTGAAAGAGTCTAGCACCCTCTTCAAATGTTGTGACCCACATGGTTCTACGAAATCCTCGCTCGGACCTATGACCCGTCAAAGTTTTTCGCAATGTTAAGTCTATGGGATTTTGCCCCATTGACTTTGAATGGGCAATTTCGGGTGCCTCTTACACCCCAGGGGTACAACTTACACCCCAATGTGATGTATGTTCTTAGAGAGCCTACTACCCTCTTCAAATGTATTAACCCACATGTTTCTTCAAAATCCTCGAGCAGAGCTATGACCCTTCAAAGTTGGGCGCAATGTTAAGTCAATGGGATTTTTCGGGTGGTTTTTCGCCCCCCTTTTGGAAATTCTGCACCCGACCGCTTATAAAAGTCATAGCCACCATCTCTTCAATAAACCGGTCGATTTGAGCCCGCTTTCATGGGACTACGGCAAACCGTGCGGGACGAGTTACGCGCCGAAAAAACGTGCAGACATAAGAATAATAATAATAACTAGATAGGTACATTTCCTGAAGAAAATGTGAGTGGTGCTTGCCGTGGCAAAATTCTGGATAACATATATGATTATACTCCAAGCCAAAAGTAAAACGATCCAACTCCTGTGTCTCTACGATGTTCTGATGCGGAGATATAAGGCTATGTTTATCCGGTTGCTAGGGTACTGTATTTGGTTGCTAGGGAAAAAATTGCCATCCACTAGTGATTACCCTCCGAGTCACGAGTCAAACGGTCCAACCCCCATGTCTGTACAATGTTCTGATGCGGAGATATAAGGCTTTGTTTACTCTGTTGCTAGGGTACTGTATTTGGTTGCTAGGGAAAAAAATGGCATCCACTAGTGATTACCCTCCGAGTCACGAGTCAAACGGTCCAATCCCCGTGTCTCTACGATGTTCTGATGCGGAGATATAAGGCTTTGTTTACTCTGTTGCTAGGGTACTGTATTTGGTTGCTAGGGAAAAAATGGCATCTACTAGTGATTACCCTCCGAGTCACGAGTCAAGCGGTCCAAACCCCGTGTCTCTACGATGTTCTGATCCAAAGATATAAGGCTTTGTTTACTCTGTTGCTAGGGTACTGTATTTGGTTGCTAGGGAAAAAATTGGCATCCACTAGTGATTACCCGCCAAGTCATGAGTCAAGCGGTCCAAACCCTGTGTCTCTACGATGTTCTGATGCGGAGATATAAGGCTTTGTTTACTTTGTTGCTAGGGTACTGTATTTGGTTGCTAGGGAAAAAAATGTCATCCACTAGTGATTACCCTCCGAGTCACGAGTCAAACGGTCCAACCCCCGTGTCTCTACGATGTTCTGATGCGGAGATATAAGGCTTTGTTTACTCTGTTGCTAGGGTACTGTATTTGGTTGCTAGGGGAAAAAATGGCCACCACTAGTGATTACCCTCCGAGTCACGAGTCAAACGATCCAACCCCCGTGTCTCTACGATGTTCTGATGCGGAGATATAAGGCTTTGTTTACTCTGTTGCTAGGGTACTGTATTTGGTTGCTAGGGGAAAAATTGGCCACCACTACTGATTACCCTCCGAGTCACGAGTCAAACGGTCCAACCCCCATGTCTCTACGATGTTCTGATGCAAAGATATAAGGCTTTGTTTATTCTGTTGCTAGGGTGCTCAAATTTGGTTGCTAGGGGCGTGGCTTGGGAGTGGCCAATGATGTGCCCAATTGTTACACCCCTAGTCACAAGTAAAACGGTCCAACCCCCGTGTCTCTACGATGTTCTGATGCCGAGATATAACTGTTTGAATTTTATGTTGCTAGGGTGCTCAAAAGTGGTTGCTAGGGGCGTGGCTTAGTAAGTCTTTAAGGATCATGAGAGACTGATTGGATGCCTGAGTAAAATGAGCCCACCCCCATGTCTCTATGACACTGTGGTGCAAAGATATCCATCTAGGCATTTTATAATGGCAGTCTATGGGATAGGTTGCTAGGGTGCCCAAAATGGTTGCTAGGGTGAACTTACACCCCATTGTGGGGTACGTCCTGAAAGAGTCTAGCACCCTCTTCAAATGTTGTGACCCACATGTTTCTACGAAATCCTCGCTCGGACCTATGACCCGTCAAAGTTTTTCGCAATGTTAAGTCTATGGGATTTTCGCCCATTGACTTTGAATGGGAAATTTCGGGTGCCTCTTACACCCCAGGGGTACAGCTTACACCCCATTGTGATGTATGTTCTCAAAGAGCCTACCACCCTCTTCAAATGTTGTAACTCTCATGTATCTGCAAAATCCTCGAGCAGAGTTATGACCTTTCAAAATTCGGCGCAATGTTAAGTCAATGGGATTTTTCGGGTGGTTTTTCGCCCCCCTTTCGAAAACCCTGCACCCGATTGCTTATAAAAGATATAGCCCACTTCTCCTCAATAATCCGGTCAAGTTGATCCCTCTTTTGTGGCTCTACGACAAACCGTGCGGGACGAGTTACGCGCCGAAATTTTGTGCAGACATAAGAATAAAGATATAATAATAATATCCCTGAGGAATAGTAATAGTGATGCTTTGCATAAATGCAAGCACCACTAATAATATCCCTGAGCAATAGTAATAGTGATGCTTTGCATAAATGCAAGCACCACTAATAAGTTTAATAGCAATAACAATATATTGGCTTTTTCAAAGCCAACATAATAACAATATATTGGCTTTTTCAAAGCCAACATAATAATAAAAAGCCCAGTAACAACAGTACAGCGCATTTTCAATGCACTGTAATAAGCGTCCATTAATCTGTTATTTGACTATAATCTATTTAATATGCACACTATTATGCATTCTGTGCTGCATCCTTGTCACTTTTCGGAGATTTTCGCCGTTTTAATAGTGTTTTGATCATGTTACATTACTTTTATTCTGGCGGCAGCTGGTGCTGGAGTCAGAGCAGTCGCAGACGTCATCAGCGTCTGGGCGCGCTCACGAGCTCTCTCCTGTTGCTGGCTTGCTGCTGCATTTGGCTATCTGAGGAATTAAAACGTGTTAGAAAATGTCACAACATTTCCAAACCCCAGTACGGTAATGTGCAGTTAACCTCCTCTGTGTAGAAAATGTATGGTTTTAAATGTGACCGTCTCAACGTTATATTAGTAGAGATTCATCTTCTTGGCACAACGCCAAAGTTCGCCAGAGTTCACGCGTGCGCGGAATCGCACATGCTCACATATGAGGTAAAATTTAATGCAAAAATCCGTTCCTCTAATAATTTTATCTAAACAGATATTTTTTAAATCATTATTGACCATTAAAATTAATCACGTGGCTATAGCTTATGTCATTTTCGTTGTTTATATACTTTATGGATTTAAAATTACATTAATTTTATATAATGCAGTTGTTGTGCAAAATGCATTAATGACACAATTAAACAAGCCATTAAGACTTAAATAAATAAAACATGCCGTTTCAGATGTAAATATGATGCAAATGTGTCATTATTCCGATTGAATAGTACCCTGAAGCTATTTTGGGGATTTTCGCCTGGATTTGGCCTACCCAATTTCAAAAGCTTCCCATACCCACATGCAGAGGTTTACATACAAATGTTTGGTATCATTTTACAGGAAACCCTTTGAAATTACATAAAACACTGTTGAAAGTGCTAAACGTGGTTGTATGTGATGTCAGTCCTCTAATAAACACAAAAATAAATAGGCGCTTTTTGATGTTTTTTTTCTAAAGTTTTTATTATAAAGTGTATAACTCTGGCCCTGAGTGCCTCAGCTCCCTGCAGACAGTTTTGTTTGATTCCAGCAATTGCCAGCTTACAGAGGAATTTTTTTCTCTATCATAATCTGTGCAAAAGTTATTTTACTCCAACTGATGGGAGGAATAATACGCTTATGGAGTTAAATTTCTGCCAAAAAACATTTGAAGTGCTACCATAACCACATACAGTGGAATAAATGCAATTGCTTTATATCATTTTAAAGAAATCCCTTTGAAGTTACATAAAAAGCTGCTGTTTGTGACAAATAGTGTTATTTATGTTGTTTTTCATATGAGGAAACACCAAATTTTCTTTTTATATGTTGTATATACTGCCTCTGATAGTGTATAACTCTGGTTCTGGGTGCTCTAGCAGACTGCAGACAGTTCTGGTTGTTAACAGCAGCAGACAGTAAACACCCAAAAAAAGAATGATCTCTTTAGCATGTCGCATTCAAAAGTTATTTTCATTTTACTGAAGTGTCCGAAAATACATTTTTCATATAAATATTAATTTTTTGTTTTGGACATATAATAAATAACAAGGGATTATTCATGCACACAACCTAAGAAAATGCTGTGAATGGACTCATTTTTTAGAGTAGGACCTAAGAGAAAAGATGGTGTATCATTTGTGGCTATATGTGCTATCTGAGGCAGTCCACACTCAATTTTCCCATATGTTTACAAAAGATGATTTTTTACCTTATTATTCATTCAACTATTGTTGGATATGTGTTGATAATAGAACAAAAATAACGCTGTAGCCTTATTCCTGAGAATGAGAGCTTTCATTTGATATAAGACTTGCCCATGTTTGTCATACTTGAAAAATATGAAATATGTGAATATTAAATCATATACAAAATTATTGGGGGGGGGGGTGATAGTGTAAATTAAGTGTAAATAACTTTCTTACAGTAAAAGATTTCTCAAAGTGATGCATATCTGGAGAAAGTAGAGAGTCTAAGCTTTCAAACAGTATCTCATATGTGTTACTGGGTTCCATGATGGACCATTAAAGATTAAAAGAATATTTTATTTGAGTCAAAATACGAAATTTTGTACCCGGGACTGGGTCCTCAGGGTTTAAGAGGTTAAAGTTAGTCATCACTTTTATTTTGGAGGTTTTTGCATTAAAGGAGGGGTTTTCAGATTGTTAGAAATGTAAGTGCCATGGAAAAGACTGAAAGCTCTATAATATTTCGTTTGATGTCTGTGTATGCACAAATTTCTGTGAGCTGTTGACATTCTGCCCCCTTAAAAAAAATTGGTGCATGACGCCCCTGATTGTAACACAGCTTTTTTACAAAGTTACACAGGGCGAGCAATCAGTGCTTTTGGTCTTTTTCTCTTAATGTCAGAAGATAATTTCTTGTGAATTTGTGAAAAGTTTTGATGGTTTTTGTTAAGATACCTGGACAAAGAGTATTTTGGAGCAGACTGATCTCACGGAAAGTCGTGTTATAGTCACAAAAATTTTTATTAATTTATTCGTATCCACAAAAAGACATTTGTGCTCAAGGCACGAAAAAAAGTGTCTTTTTCATGTTACTCGGAAAAAAAGAGAAAACAATACATAAAATGACACGAAAAAGAAAGTTGTGCCACGGACACGAAAAACTATTTATAGAAATTTGCGCGAGTGAAACTAAAAAGACATTCATGCTCAAGGCACAAAAAAGCTGAATTTCGTGCCATGGACACAAATAAATTAATCCAATTTTTTTGACTATAACATGACTGAGATCCGTGAGATCATGTTATTTTGGAGGCATGAAAGTAACTCCTCGTAACTGACAGCTAGGATCAAAAAAATTTTTACACAGCGGGGTTAGTTGTAACACATTGTTACAATTAAGTGTCAAGTATACAATGATAATGAAGTGAAAACAATGTAAATATCATAAATCAAAATGATAACTGTAAATACATTACTGACAGCTATGTTTTTTTGTGTTAATTGTGTGACCCTTTCTATCCATATGCATTCATGCATAATACAAGGATGGTCAGACGAAGGATCAATAATGGATGGATTTGTTGATGTCTGCCTATTATGGACAGATTTACAAACAATATCCACCTCTGGTACTGTATAATGACAGAAAAGTTTTGACTTCTGTCTGTTACAACGAACCCCACCTATGGGGTAAGTTGTAACCTTTGCACTTCTGTCACTTTTAGTGTAATTGTATGAGACAATTTTAAGTCTTCATTTGTAGCAGAGATGTGTGTGTTTCTTGTGTTAAAGTATGATTTATCTAGCTTTTTAATAATTGAACCAAAACCAAAAAAGCGTTACTTGTGCCCAGCTCTCTCCTACCACAGGTATCTTCCAGAGGGAGTTTTAATGTTTTCATGTCATGGGCAATTCATTGTATTTAATGCTTTCCTGTTTTTTTGTGAGACCTTTTAAGTTCCCTTTAGCAGCACAGTGGCTCAGTGGGTACCACTGTTGCCTCCCAACAAGAAGGTCCCTGGTTTGAGCCCTGGCTAGGTCACGTGTCCTTTTTGTATGGAGTCTGAATGTTGTCAATGTGGGTTTACTCTGGGTACTCCAGTGTCCTCCTACACACCAAAAACCGACAAGTTGAATTGAAAGTAAATTGAAGATACCAAATTGCACCTCCAACAACCAGTGTATGAATCAACTTGTGATGGATTAACCAGTTATCATCATGAATATAGCCATATGTGCTGGAATGGTGTAAAAAAGAAAGAAAGAACGAAAGAAAGAAAGGTACCTTAAAATGCTGTTGGAGCCAAGAAGCTAGTTAGTCTTAGGCTTCCAGATAAAAAAAGATTTCAGTTTGCAGTGTTATTAAATGTTTTAAGGTGTTGGCACTACACCTCAAATCGTCTTTACCAATATCCAGCTTCGAAAACATATGTGGTGAACTGTGCTTTGTCAATTGTAACCATAGAGTTTGCCTTTCCGTATCCCATCCTTTTTTTTCTCTTTTTGTATTAGAATGCTATTATGTAAAGTGCTTTGACCAGCATGTGTTGTTTTATATGTGCTAAAAAGTAATTGATTAAACTACACAGGTTTTTGTCTAAGATTTGTCTAACACTACTTCTAATCGACTTGCATATAGTAAATCATTTTTTATGGGCTATGATGTAATCTAAAGCATATTGATTGGCAATACAAAAGGTTCAATACTTTTGATACAGTGGAATCTGTCAACACTTAAAACTGTGCACATTAATCAACGTATTGAGTAATTAATTGTAATTTAGGTTTTGAAGTCAGATTTAAAAACAGCACTTGTATATAGACAATTTCGCCATATACACTTTATATAAAGTTATTTTTTATTTTCTTTGCATATGTTTTATTTAACTGCTGTGTTTGTTTGCACAGTTGACTGCACTGCAATGTAATCCTCCTAGCATTTCTGTTCAGTGAACTCTGTGTGATGATGGCAAATAAACAACTTGCCTTTACTCAACTTATTTCAGCAGTTGCTTGCACATACCGATGTATCCATTGATTTGAACTCAAAAATTCAACGAGGTCAGAGAAAAGTATTAAAGTATTCAGCAAGAATATGAAAGGCAGCTTTGGTTGAGATACATTCAATCTAAAGTGAATCTCTGGTCTAATGCTCAGATTCCTCACAAAATCATGAACTGTGGTGAATGAATTTCAAACAGGCAATTACAAATGGCGCAAAGACATTTGTACAATCTCCCCTGACATTTCATATAATACTATAAGTCAGTTTAAAAGTCATACCTTGTTAAGTTTAACTTGCAAGGTAGACAAAGAAAGCAATTGATGTCCGGGTCTGTACTGACAGGGAACAGTAAAGATTAAGGGCCAGATTTACTCACAGCTTGCGCCATCGCAAACCATCATTTTGTTGTTAAATAATGACTGTCGGGATTTACTAAAGACGCGCAATGGATAATTAGCGCTGAAATAGTGTGGTCTAGTTATTTTTGCGACTGATCTTATTGCATATACATTTCTAGGAGTTTCCCTTTTAGGTGCAAAATTTTTGAGGAGAGATTATTTAAATGATTCATGCAACGCGGTTTACTAATATTTGCTCGTGTGTTATTACTGGCATTTGTGCAATTATTTAACGCCAAAAAAGCATTTTGCGATTGAAATTGATGCAATTGTTGCTGATAGAAGAGGCATCACTGAGATCAGAAAACGCATTATACGATACAAAGGATTGTTTTAACAAGTAACAGTTTATTTGGAATGCCAGAGGAACATATAACTCAAAAATATTGTTTGCAAAACCATATTATTTTTTATTTGCTGAAGTAAATTAAATAGAAGTCACTAGAAGTCGTCACACAATACCAGACATTTCAAAACTTCTTGTAAACCTTCATTTTTTTGTCCTCCAGTTCTTTTCAGTGTACAATGGCTTTGTATTTTGATTTTACACCCCAAATTTTCGGCTGCGATGTCGGTGGTGCTGAACTCAAGTGGTCTGTGCCAAGTCTGTTTGTGTGATCGTTTTGTTATTGTGACCACTTACTAATTGATATTGAATGTATAATCCCAGTCTGGAGAACTTTTGTAAAAAGATGCTAAGAAACTTAATTGCTAACAGGTTCAGGTGCTATGCATGGGATACTGGTGCTCTTTGCTACTGACCTTTATTATGTTAATAGACATTGTGCAGTAAAGGGCTATAAAAATACATGAGAGATGTATTGATTTTTTTCACCTCCATTGTCATTATCTGTCTACGTTTTTTTTTTTTTTTTTTTTTTTTTTTTTTTAGAAATGACTTGCAAATAGTCAAGGGAAATAACTTGACTGTAGCACAAATGTCATCCCATTCTCAAACCTCATGATGAATCAAACAATCAAACCTAGTGTTGGGAAATGTTATTAGTGATGTGTGTATTTTTGATACTGCAATGCTTTCTCCTATGCCAGTGAAATATTTCTCTGACCAGTCACAGATGAGGAAGTGTTCAGGAAACTGTCCTTATTTTAGCATTGGTGCAAATATTCATATTCATCAATAAACATTTGCAACATTATAATAGATCTCTTTTATTCATTTATTTATTTATTATTTGACCTGTTGCACGAACAAAGTTAAACAAACTCAAATTTGTACTAAATACACAACAACTTGATTCATACACAACAAATATCAAGTTGTACTGATTGTTTGGTAGTGTTTTAAACACATCTAATCAAACAATGCCGACTGCCTGTTGCATGAAACTGGATAGTGGTAATCCCAGTGGGTTTAATTTGAGAAAACTCTTGTTTTGTCAGGCTCACGAAGGTGTATTAATTTAAAGCAGTGTTCATCACCATGGTAACTTACGCTTTACGACAAACGTGCTCTGGAGCAGGTTTTATTTTAGGTAAACCGGACCAATCAGCTGTGAGCATATTTTACGCACCCATGTTAGCGGATTAGAGCTTTCACACTGCATACGGTTGCGGTCTGTCAGTGCACTGCAGGAGTGGTGCATTTGCAGCAGTGCAGTGATCGTTTACACGCCGAGACTATTTTAGCTGTGGTGCATTTTCCTAGGTCATTTTGCTTATCAAGAAAATTAAATCTTAATTTAAGAATGTATTTAAAAAAGTCATTTTTTTGCAGTGTAACCACAAATTTACTACAGTCACCACAATGACCATGGTGTTTG
Organism: Misgurnus anguillicaudatus; assembly: GCF_027580225.2. Taxonomy (NCBI): domain Eukaryota; kingdom Metazoa; phylum Chordata; class Actinopteri; order Cypriniformes; family Cobitidae; genus Misgurnus; species Misgurnus anguillicaudatus. The sequence goes on along the minus strand of NC_073361.2, from coordinate 7,160,187 downwards.
TAGTAAAAGTATATTTTAGTTTTAGTATGAGAATACAAATGGTAATCAGTCTGCCAAAAACATAATTACTATGCCTTCACTATATTAAAGTTGTGAGTAATTTTCTCGGCAGAAAGTGATAATCATGTCATAATTTTTGATTTTGTAGCCGCCGTTTAGCAGCGCTCTGCACAAAATGCACGTAGTAATGCTTGACTATAGCTAAGATGTATTTTGTGCAGAGAGCTGCTTAATAAAGTGTAATATTAATAGGGCTGGGTATTGGCAAAGGCCTCCCGATACGATACATATCACGATACAATGTGATACGTTGCATGTTGCGATACATTGCTATACTTTTTCTTTTTTTGAGCTGTTTTAAAATGTTCTGCCATTTTCTCACTTCCGCTAACTTCTGAGACATTATATGGCAGACAACTGGACTGTGACAACTACAGCAGCGGCAGGGGAGGTCGTTTGACGCACACAGAGGGATTTGATGGGTTTTAAAATATCGATAGTAGAGATCGAAATATCGATACACTATCAATACAACTAACTATCACGAGAGTTCGCTGTATCAATATAATTGCACAGCCCTAAATATTAACAAGTTAAATTTTTACTTAGCTTTATGTAATTTCCAATGAATGTTGACACACATATTAAAGAAACACAAAAAGACCTGGAGCAGTGGTGCTGCACTCAGACAAGAGGTGCTCTCCCGTTCTGACATAACATCACACTTGTTTCCAGCAAGGTCCACTGCTTCCATGTGCTCCAGGGCGTCTGGTGTGTCCTGGGAAAACGGCGCTTTGCAGTGACACTAATGCACCCTGGCAGAAAGCTCATACATTACCTGGGATTTGCAGAGGGAACATTGAGAGCAAAACGAAAAGGGCAAGAGAGAGAGATGGAGAAACCGAAAAACAGCTAAAGAAATGTTTTTGAACTAAAGCATTTGCAGCTTTTAAATCATAATGTCAGGATCCTTATTCTTGTCTTGGACTGCGAGTGGAGCTGAAAGATAAAGGGTTAGATTTATGTAAAGTGTGGAAACACATCGAACAGCGAGCTGTAGGTGACATTATCATCCTAAATCTAGATAATCTGATAAGCGTTAGCTCTGGCCTCATGCAAATTTTATACTGTACGTCTGAAGGCTTTTTTATGGGCATTAGTTAACCTTGCGAGCTGGACAGAAATAACCTTCATCATAAAGGTCTATTCACACTTAAATGATTAGTCAATTTTCTTTAAAAAAAAGATAATTTACTCACCACCATGTCATCCAAACTGTTGATGTCTTTTTGTTCAGTCGAGAAGAAATTATGTTTTTGGAGGAAAACATTCCAGGATTTTTCTCATTTTGATGGACCCCAAAATACTTAACAGTTTAACTGCAGTTTAAAATTGCAGTTTCAAAGGACTCTAAACGATCCCAAACAAGGCATAAGCGTCTTATTTAGCAAAACGATTGTCATTTTTGACAAGAAAAATAAAAAATATGCACTTTTGGACCATAACTTCTCGTTTGTCTCCGGTCCTGTGATGCGCCAGCGCGACCTCACGTAATTGCGTAGTGCCGTGGAAAGGTCATGTGTTACATATATGAAACGCACATTTAAGGACCATTTTAAACAATAAACTGACACAAAGACATTAATAAGTATCATTCCACATACAACAACGTAGGAACGCTTTCTCCACACTTGTAAACACTGGGGCGTAGTTTCGCATTCGTCATCCGTGACCTCTTGACGTGATGACGTATTAAAAGTGCATTTCTTTTCTTGCCAAAAATGACAATCGTTTCACCAGATAAGACCATAGATATGTATAAAGGCTAGATGTCTCGCCCATGCTGCTGGCCAATTGAGTGGAACATCCGCATTTTGGCGGCCATCTTACCACAGGGCGCTCACGCACTCGTACCATTGAGTTTAATGGTGCAGGTATTTTTAAATGAACATTACCTTGCTTAATTTTTTTACCGATTTTCAAACAGTTTGGTTTGTTATAAACATCAAAGATGTACCTGTGACACTGCACACTTATACTAAAAAAAAAGATTATTGAAACATGTTAAAGCATCCAGAATTATAACCACGTTAATAACGTTTGTAAGAAACCAAACCATTTGAAAATTGGTAGAAAATTGAGCAAGTTATGGTCATTTAAAAGTACCTGCACTATTTAACGCAATGCTACGAGTAGGCGAGCTGTCTGAGGTAAGATGGCCGCCAGGTGATGACGTCAGAGACTCTGCCGTAACACATCTAGCCTTTATACATATCTATGGATAAGACCCTTATGCCTCGTTTGGGATCGTTTAGAGTCCTTGAAACTGCAATTTTAAACTACATTAAAACTGTTAAGGGTTGGGGTCCATTAAAGTCCATTAAAATGAGAAAAATCCTGGATTTTTTCCTCAAAAAACATAATTTTTTCTTGACTGAACAAAGAAAGACATCAATATTTTGGATGACATGGTGGTGAGTAAATTATCTGGATTTTTTTTAAAGAAAATGGACTAATTGTTTAATATTAAAACAATATATATTCCTATGGATCACGTTAGATTGAGTTTGGAAATGCAAAAATCAATATGATATAAGCTTTAGTTAAATAAAAGAGACATTAAAGCAACACTAAAGAGTTTTTGCTCTTTGCTCCCCCTACAGGTTGGAAGCGGAATTGTCCATTACCACTGTCGTAAATAATTTAGCCTACTGCAGCAAAGCTGGCTCTGATTGGATTGTAGGTCTGCCGTAAAGCAAGTTTTTGTAGTTTTCACTCGAACTAGAGGACCGCAACCCCACAGTTGGAAACTTCTTTAGTGTGGTTTTGGGGGTGATAGAGGGCTGCAAAGCGAATGTGAAAGTGCCGTTCACCCTGTTTCGAGTGGATGAACGATTTATGGATACGTTATTTTAAGGTAAAAAAACCCTCTTTAGTGTTGCTTTAAATAAGCCCACAACTGATTATTGTTTCTTCTTGCACAGTATATTAACAGTATTTTGTGTATAATTTTTAAATTGTGCAGAAAGTAAACAAACAAACTTAAAAAAAAGAAAGAACAAAAAGCTTTGTCATGTGCCATCCTTGGGGTAAATAGGATTTCACTCATGCTATTAAATTCCTTTTTTATTGTTAACAACTCGGACAGGCTTGCCTGCGTCATGAGTTTAAGTTCATGTCCGTTACTTCAGACTAACGTCCCTATTATTCACTATGAACAGAAGTTATTTAAATGACTCTAATTTACTCAAATAAAACGTCCAGAAAAAGTAAAAACTCTTTAATCGTATGATCAAGAACTGCTGTGACATTTCCTTCTCAGTCTCTGTTTATTTATTTTAAAATCAGATCATCACAACTCACAGTTAAACTTAAAACTCTCTCTCTCTCTCTCTCTCTCTCTCTCTCTCTCTCTCTCTCTCTCTCTCTCTCTCTCTCTTTGTGTGTGTGTGTTAAAAGGCTTGTTGCGGTCATTTCGACCATTAGGTCCTTAACACACAGTGGCCCACCATTTGTCCTGTTTCATTTGTATTTACTTATTTTTAAAAGGTCATAAACATACCAGTAAAGACGACTACATGTGTCGTTGCCTGAGGCTGACTGCACTCTCACTAGGACGGTTAATGGTGCGGAAAATTAAACGGGTGAACTGGATATATGACTCACTTTTGCCTTTAACATGTAGTGCTACTGTTTATCTGCACAGAAAAAAATACATTTAACAAGATTTACTTTGTCTATACTATTGGGGTATTATTCCGAAGGATTTATCCATACACATTTTTTTCAAAGCAAAAGATAAAATATTGGAATGTTTTCGAAATCAAAACGTAACAAGTGTCTCCGCCTCTGAAGCAATTGGGCTTTTTGGCTGATGTTGCATTGAGTGCACAGATAGCTATTTAGGCATTGTTTTTTGCTATGTCTCTATGAACTTTATAGGACCTTTGCTCTGTAAGTTGCTTTGAATAAAATCCATATGCATACTGTATGAAATGTACAACACAGACCTTATTTTACTTAAAAATCCTGAGGGAAACTTTACAAACTAAACAGCTCTACAGTGTGAAAGAAAAGAAAAACAAACTCACATCATCAGTAAACCTCTGTTTGGCCCTTCAAAGGATTTCTGTGAGACGCCGGCTTTGAACACAGGGCAGATGCCAAAGGCAAAAACCTGTCTAATTCCATAAGGTTTCCCTCTGTAGGGTTAAAAGACCTATTAAAACATCTCCCACACCCTCTGACAGCCTAGTTGTTATGGGATACAACAGAAAAAAAGACATATTTCTCTTTGTTTTCACCTCAGTCAAAGCGCCAATGGGCTCAACTTGATCTTTAAAAACACATGAATATGTTTCTTTCCTATTTTTGTTTCTTTTCTTCTACATCATATTTATCAGAGCATTATAGAGCACAGGCAGATATGAGCTACGATGGTTTCTTTTTGGGAAGCTATGAAGATGCAAAACCCTCTAAGTGCATCTGACACGGATTCTGCCAACAAACCAATATTTCTGAATGACCTGAGGCCAGGATTAAGCAGATTTGAAGCAAATGTATTTGATGAATGTATTAAGAGAGCATTAAGTTATCATTATCTCATTTTTGATGGAGGTGGTTTTTAGCGGGATTTGCATCTGCTCATCATATGTTAAATGAATAGTTAACTTAAAATTATTTATTAATCGTCATCTTGTCCAGTATTCTGGAAACTTTTTGCAACGTGCCAATGAATCGTTTTTTAAGTTAATGCTTTGTAAAGAACTGATTAAAATAATTCAAATGAATTTGTTATAAATCTGATTGATCTGGTTCCCAAATGTCTCAAACTTGTTGACTCAGAGTGTTTAATCGCAGTGCTTTACAGACCACTTGAATTTCTCACATCTCAAATTTCTCACATAAAGATTTTATGTGACTTCAGAGAACTTTCATATAGTGCTACTGAAAGTCTATATTCTGGATCTTACATAAATAATAAGATACAGTATGTCAACACCGTTTTTGCAATAATCTTGTAATTGAATTGATGGGCACAATGTGTACAGACCATAAATCCCAAAACCATATGCATGTTCACAAAACCTCAAGAAACTTCTCGCAGGTTTTTACTACGTGACAACTGAGGAAAATACCAGCATCTCTTTAGACCTTAAATCTGTGATGTGTTGGCACTTCCTAAAATCTATTATGAAAATGTGCTTTACAACATTACTTTTGCCATAGCCCTAATAAATGCTTTCCTCCTCAGTGGATTTGGTTTTAATTTAGATCTTGTAAAATAAGGTGTTAAAAATATGGAATTAACCATGATGATGTGATGTCATGCTGACATTTTTGATAGATTAAACACGTTGCCTTTTTTCTTTGCCAATTAGCACCTTTACCAAATCTAACAAACACAAAAGAAAATAAATGAAAAGTAAACAACACATTACCATTGTGCAGCAGAAAGTGAGATTTCTCTTCATTATCCTGAAGCATAGTTTATTCAGTATCTTAAGTGGTGGAAATTCAAATGCAAAGATTAATTTTCCAAGTTTGTTGATTTGCCATTTCATCTAAGTCTTTGTGTGCACTTTTGCCCTTCACAAATCTAAAGCAATAAAAGCTATGTTTATGATGTGGAAATGTAAAAGCTTTTTTAAATGTTTAATATGAAGTGCATGATTGCATTCTGATTAAACGAAGTGCTGTAAAAAACAAGTTGTCTTTGGCAGTCAAAACATTAGGCTAAATTCAGATCTCACAAGAATTTGTACATATTTTATGAGTTGGCTAATTCATATGAATGCGTACGAGGTAAATCATGCAAAAACATACGATTATCATAAAAAACAATAACGAAAACCCGCCCCTTACACTGGCTACTCAGTTCTCTTCCTGGAGGGCCATGCTCTGCATCTAACTTTTAATGCATTTTGGCTGTTCGTTTACATTCAATTCAATTTAATTCAATTTTATTTATATGGCGCTTTTCACAATACTTAATTGTTTCAAAGCAGCTTTACATTAATAGAAGCAGTAAAAGCACAAAAAACTGACAGATAGCACAACATAATACACGATAGCATAAGCAGTAAAATTTGCTGCGGCTATGACTCGACATTATAAGCGAGCGTATTAATAATGTAACGTCTAGAAGAGGAAGCTAAGTTAAGCCCAAGAAGGCTGCCTCCCTGGGGTAAAAAAACCCTAGGAGAACCCCCCCCCCCCCGGGCTGTTTAGCCGAGGAAATAAAAAAAGTCCTAGGAGGGAAAAACCCTTGGGAGATATATATGTATAAACACACATATAAACGAATAAGGAGATTAAGCGGGTTCTGCCGGTGATCGTTGGTCAGGCATCAGCTGGGCATCACGTTGAAGCAGGTTCAGTGGCAAACGGGTCTGTATGGAATACTATTCACAAGACACACGAAAGCACCAAAATCGCAACTCGACCATACGTGCCAACCCGTTTGACTAAGGCCGGAAGCCCCACTGTCGTCGTTAATGCAGGTTCAGTGGCAAACGGGTCTGTATGACATACTATTCGCAAGACAAAGAAAGCGCCAAAATCACAACCCAACCATACGTGCCAACCCGTTTGACTAAGGCTGGAGGCCCCACTGTCGTCGTTAATGCAGGTTAAGTGGCAAACGGGTTTGTATGGCATACTATTCACAAGACAGAGGAAACGCCAAAATCCCAACCCGACCATACGTGCCAACCCGTTTGACTAGGGCCGGGAGCCCCACTGTCGTCGTTAATGCAAGTTCAGTGGCAAATGGGTCTGTATGGCATCCTATTCACAAGACACACGAAAGTTCCAAAATCGCAACCTGACCATACGATAAGATATAGTGACAACATGACAACTGCATTTTATGGCCCTAAATTTGCAAAATTTTGAAAACAAGTTTTTGAAGTGCAAGTTTTTGAAAATGATACCATTATCTCAGCGGTGTATGTGTAAACTACGGTACAAAAACAGAAATTTGTTGACATCATGCCATACATGTTTGGGCACTGTATTACTCAAGTTCAATTGGTAGGGCATTGCGTTAGCAGCACAAATGTTGTGGGTTCGATTCTTAGAAAGCACACCAACTAATGAAATAAATCCCTTTAAATGCAGTGTAAATTACTTTGAGAAAGCATCAGCCAAATGTCTCAATAATACCAAGAATCCCATATTTGAATTTGCGTCCTTCGTAATTCGTACTTGCAAGTTCAGACTCAGAATAACGAATAACGAACTCCTGAGAATGGGAAGATGCGAGTCCATTTATATAACAAATGGAACAGCAGAGAACTTGAGGTCATCATTCAGTCTAACCAATACATGCAGACCTTACTATTCTTAATGTATATTTACAATAAAATGAAATATATAAAATACAAAAACATTGATGAGACCAAAATATGCCAGATATATCCAAAGGGAATATTTCATGTTTGACTATTCAATTAAATTTTATTTATAAAGCGCTTTTCACAATTTTAATTTTTTCAAAACATCTTTACATGAATAGATGTAGGGAAAAACACAGAATAATCTGTGGATAATATAAGAAGAAGACAACAGCGGCTAAGAATAAACGATACAAGCGAGCGTAGTAATAATGTAACGTATACAGTAAAGTACTAAGTTAAGCCAATGTTGGCTGACTCTCCTGGGGATAAAAAACCCCTAGGAGAAAAACCCTTTGGGAAAACTCATAGAAGGACAAAAACCCTTGGGAGAGATTAATATATATTTATATATATAAACACGGTAGGAATAGGTAAGCGGATTAAACTGGTTCAGTCGGTGGTCGTTGGTCACGTATCGGCGGGCATTACGTTGAAGGACAGCCAGTAGATCAGTGGTGTGATGACCTTCACAGCAGCAAGAACTGGGTCTGTTTGTTTCATTGTCCTCTGGGTCGAGGACGAGACAGGGAGAGAAAAACAGAATCCTATTAGCGTAGGGGCCGTTCACATGTAATGCAAGTGTCATACAGTATTGTGGTTTAAAATCCGCTCGGTTCCAGACAGGCTATCTATTGCGGCATAAGTATATTACCCAGATGAGTTATGTGAATGCTTTGTTCTGGACAAACTAGCTATTGCAGGATAGGTACATTTACTTGACATTTTTATGTGAATGCTTTGTTAAAGAAGAATGTCTTAAGCTTAGACTTAAAGTGATCGACTGTGTCTGATACTCGAACATCAAACACCGAAGGACAGAGCAGCTGCACTGAACCAGTGGCAAATTTCAGAAGGACTTGCCGAGATAAGGCTGCCCTCGGCGGTGTACACGCCGCTGACCACCCGCTGACACCTGGGGCCTCATTTATAAAGCGTGCGTACGCACAGATTTGATCGTAAAGTCCACGGCAAAGTCCATATTTATAAAAACTGTCTTTGACGTGGAAAAGTGCTTAGCGTCACGTTAGGGTCTGAGCAGACGTACAAACTTTTGCTTGTCTGATTGCTGCAGGTTTTTGGAAATATAAGCCATATTCTTTTTGTTTGAAATTGGGTTTAAACATTGACAAGCGCTCTTTTATATGTCTGACATTAATTAGGCATCGTTTAAAGGTGGAGATCTGAAACAGCTCGGCTGCATGCACAAGTTCAAGTTCATTCGCGATTTATAGATTTGAAAGGGGTACGCGCGTTTTCTGCGTGTACATTCGGTTTATAAATCACACTTACGCATTTTTGTTAAATGATCATAAGATCAAATGTAGGATGGTTTTTACGCAGCATTTTATAAATGAGGACCCTGGAACTTACATATTCAAAATCGTCTGAGGAAATTTTAAAGCATCTGTCTCGTAAACAGGAGGTCCTGGGTTCGAATCCCAGCTGTGCCTTTAGTCTGTGGCCAGCTAAGTGCTGTCTTTGTCGGATGAAATGCAAACCCCTGATAATTCGAGGTTCTTATGACGGCTCTCATATCATTTTGATAGTTTTGCTAACAGACCAATCCAATTCATGGACACTAAAAGCCTTCACTGATAGGACTTAATGCCTTAAGCAATCCCCGTAGGGCATTATGGCTTTTGCCTGGCTTTAGGCTCAAGGGTGCCCATGGCCATAGCACCTGCCTTGTGGAGGAAAGATTCTGGGTTCAAATCCCAGTGGTATCTTCCATCAATAATTGTAGGCTTTGGGCTTAATTAAAGGCGGAAGGGTCAACAGGTATATTTGTCTTTCTTCTACTTGTCTATATTAAAAGATAGTTTGCAAATTTAAGGATGCCCTGGCGTAGGTGTAAATGTCCATGTCTTCTCAACAAACTGTTCAAAACCCAGCGATTCCCTCTTTTCTGCGGCTCTGCTCTCCGGTTTACATGGAAGGCAGAAGGTTCCAATAGAAAATATTACTGACATGTCGCTGTTTTAAATAGACCTGAAGCCATGTGACGTTAGGGTGCCCAGTAACAACTGGTCAAAGAGCATGTCTTGTCAACACACTGTTCAAATCCACACCATGCCTTTCTTTTAATGGCTGTGCTCTTCGATCTACATTAAAGGAATGAGGTCTACAGGGAAACTTTCTTGTACTTGGCTTTATTCAAATAATGCCATGCAATTTTAGGATGCCCTGGCATAGCTGTTGAATGATCATGTCTTGTAAACAGATCCCGTGATTCCATCATTTCAGCGGCTGTTCTCTCTGGTCTACATAAAAGGCAGGAGGTCCTGTAGTAGAAAACATGAAAGACTTGTTTGTGTTTTCAAAAGATCCAAAGACTTGTGGCGTTAAGTTGCACAGCATTAGCTGGTCAAAGCATCTGTCCTTTGATCTGGAGATCCTGAATTCGGATCCCAGAACTGCTTCCCATTTGACAATTGTGCTCACTGTTATATGTAAAGAGCAGGAGGTACAAATAGTAGTTGTAACTCTTGGGCTTAAATATACAAAAGCTAATAATAATTGAAATTATTCAATTGAATTGTCTTCCTCCAGGATTGTGTGCAAAACATCAAGGGGCTGTACTATTGGCCCTGTGGCGCCATGGATAGCGCATTAGACTTATAGGTTATGAAACGAAGTGATTCAGAGATTGTGTGTTCGAATCCCACCAGAGCCGTGTCCTTTTAGCTCTGATGGCCCTTCTCCATGGTTTTCTTCTCACATTGTTGAATCTGCTCATACTTTGACTGTCCGTTCCGCAAGCCACCGAAGGAAAATGGCGTCGTGGCTTAGTTGGTTAAAGTGCCTGTCTAGTAAACAGGAGATCCTGGGTTCGAATCCCAGCGGTGCCTTTAGCTTGTGGCCAGCTATGGTCTAATTCTGTGGCTCTTTCTCACTTGAGATGTGCTACGTTCCAACAATTCGTGGTTGTTGCGACAGCTGTCTCTTTTCAGGGAAAAGACCTAGACGATGGGCAAAACTTTCTAGAAAACTTGCAAATGGACCATTCCAGTTCTTTGACACTATTTAGCCTAAAGCCTTCATTGATAGGACTTGACTCCGTCAGCTTATCCTGTGAGGGTGCCATGGCTTAGCTGGTCAAAGCGCCTGTCTTGTAAACAGGAGGTCCTGGGTTCAAATCTTAGTGGTTGTCATTTTCAATCATTTTCTTTGTCAGATTGTTGTATCTCTTCACACTGTGACTCTCCCTACCACAAAGCATAGGTATGGATAGGCGTCGTGGCTTAGTTGGTTAATATGGGCATCTTGTCTAACTGACCACAGATTTGAACTTTAAAACAGCTCCTAAAACTACATTTTATTACATAGAAAGAGTAATATTTGAATAATATGCAGGTTTTAAGCCCCATTGCCATTGACACAAAACACATTCTGGGAAGAGTCCACACTAGTCACCTAATGATGCATCCTTGATAAAATGGCCGATGTTATGTAAACTTGGGTTGATGCGACCTTGGAGCTGGAAAAGTACTTGGGACGCGACTAATTACATTTTACAAATCCACATTACAGACAAGAATGCATATTGAGAAACGGCCAATGTAATGTAAATGTGGGATATTGTCAACTATTAGCCTTGCATGCATAAGATGTGTTTTTAGTAGTATACAGTATCATGAATCTATGTAAACGAATACTTCGTCATCATGTAAACATACTCTAAGTTACAATCCTAATTTAACACACCTGTACGTTTTAAAATATATCTAAGTTTTAGGTAAATAAGTTTTAAGTTTTATATGAGAATGTAGCAAGCAAACTTTACAAACGTAAGATACCCGACTGCAAAATTACAACCTCATCTCTAGTAGTAGAGAGACACAACAGAAACAGATGCTGAAATGTCTTTCATCATTCATGGCCACTTGATTCATACATGATTGAAAGCTCCTAGCAAAACATGAGGCTGCTGCTTACACGTGTCACACTGCTCAAAAGGCTAAAGCAGGTGCTAGAGATGTACAGTAGTAGAAAGTAGAGCACATGCAACAAACTTTCCAGTATAGAAAAACTGCTTACTTGACCTTTAAGCTTACATTAATGCTTATTTGTCTTGTATGCCATTCTGTCTTACGTCTAACTTTGTCCAGTGCATGCTAATCTATTATTGTTTATTACAGACAACAGCTTGCATCATCTGGCAATGCTCCAGTAACCACACAGAACATCCTGGCAACAAGCCAGACTATCTTAGCAACAGCCCAGCAACTATTCAGAAAATTATAGCAACCGTTTAGCAATAAACTAAAGCGGTCTTTTCCAATACTGCTCCTGGTAGACCCCCAACAATGCATATTTTTGATATCTCCCTTTTCTGTCACAACCATTTCAGGTGATAGGGCTAATGAATTGATTTTCCAGCAGAAAATCAAGAAATTTTTGAAAAAAATGACAGTTTTGATTTTTTATAAATAAATGCTTAAAAAGATTCCCAAGAATCAGGATGCTGATAGCACCGAAATGAGATTGTTTCTTATGCAGGGATTGTTGTGTATATTCACAAGCAAATGGATTTTGCTTCAAATATTTTTCATTCAGAACAAAGTCCAATTGAATTTGAATACCTTTTCTGTTTTTCTAAGACCCCACAACATCCTTCACAGACGTGTGCAATTCAAAGCATTTCCACCAGTAAACAAATATCCTGAATCATGTGAAAGGAAGTTATTTTTACCCTAGTTAATTCTGAATGCTTCCCGGTGTGTTCGGCTTGCATTTAATGCTCACGCTCCTCTCCAGTTCATGTGCTTTGGGTTTTAAATGTAAAACTGCAGATAGTGACTAGACGTGTTTAAATATGAAAAGCTACATTTGCATTACACAGCCGATGTTAACTGGCAGAACCTCAGCATTACTCTGGTGATTATTATTAAAGAGAAAGCAAGTGCGAGCGGCATCATGTTCTATTCTCAGCGCCTGCTGCCACAGATCACCTCTGCCTCATTACAACAAGAATTTACACGTGGCAGAAGGCCAAATCTGCATATCTTCAACACCAGCCTTATGTGTTGTTCACTTTTCTAGTAGTCCTTGCTAAGGCAGTATTATTATTTCTTATTCTTCGTTTGCTTAGTACTTGTACCTAATTTGTTGTTTGTGCTACAGACGTTACACTTCAAATAACGTTGATTATTAGGGAAAGGTGTTGTATACCCATCATACTGTGTATGGATTGCATGTGATAATAAAACACTGTGATTATGAGAAAAAAATATGTGAAAGAAATGTGAAAGAACCGGAAAGACAAATTAACACAAGCATAGGCATACTTTCCTCTAACTGTTGGGGGCAATAAACTTTGAGGAACCAGGCACCACAGTACCTATCAGAACTTCTGCACCTGCCGTCTCAGTCTAGAGCTCTTAGATCTGGACACTCTGATTTATTGTTTGTCCCTAGAACTAGACTCAAAAACAGGGGTGACCACGCCTTTGCGGTCATTGGTCCGAAGTTATGGAACAGCCTCCCGGCCCACATAAAAGCTGCAAAAACTCTCTCTACTTTTAAATCTGCCCTGAAAACTTACCTTTTCTCATTGGCTTTTAATGTCATTTGATTCTTACTGTTATTTTATTTCATATTTTTATTTTCAATTGTTTTATCTATTTTTGTTTCTTTCTTTTACCATTGTAAAGCACTTTGGTCAATTTTAAATTGTTTTAAATGTGCTATACAAATAAACTTGTATTGTATTGTATACTTATAATCAGAGGCGGAAAAAGTACACAACTTCCTTAACTGAGTAAAAGTACAGATACTTCATTGAACATACATCTCTGAACCAACCCACAGAATTTTTGGTTGCACTTTATTTTACAGTATGTGTACTTACCTTAACATATATGGTAAATAAGTTGTACTTACCGACAAATGTGTGGTACTTACTTTTAGGTATCTTCATGGTAATTAATTGGTATAATTACTGTACTTACAAGTAGTACATACTTGGTAGTTATTATGCAACTCTATGTAAGTACTGGGTAATAACATATGAAGAGTTTGGTTCCAAAACGCAATAAACGCCATTTTTGAAAAAAATGAGTTACTGCCAAAATCAGCATTATATCAGGTCAGTAGTTAAAAGTAAATTCTTAATTTTACGCAAAATCCAATATCCGCCGTGTTATTCTGTCATCTTTTCTCCCTTTTTTCCCAAAATGCGACAAACGCCACTCCCCCTTTTTTACAGAACGCAATAACTCCATTTCTGATATTACAGCCCACCAGTCACGCAATGTAAACAAACAATGGGGGACGCGCTGAGTACACGGAGTCCTAGTTTTCCTCATCTACTTTGTACTACGTGATCAACAAACAAAACAAAATAATACTTTAATTGCATCGCTAAACCTGTGATGGTTTTCTGTGATGGGAAAGAAACGTAAGCCATCAACAGCTAATATTTTCCCTGAGAGGCACTCGGGAGACGGGTGCTTGTTCTCCCGACAGCATCAAGCTTCTCATGCTAACACATTGACCCCAGAGGATCTTATGAAAAACTTTCCATTATTTTACTCAAAGTCAACGAAAATCGAGCAGGACCAAAAACATTTTACAGCTGATCTCTGTGAAAGACGTTAAGCGAAGACGTCAAGTAACCGCAATGACAGGGTTCTTAATATGACAAAGTAAGTGTTTTGATTAATGACATTAATGTTTATATTTTTAATTAGTGTGTACAACTAGTCAACTAAATGAATATAACATGGCAAAGATGAATGCACATTTATATAGGCTATTGATTCAATAGATTTATAGCATTTTGAATAAAAACTTGTCATGGATTTATTGCATTTTGTGGAAAAAATAATCCGTTTTTATAATAAATCTTTGAAAATCAACTTATGGATTTGAATTTTTTATGTTTTTATAACCTAAAGATGCTGTGTGAAAGTTTGTAACAGAAAATAGTTGTTTTCATCTTGTCACTTTCTTGCTATAGAAAACACGTTTTTACCAAAATTTGTCAAAATGGATTTATTGCGTTTTGGAACCAAACTCTTCATATACATACTTATAGTCGAGGTATACTGTAACTAACGAGAAGCATTACTGTACTTACAAATAAATGTGCAATATTAGTATTTAGTATTTACAGGCAAGTTAGGGTAAATGACAGGTATTTATAGTGTACATATATGATAACTAATATCAAACACTACTGTACTTACAAATTGTATATACATGATAAGTGTGTGGTACCTGTAGGCCAGTGTAAGTTAATGAAAGGCACATATGGTGTATGTATACTGTAACTAACAAGAAACACTACTGTGCTTACAAATTGTATATACACAATAAGTGTGTGGTACCTGTAGGCCAGTGTAAGTTAATAGCCGCTTTTGCACTATCGGGCGTGTGAGAGCCAGGGCTTCAAACGGGCCTCACGGAGCCAATAGCCTCAGACCTCCAGCTGTGTAGCCAAAATCACAACGCATTTGCATTGTCAAGCCAATAGCGCCGCAGCGCTTCAGAAAACCCCGCCTACCTGGATGTAACGTCACACAGCTCCACCTGTTTTACCGTGAGGAAGTCACTTCAATCTGACAGGAGACGGGAGTGAGATCGCATCATCATACAACAAACATAATGAAAATAACTGAGGCGGCTGTTTGCACGGTGAAAGCCAAGATGAGAAGATAGAGATGTTTGCTCCATCCGCGGTGTTACGCCTGTTTCACACATACTCCGTATGCAGTGCGTTTGCGGTGCGTAATTTTTTACGTAGCCATGTTAATAGGTTAGAGCTTTCACACAGCATACGTATGCGGTCCGTCCTGTCCGTTGCAGATGCGGTGCGGTGCAGCAGTGCTGCGATCGTTTCGGCAGCGAGTCTATTTTTGCTGTACGGCACGCAAGCTGCACGCGCTGATTTAAAGTGATAGCGCATGTTTTGTGGTCAGAATGGACACGGATTTACACAAAAATGCAGTAATTTCACTCTAAATGGATGTAAATAAAGTTTTTCAGTAGTTTTTTCTGTAATTTTATTTGTTTAATCCCAGTATGAAGCAATTAAGCCAAATCACTTACCACGAGTTAAAAAATGATATGTATAACATCTTGTTAAATATTCTACCGTGTTTATATACATTGCATATACATAAAGTATGCTATTAATTTAACCATTGTTTATTTATACTAACATAGCCTTTTAGTTTTTATTTGTAAAACAACAGTAACCAAATTTATATTGTTTTATAACAATATCCATAACCATGGAATTTTTAGTTAAACTAAGGTAATACAAATCATAATCAATCTGACAAAAACCGTTTTGTCAACCGTTAAAATTATGGTTAATTTTTCTAAAGAGAACTATACAAAATGATCTGTTTGATAGACGGGGAAGCGCACCTGTCAATCAGCGCTATTATAACAGAGCGAGGCGAGAGACGAACGTGCTCAGTAATATGGAATAATGTGTGGATCTTGAATGATTGTAAGAATACATTTGCTTTAAATATAATGTTTGTCATACAACGTTTTGGGAGATAATAATGATTTTTTTTCCAATTGTTATTGAGCTTCTTTAGACTTGTTGCAGTTATAACAGCGTGTTTGGCGTAGTTACCTCAGAGTTTATTTCAGTAATATTGCTGTTTTTCCGGTAATAATAATACAATTTGTATGTCACTCTTGCTTCCTTGTCTGTTTATTCATGTCATTATGCTGTTATTTTAATTATGTGAGAATATTTCTTGCCATATGAGCTTCATTGCCGTTATATAAATACTCTCGTCTATGCAAATATATAAATAGTAGGAAATAATGTAACCATGCCTGTCACCTATATTTTCTCTTCAAAAGTTATAATGCTAGTTTATATTTATGATATATTTGGAGATAAATAGACCTTTGATCCTTTCATGTGTCCTGACCATTACACTAGAGATTTTAAACATCCTAACTAGTCTATCAAATAATATCTAAGTTATATTGTTTTGTGAAGAAAAAAAAACACAGCAGGCTATTATATAGTTTATTGATGAGGCGCTTTTCAACAGAAAGTGTCAATCACATGATTATTTGATACGCAGAAGCACCAGTTAGCAACGCACTGCAAACGGAGTATGTGTGAAAGCACAACGGATGCTTGACGGATCGCACCGCATACGTACTGCAACACGCACCGCAAACGCACTGCATACGGAGTATGTGTGAAACAGGCGTTACTCTTGAAGTTTATGTTGGCTGCACACGAGCGATCTCACAACGAGACAATATCAGATCAATAAGCAATAATAAACTTTATGAAGTAGGATAATTACAAATAAAGCGTTCATCTACCTAATGTGCCATTATACACAATATTTTAAAGAATATAACGAGTCCTAGTTTTACATTTATGTAAAATAATCTTATTTTAAAATACAGGTATGCACGTGTGTCTAAATATGTAACGTAAGTTTGTAATTATAGTTCTATGGCGATGTAAACATACATTATAAGAGGTGTGATATCTTTAATCATGAAAACGTTATTAGTTGAGCATCACATGAAACACAAGGTGACTGTCTAATAGCTATTTCAATAATGTGTCAACAGAGGTGGAAAAAGTACTAAAATTTTGTACTCAAGTAAAAGTAAAGTTACTTTAATAATATTTTACTTAAGTAAAAGTAAAGTTACTTGTCTAAAAATCTACTCAAGTAAAAGTAAAAAGTAAGTCATTTTAACTTTACTCAGAGTAAAAGTTACTTTTTTTACAGCGGGGAGAGGTGGAGGATTCTAGTATAGTTCAAAAACGACAAGGGAATATACATCTCAAACTAGTTGTTTTTAATTGTAGAAACATCTTTACAATTAAAGTGCAATAACAAAAAGTTAATAAAATAAAAAGCTTTTTTAAAGTAAGAAACATTTATGGAATTATTTAATGATTTTACATGTGAGTTATGCACTTTTGAAGGTGGTCAGCAGCTACAATCACTATAGTAATGTTGTAATTGATGTATTGCTGGTAACATACATTATTTTATTAAACTATATATAGTTTAAATGAGCATATAATGAGATGAGTGCCATGTCTATATACATTTGACACGTTTATTATCTTCTTTCTTCCCTGACCTGGGTACCTGATGACCTTTCTTCTTCTCTCTCTCTCTCTCTCTCTCTCTCTCTCTCTCTCTCTCTCTCTCCAGACCGCAGTCTCGAGGCGGTTTTGAAGTTGTGTTTGACTTGACGCGAAGCAGCGAGACCTCGGAAGATAATGCGCATGGTATTAAAAACGCGTCGTGCAATTTCGTACTTAAGAGCATGAATCCTACCTTTCATAGAAATGAAACACTCGCTTCGCGTCAGTGGAAAGTGGTCGCTTAAATGTGACCAGGGGTTTCTTTCATAAGATTTGAACTGAGGCGGGTCTGCAATAGCGCGCGCCTGTCTCGTCCGTCTCCATGGTTCTTTTTGCGCGTTCCCCCGGGCCCCGCCCATTTACATCCGTTGCGCGTCTTTATCACCTTGCTTTTTAAAATATTTTTTACTCAGTAACGGATATGATTTAAAATGTAGCGAAGTACAATACTTTAAATAAAACATACTTAAGTAAAAGTAAAAGTACAGATTTTCAAAACTACTCAAAAAAGTAAAAATACACAAAAAAACTACTCAATTTGTAATGGTTTTGTTCTGTGTTTACTTGTGTTCTGTGTATTTTTGTATTTTGGACTTTTATTTTGATACCCTGCTCTGTTCTGACTTTTATTTTGATATTCATCATGCCATGTCACAGTTCACACTTCCTGTCTGTCTGTATATAAGTCACTTCCTGTTCACCTGTTCCTGGCTGAATATTATACATAGTAAGCCCAACCTGTTACCTGTCTGATTCTGATATCTGTTTAGCCTGTTGCAACCTGTTATCCTGTTTTGTATCTGTTAGTTATCTGTATCTGTTCCTGTTTCTGACCTGTGCCTGTTTCTTTGGATTGTGATTGAACTCTGCCTGCCCTTGACATTGTGCCTGTTTTTGATTACGTTTCTGGATCACCCTTATTGGATATGTTTGCTGGCCCTTTTTGGGATTTTCATATAAACACCTTTTGCATATGGATTCACACTTTCTCCGCTTTCTTTAAAGCACACGTTACAGAATATTCAGCCACAACCGGAATCCAGCAAAGGTCAGTAATCTCCCACCAGCACCATGAAACCTGTTTATGCACTACTTGCACTCCGTCAGAACCACCGTCCGATTGAGGAATATGTTAAGGATTTTTTGGACTTGAGTTACAAGGTACATTTTGATGACATTACTCTGAAGAACCTGTTCTATAATGCTTTGGACGAATGGTTGCGTTTATGTATGCCCCATGATATGTCTGCCTGGTCCCTGGAGAGTTATATTGACTTTGCCCTGCTGTTGTGTGGTTCTCCGTTCACTGTGGGTGTGGTGGATAATGAACCTGGGAATATTCACCACACACCCAGCCATGTTCTGCCCGTTCTGCCCAAACCTGTTAAAACCATGCCTGCTCCCAAAATGGCCGCCACCATGCCTGATCACAAAATGGCTGCCATCCTGCCTGTGCCTAAAATGGCCGCCATCCTGCCTGTTCCCAAAATGGCTGCCATCCTGCCTGTCTCTGCACCTGTTTGTGAGAGAGTTACCGTCATCCCTGCACCTGTATTTCAGAGAGCCATCGTCACCACCACACCAGCACTTAGGAGGGCTACTGTTCACCCTGCACCTGTCATCAAGATGGCCGCCCTGCCTGAACCGACGACCACAGAAGTATGTTCCATTGACTTAATACTCCCTGAATTTGCAATAGCCCTGTGGTGCGTCTGGTCTGCCTTCTGCTCTGTTGTTCCCGAGGTTCCTCAAGGCCCTGAATCAGATTCATCTGACCCATCCGACTCATCTGATCTGCCCGTCTCATCTGATCTGCCCGTCTCATCTGATCTGCCCGTCTCATCTGATCTGCCCGACTCATCTGATCTGCCCGACTCATCTGATCTGCCCGACTCATCTGATCTGCCCGACTCATCTGATCTGCCCGATTCATCTGATCTGCCCGACTCATCTGATCTGCCCGACTCATCTGATCTGCCCGACTCATCTGATCTGCCCGACTCATCTGATCTGCCCGACTCATCTGATCTGCCCGACTCATCTGATCTGCCCGACTCATCTGATCTGCCCGACTCATCTGATCTGCCCGACTCATCTGATCTGCCCGACTCATCTGATCTGCCCGACTCATCTGATCTGCCCGACTCATCTGATCTGCCCGACTCATCTGATCTGCCCGACTCATCTGATCTGCCCGACTCATCTGATCTGCCCGATTCACCTGATCTGCCCGATTCACCTGATCTGCCCGATTCACCTGATCTGCCTGATTCACCTGATCCGCCCGACTCCTCTGATTCATCTAATCCATCTGATTCATCTGATTCGTCTGTCCTGCCCGACTCATCTGATTCGTCTGTCCTGCCCGACTCATCTGATTCGTCTGTCCTGCCCGACTCATCTGATTCGTCTGTCCTGCCCGACTCATCTGATTCGTCTGTCCTGCCCGACTCATCTGATTCGTCTGTCCTGCCCGACTCATCTGATTCGTCTGTCCTGCCCGACTCATCTGATTCGTCTGTCCTGCCCGACTCACCTGTCTTGTCCGATTCATCTGGTCCACCACCTGGGACATCGCCACCCTGGGCTTTGGGAGCTTTCCCAAGTTTTTTTTGGGGGGGGGTAGTACCCGGACACAGGGAGGAGGCAGAGGACACCAAGGCGGAGGCCGAAGTGTGCTCGGACCCTTCCTCTCCCTGTGTTCCAGGTCTATTCCTGCCCCATGATATAGCTCCTAGCCTGCCCCATGACCCAGGTCCTAGCCTGCCCCATGACCCAGGTCCTAGCCTGCCCCATGACCCAGGTCCTAGCCTGCCCCATGACCCAGGTCCTAGCCTGCCCCATGACCCAGGTCCTAGCCTGCCCCATGACCCAGGTCCTAGCCTGCCCCATGACCCAGGTCCTAGCCTGCCCCATGACCCAGGTCCTAGCCTGCCCCATGACCCAGGTCCTAGCCTGCCCCATGACCCAGGTCCTAGCCTGCCCCATGACCCAGGCCCGCATCTGCCCCATGACCCAGGCCCGCATCTGCCCCATGACCCAGGCCCGCATCTGCCTCATGACCCAGGCCCGCATCTGCCTCATGTTCCTGGACCATACTGGCCATATGACCCAGGACCTCTCCTGAACTGTCCTGCCTTCGCCAAGAGGTCCTGGCCCGCCCGCCCACCCTCTATTGGACTGTATGTTTTGTTTGTTGGGCTCCGGGAGTCGCCCTTTAGAGGGGGGGTTCTGTAATGGTTTTGTTCTGTGTTTACTTGTGTTCTGTGTATTTTTGTATTTTGGACTTTTATTTTGATACCCTGCTCTGTTCTGACTTTTATTTTGATATTCATCATGCCATGTCACAGTTCACACTTCCTGTCTGTCTGTATATAAGTCACTTCCTGTTCACCTGTTCCTGGCTGAATATTATACATAGTAAGCCCAACCTGTTACCTGTCTGATTCTGATATCTGTTTAGCCTGTTGCAACCTGTTATCCTGTTTTGTATCTGTTAGTTATCTGTATCTGTTCCTGTTTCTGACCTGTGCCTGTTTCTTTGGATTGTGATTGAACTCTGCCTGCCCTTGACATTGTGCCTGTTTTTGATTACGTTTCTGGATCACCCTTATTGGATATGTTTGCTGGCCCTTTTTGGGATTTTCATATAAACACCTTTTGCATATGGATTCACACTTTCTCCGCTTTCTTTAAAGCACACGTTACACAATTACAGTAACGTGAGTAAATGTAATTCGTTACTTTCCACCTCTGTGTGTCAATCAATAAATACTTTTGTCTATAAAGAACTGCCTCGAATAGCTGAATAGGACTGAAAATAACTTTACTTCTCAAAAATCAAAACGTTTGAGAAATCATTAGAAAATTTACTCGTTAAGAATCAACTCTGAATATACAGAAGTATTTAAAAAGCTATGTTACAGTGGTTAAGTTAATGATGGTTATATTTACCATTTTGTTGCATCTTACCATTTCTGTGTTTCAGATGTGATCCTTATTAAGCAATCATTTTCAATAAACTGACAAGCAGCCGTAGTAATAATAGCGCGGTACATTATTTACATATGAAGTTTATATCAGTGCACAGTGTATTTAAAGACATCTCCTCTGGACGGATTTTAACATCCATGGCTCCTGTCGTCTCATCATCATCATCATCTTCGTTTCATCTCCTGCTCTTGCATCTGTTGTAGTCTGGTAGGAAGGGGGGGTTCACCTGCACCCGAAAGGTATATTTTTTTAGTTTTTTGTAATCCTTAAGGTGTCTAGTAAAGGAATTTTGATGTTCCCCATGCAAATTATTGTCCCATGTGTGAATTTTTGGTCCATCTTTTGTGACCGTGCTTGATATTTGGCTGTGAAAAATGTAAACTTTAAATCTACATAGAATCTGAACAATACATCCTACAGACACAATCCACCCCATTTTCTCTTAATCTTTGCATAAGGAATTGATAGATATGAGGATTGTCATGATTAGATGATGTATGGTGCATTAAAACTCAAATAAACACAAATAATTAAAAAAATCTGTGACCTTGGATCAGTGGAACTTCTCCCCTATGGACCCTATTGATATATGTTTTCTAACTTTTGTATTTTTACAGTCTTTAGGATGTCTAAGAAGCAAATGTTGATGACCCCTACTTAAAATAGTGTCACATGTTGGTCCAACTGAACATCTTCCATAATAAGGAGTTACTATTCAAACTGTTATTTTGGTATTATATTTATAGAAACAAAAGAGAAAAACACTCATATAGTCAAATATGTGTATATATAGGGTATAACAAATCCCCATTAGAATAAACTGAAATAGAAAAAAGTGATTCTAATCAAAGGTCAAAAGGTCAAGGGCAATGAAGTCTATTCATCATACAGGAGGGCCGTTTCTCAATATGTGTTCTTCAGCGATCTTGCGTTCTCGTGTCCTTGCTCTACGTCATCATTAACAGTCGAAGTTCATTCCAATTCTCAAGAATGCAAGTACAGAAGACACATGAAAATACCCGGATGTGTTCTTGATATCGAGGATGCATCGATTGCAGACTTGCACGCTAAAATCGCTTTACGCCCCAGAAGTCATTGCGGCAAAACAATGGCGGAGGTCAGGTGACCAACAGGAAGATCGCACACATCTTAATTCTCATAAGTGCGTTCTGTGTTCTCGAGACCTTCTGAGTTTGTTCTTCCGAGGTCACCTGGCAAGTTCGATCTCTACGAGGACGCAAGTCCGTTCTTTGCATTCTTGGAATTGAGCAACCCAGTCTCACCCCATGGCGTCAATATTTGACGGCACTTGACCATGCGTCGATGTGTTGACGCGGAGGGTGTACCTTTCGCGTCATTTTTTGACGAACTGGGGACTTCAATACTATTAAGTCCGTTGCATTCTCTTTCCTATTTTCTTACTATTTTCTACCATTTTCGCGTCGGTTTAGGGTTAGATTTACATAATGACATCCCTACCCAAACCTTTCCCTAACCCCAATGCCAGGCGACAACTGTTTAATTTCGCGTACCCAATAGTATTGAAGTCCCCAGCTCGTCAAAAAATGACGCAAAAGGCACACCCCCCGCGCCAACACACCGACGCATGGTCAAGTGTCTTCAAATATTGACGCCATGGGTGTGAGACCGTGTTAAATTGAGAAACAGCCCAGGTCTTCATAATCGATCTCTTGCTCCTCGTCGTCTTCACCATCTCCATCCATCTCCTCGACTGTTTCCTCCAGCAAGCCAGTGAGTGAAGTGGGGAGGATAGGTCCACAAGACCACACTGGTTCCAGAGTACCCTCTTTAGTCTTTTCCCAGCCTTGGCCAGGATCATGGGGCTTGGGACACCAGAATATCGGTGTGGCTGCTCTCTTGTAGATGGCCAGACGGTGGTTGACACAGTTGATGTGTGGGACCAGGTTGTCTCTGCAGGGCGGGAGCCCGGACAGATCCACCTTGGATCTGGTGGTAAGCGTCTCATCCTCTCCAATCATTCTTTTCAGCATGATGCTGTTATAGTATATTATAGTATTACAAAGTCACAATGTATCAATACCTATGTTCAGCATTACAGTTTTTAACAGACGCTAGGACACATTTCTCAATACTTGGGTCACTTTTGCAAAACTCTTCACACAGTGAGCACAACAGAAGTCTATGTGGAGTAAACTGAGGATCAATTATCATTGCTTTGGCACAAAATGCATTCAATGACTACATCTCTCAAATTTCATGAATTATTTTCTCACTCAGACAAAACAACTGCCAAAACGTTTTATACATACAGGCCAACTTGCACATGCTTACATACTGTTTTCAAAACTGTAAACTTATGTTTAAAATAATAAGATAGTACAAATCTGAATAAGACATTTCTACAGTAATATTTTAATGATATCTATTTTAAATCTTAAAATTAAATGCTATAAAAACAATTGGCCAAATATGGAAGACCGAGTAGATTAGCATTACTATTGTATCTGTATCAGTGGATGGTGTGTATACAAATTCTTGTATTCTGAAATTACTCAGTGCAAAAAATAAAAAATAACTACATAAAATATATAATTCTGCATCATGTCTGATTCATTCCAGTAACATATATTGCAGTGAATTATAAACAGTGATGTGTCCTTGTTTTACACAAAAAAACAATGTATAATGCTACATGTTGTTAGTCTTTTTTAGGTCATTGTTTTGTGGGTGACAAAGTGTGTTTGTTGGCTGTCAACATTTGCTAGTGTTCTGGAAGAATGAGTTGATTTGAGACCTGAATAAAGTGTTTTGGTAGTTGTAGTGCATTTTGAATGTGAAATGAACTGCTTTGCCAAGCTGAAAGTTGGTTATGAGAACTGAAGAGTTTTGCAAAAGTGACCTATGTATTGAGAAATGTGTCCTAGCATCTGTAAAAAAAAACGTAATTGCCATTACATGCTACAGAATATCTGCCTTGAAAAAACTCACTTGAAGGCTGCATGGTACTTGGATTACTCTGCAGCTTTTTCAGAGACCCAACCTTCCCTTTGCCTCTAAAGGTACTTGTAAAGCTTTCCCTGTGAAGATGTAGAGGCCGAGTATTGTGCAGTAGTCTGCCCCCTTACATTCTGCCAGTTCGCTGACATTTAGGATCTGCCTGTGCTTTCCAATCCCAATGTCGACGTAGATGGTCAGCGTGACGGATTGGGCGTGGTGTAGGAGGATGAAGAAAATGTCTGTGTCTGCAGTCCTCACCACAGCCACCTTGTGCCCCAGTTGAGCGGCATACAGCAAGTACAGAACAACCCGGTTGTCAGTCTCTTCCTGGGTTGAATCCAACTGAGGTATCTCACATAGTGCTTCTCACATAGCCATCAGTGTGGATCTTCGGATGAGACGTTAAACCAAGGTCCTGACTCTCTGTGGTCAATAAAAATCCCAGGATGTCTTTCGAAAAAGAGTAGGGGTGTGCCCCGGCATTCTGGCCAAACTTGCCCGTTGGCCTACTACTCATCCCCCCATACTACAGTTTTTTACGATTGCTATGACAGATTTTTCAATACTTTTAACAAGTTTTCAAAACTCTTAACACAGTTAGCACTACATCCACCTATGTAAGCTATACTATTAACACATTTCTTGTTGCTTCAACACAAAATGCATACAATTAACACAAATTTAAAATGATTTAACTTCTTTTACAGACAAGCTCAAACAAGACCAAAACAGTAGATTTTGAATGTCAAATTTACAAATGCTTTAACACAGCATGTCAAAACAGATAACATCATGTGCTAAACCTGACTTATAGTCAAAGTAAACAGCTGTTCAAATGATGAATTGAAACATAAATATATCTCCTGTATTTTATTCCATTGGGATTGAAAAACAACTTATTGTACCAATGCAAATATATAAATCACAGCTGATTTCCACCTAGGAAACACACTCAGCTTCTTTCAATTGCATGACTATATGGTATACAATAGTGTAAAGGACGGCCTCTTTAGGTCCATCTTGTGTGGAAAAGGAACAATATGAGCAACACAAAAAATAAGATATATGGCTGCACTGAAGTCAACTGAAGACCACCAGGTCAAGGGGAAGATTTTCCTCCAGTCCCACCTGGATGCAATAGATGGTGCATTCCCAGACATCACACCTGAACACTGTCAGAGACATGGCAAAAGGTTCTTCACAAGATGCCTTGCCAGAGAAAAATCAGGTGTAATGTGAATGAGAACATGTGGCCAAATAGAAACGCAATAGATTAGATGATGAGCTTTTCTTTTTTGCTTTATTCTTCAGTGGCTTTTTCTGTTTGTATTTGTTTATTTTTACTTTTTTACTGTAAATGGAAGTAATATTGAATATCTTGCAGTAATGTCGTAAATAGCCTACTGTAAGTTCTTTACTGCAGCAATTATGTCTACTTTTTTTGTTAGGGTTAGGGTTAGGTAACGTACTCTAAGATGGGTGATTCATTTTTGTCTTGAATTTCTGCAGCAAAACAATCATAATACATGCATATACTAAACCCAACTAAACAAAACTATAAAAAAAGTTTTCCAAAAAAAAACTATAATCTATAGTCTATAATCTACTACAGTCTATAAGGACAGATTTACACATAAACTTATGCAGTTTTTGTTTGTCCACCTTATGTTTGTGTTTTTCATGACATTGTGTTATGATTGACTAAATGTTTTTGTTGGAAGAGAACATGTGTTGGTGATCTGGTATAATAGTTGATTCTGAAACATGTTTACAGTGTTTTTGTAAACAATGTGAGAGTTTAGTTTACAGTGTGTGATTTTGAGGATAAAATTAACTGTTTTGCCAGTTGTGTGTTTTAGGTGTGTTGGTGCGTTAAGAGTTTAGAAAATTTGTTAAAAGTATTGAAAAAAGTGTCATAGCAATCGTAAAAAACTGTAATTGGCTATATCACTCTGTCTCCTCTCCAATAATAAGCTGGTGTGTGATGGGTGTTCTGGCGCAATATGGCTGCCGTCTCATCATCCAGGTGGATGCTGCACATTGGTGGTGGTTGAGGAGAATCCCCCTTTCATATGTAAATCGCTTTGAGTGCTGCCGGAAAGCGCTATATAAATGTAACAAATTATTATTATTATTATTAGTTGACACCATCATCTCTCTTGGATTTCTTTGTAGCAGGATTAAACTTTCAGACTCACTATCATTTTCTTCCTTGTGTTTCTTTGACTTGGGCATGATTAGCAATGATCACCAACTAGCCAATTAGCTATTATAGTATAACAGTGTTGACTTTATTTTTCCTTAATGTCTTCAAGGCAGCTTCAAACTTGGTAGAGGAGTATATTTTTCAGACTCACCATCGATATCACTCTTCTCTTTTTTGAGGATGATTAGCATGCATCAATTGCAAAAAAAGAGAAGCTGGGAAGATGGGCCGGCACTGATTCAGTGTGGCACTGGATTACTCCAAACAGATTTTTTTGTATTTTGGGCTTGCTAAGTCTGGACTTTCTGAAGGCCTTCAGAGTTATTAACTTTCGACCACACTTATTGCTCTAAGTTTCAAATTGATTCCTATCTAAATAAAAATCCTGGCACAATATTTTAATGTGGAATATGTTTATCAGACACCTGAAGCATTACAAATATATAACAGTTTGAAAAAGACATTATGTAAATGTTCTTTTTTGCTTTTTTTGGAAATCCAGGGAGGCAACCAATATAGCCAGAAAAGACATACACGTGACAATATTTATGGTGTGGATCATCAACGTTTGTTTATTAGACATCTTACAGACTGTAAAAATACAAAAGTTAGGAGACATATATCAATAGGGTCCATAGGGGAGGAGTTCCAGTGATCCAATGTCACAATTTTATTTACATTTTTTGTGTTTATTTGAGTTTTTATGCATTATACATCATCTAATCATGACAATCCTCATATCTATCAATTCCTCGTGCACAGATGAAGAGGAAATGGGGTGGATTGTGTCTGTAGAATGTATTGTACAGATTCTATGTTGATTTACAGTTTTTTACGATTGCTATGACAGATTTTTCGGTGCTTTTAACAAGTTTTCAAAACTCTTAACACAGTTAGCACTACATCCACCTATGTAAGCTATACTATTAACACATTTCTTGTTGCTTCAACACAAAATGCATACAATTAACACAAATTTAAAATGATTTAACTTCTTTTACAGACAAGCTCAAACAAGACCAAAACAGTAGATTTTGAATGTCAAATTTACAAATGCTTTAACACAGCATGTCAAAACAGATAACATCATGTGCTAAACCTGACTTATAGTCAAAGTAAACAGCTGTTCAAATGATAAATTGAAACATAAATATATCTCCTGTATTTTATTCCATTGGGATTGAAAAACAACTTATTGTACCAATGCAAATATATAAATCACAGCTGATTCCCACCTAACACACTCAGGTTCTTTCAATTGCATGACTATATGGTATACAATAGTGTAAAGGACGGCCTCTTTAGGTCGATCTTGTGTGGAAAAGGAACAATATGAGCAACACAAAAAATAAGATATATGGCTGCACAAGTCAACTGAAGACCACCAGGTCAAGGGGAAGATTTTCCTCCAGTCCCACCTGGATGCAATAGATGGTGCATTCCCAGACATCACACCTGAACACTGTCAGAGACATGGCAAAAGGTTCTTCACAAGATGCCTTGCCAGAGAAAAATCAGGTGTAATGTGAATGAGAACATGTGGCCAAATAGAAACGCAATAGATTAGATGATGAGCTTTTCTTTTTTGCTTTATTCTTCAGTGGCTTTTTCTGTTTGTATTTGTTTATTTTTACTTTTTTACTGTAAATGGAAGTAATATTGAATATCTTGCAGTAATGTCGTAAATAGCCTACTGTAAGTTCTTTACGGCAGCAATTATGTCTACTTTTTTTGTTAGGGTTAGGGTTAGGTAACGTACTCTAAGATGGATGATCCATTTTTGTCTTGAATTGCTGCAGCAAAACAATCATAATACATGCATTTACTAAACCCAACTAAACAAAAATATAAAAAAGTTTTCAAAAAAACTATAATCTATAGTCTATAATCTACTACAGTCTATAAGGACAGATTTACACATAAACTTATGCAGTTTTTGTTTTTCCACCTTATGTTTGTGTTTTTCATGACATTGTGTTATGATTGACTAAATGTTTTTGTTGGAAGAGAACATGTGTTGGTGATCTGGTATAGTAGTTGATTCTGAAACATGTTTACAGTGTTTTTGTAAACAGTGTGAGAGTTTAGTTTACAATGTGTGATTTTGAGGATAAAATTAACTGTTTTGCCAGTTGTGTGTTTTAGGTGTGTTGGTGCGTTAAGAGTTTAGAAAATTTGTTAAAAGTATTGAAAAAAGTGTTATAGCAATCGTAAAAAACTGTAAAGTTTTCCTTTTTCACAGCCGAAAATCAAGCACGGACACAAAAGATGATACAAAAAATCACACATGGGACAATAATTTGCATGGGGAACATCAAAATTCCTTTTCTAGACACCTTAAGGATTACAAAAAACTAGGTTAAAAAAATATACCTTTGGGTGCAGGTGAACCCCCCCTTCCTACCCTACTAAATTCGGCGGGCCAGAAAAGCAGGGCCTTAAGCCCCAGCGAAGCACCAGTGAAGCACGATCATGCCCTGGAAGTGACAATGCAAACGCCACAGGCCTCGGCAGGCACTGGCACGCCCGCTTGAAGCCCGATAGTGCAAATACGGCTAATGAAAGGCACATATGGTGTATGTATACTGTAACTAACGAGAAACACTAGTGTACTTACAATTTGTATATACACGATAAGTGTGTGGTACTTGCAGGCAAGTGTAAGTTATACTTAAACCATATGTATATGATAACTAAGAACAAACATTACTGATGTGCCATTTAGGTACTCAGACTCAGTATCTTTGTCCTTTAAACCAAGCATTAAATAACCATATGCATTAAATACCTGGTACATTCACTAGTACATTCATGTTAACTGCATGGAAACAGGACTGTAAAATAAAGTGTTGCTTTTTACACAGTTATTACATAGGACCTACCACCTAAGATGTAGCATCATATACATGTCACTGTGAGGCAAACCCAACCATTGACTGTCATACGCATTAACTACTGGGTACATTCACTAGTAAGTCTATGGTAACTGCATGGAAACAGGACTGTAAAATAAAGTGTTGCTTTTTACACAGTTAATACATAGGACCTACCACCTAAGATGTAGCATCAAATACATGTTACTGTGAGGCAAACCCAACCATTGACTATCATACGCATAAACTACTGGGTACATTCACTAGTACACACTTAGTTTTTATATTCAATTTGTAATTACAGAAGTGTTTGATATTAGTTATCAGATATGTACACTATAAATACCTGTCATTTACCCTAACTTGCCTGTAAATACTAAATACTTAAATTGTACATTTATTTGTAAGTACAGTAATGTTTCTCGTTAGTTACAGTATACCTAAATTATAAGTATGTATTTGTTATTACCCAGTTCTTATCTAGAGTTACATAATAACTACCAAGTATGTACCACTGGTAAGTACAGTAATGATACCAGTTAATTACCATGTAGATACCTAAAAGTAAGTACCACACATTTGTCGGTAAGTACAACTTATTTAAAATACATGAAAAAGGTAAGTACACGTACTGTAAAATAAAGTGCTACCAAATTTTTTGTTACTACAATAGCTTGATTGGAGTATTCTTACTAAGGAAAGAAAATGGTAAATTTGTGGGGTCACGCATCAACACACATAATTGAACATGTGCCTTTTTCATCTTTTATTGTCCTATTTGCCTTTTTAATGTGCTTTTGGTTGTGTATAGTTCCAAATCCAAGGTTGCCGGATTTGCATTAAAAATCTGTCAAACGGCCATTCAAAGTTAGCCGGAAAACCGTGAGTTAGAAAAACTGAAATATTTGGCAAAAGTACAAGGTCCTGGCCCGATCACAAGCCAGAAAAAAATGTACACAGGAAAAGCCACTACATAGAAACGATTTACTCCTTTGGGACCTTTTTTTATTAATGTAGTGGAGTAAAAAGTCTTTCAAGTGTAGTGAAGTAAAAGTAACAAGAACTCAGAAAAAATAATACTCAGTAAAAAGTAAAGTACAGATACGCTGTATAACTGTAATTTAAAGAGGCTCTATTGCCAGCAGTCAGCCACGCCAGATGGATAGGCGCTTTGGAAGTCTCACGTGGATCGTTTCTCAATCGGAAGGCTGCAGCCTCCTGGGGGTCGCGTTTCTAGGCTGCGTACGTTATAAAGACTCTCTTATTTCAGAATACTAACAAATATCAAGTTGACTCTTATTTTTAGTTAATCGTAAATTGCTGTAATATGCTTTGGGAATCTCACCTAATTTTTGATTTCAAGCAAACCCCATGGCTTCATTCGTTGTGTCAGATGTAATTTCTAAACGATAGAACTCTGTAGGATTTGGGATCTCCAGGAGTATGACTCAGCACAGCAGGACCTTAAAGACGATTCTCTCCCGCCAACGAGGTCCTCGAAATCAACTGAGGCTGTCCGTGGAGCTGCACCCTCCCCGAAACTCACCAGAGAGCTTTCTCCAAAGGGTAGCGTGGCCGAGCGGTCCAAGGCGCTGGATTTAGGCTCCAGTCTCTTCGGGGGCGTGGGTTCGAATCCCACCGCTGCCAGCTGTTGTTTTAAAG
The DNA here is from genome assembly GCF_027580225.2 of Misgurnus anguillicaudatus. Taxonomy (NCBI): domain Eukaryota; kingdom Metazoa; phylum Chordata; class Actinopteri; order Cypriniformes; family Cobitidae; genus Misgurnus; species Misgurnus anguillicaudatus. The sequence goes on along the minus strand of NC_073361.2, from coordinate 7,128,975 downwards.
AGACTCTATTGCCAGCAGTCAGCCACGACAGATGGATAGGCGCTTTGGAAGTCTCACGTGGATCGTTTCTCAATCGGAAGGCTGCAGCCTCCTGGGGGTCGTGTTTCTAGGCTGCGTACGTTATAAAGACTCTCTTATTTCAGAATACTAACAAATATCAAGTTGACTCTTATTCTTAGTTAATCGTAAATTGCTGTAATATGCTTGTGACTTGCGAATGTAATGTTCAGTTAACTTGAATGAAGCTGCCTTGATGCTCGATGCAGCCGCATATGTGAGCTCCGGACAACCAAAGCAACCCCTTTAAGTGGTAGCGTGGCCGTGCGGTTTAAGGCAGGGGTTTTCAAACCTGTCCTGGAGGACCACTAGTACTGCACATTTTGCATGTTTCCCTTTTGTGACACACCTCATTCAGTTACCTTAGACACCCAGTTCAGGTCTTGCAGTCTCTACTAATGAGCTGAAGATTTAAACCAGGTGTGTCTAATGAGGGAGACATGCAAATTGTGCAGTACTAGTGGTCCTCCAGGACAGGTTTGAAAACCCCTGGTCTAAGGCGCTGTGACTTGTGAATGTAATGTTCAGTTAACTTGAATGAAGCTGGCTTGATGCTCGATGCAGCCTGCATATGCGAGCTCTGGACAACAAAAGCAACCCCTTTAAGTGGTAGCGTGGCCGAGGGGTCTAAGGCGCTGGATTAAGGCTCCAGTCTCTTTGGGGGCGTGGGTTTGAATCCCACCGCTCCCAGGAGCAATTTTAAAGAGGCTCAATTGCCAGCAGTCGGGCACTGTATCAGATTTCTGTAAGATAATCTGGAAAATAAAGTGGTTTTGGCATGCAAGAACGTCCCACGTGTTAATTTGGTTGTCAGAAGCGCTTCCTTTAGATTTCTGTGGGAGCTTTAAGAATCTCACCTAATTTTTGATTTCAAGCAAACCCCATGGCTTCATTCGTTGTGTCAGATGTAATTTCTAAACGATAGAACTCTGTAGGATTTGGGATCTCCAGGAGTATGACTCAGCACAGCAGGACCTTAAAGACGATTCTCTCCCGCCAACGAGGTCCTCGAAATCAACTGAGGCTGTCCGTGGAGCTGCACCCTCCCCGAAACTCACCAGAGAGTTTTCTCCAAAGGGTAGTGTGGCCGAGCGGTCCAAGGCGCTGGATTAAGGCTCCAGTCTCTCAGGGGGCGTGGGTCCGAATCCCACCGCTGCCAGCAGTTGTTTTAAAGAGGCTCTATTGCCAGCAGTCAGCCACGCCAGATGGATAGGCGCTTTGGAAGTCTCACGTGGATCGTTTCTCAATCGGAAGGCTGCAGCCTCCTGGGGGTCGCATTTGTAGGCTGCGTACGTTATAAAGACTCTCTTATTTCAGAATACTAACAAATATCAAGTTGACTCTTATTCTTAGTTAATCGTAAACTGCTGTAATATGCTTGTGACTTGCGAATGTAATGTTCAGTTAACTTGAATGAAGCTGCCTTGATGCTCGATGCAGCCGCATATGTGAGCTCCGGACAACCAAAGCAACCCCTTTAAGTGGTAGCGTGGCCGTGCGGTTTAAGGCAGGGGTTTTCAAACCTGTCCTGGAGGACCACTAATACTGCACATTTTGCATGTTTCCCTTTTGTGACACACCTCATTCAGTTACCTTAGACACCCAGTTCAGGTCTTGCAGTCTCTACTAATGAGCTGAAGATTTAAACCAGGTGTGTCTAATGAGGGAGACATGCAAATTGTGCAGTACTAGTGGTCCTCCAGGACAGGTTTGAAAACCCCTGGTCTAAGGCGCTGTGACTTGTGAATGTAATGTTCAGTTAACTTGAATGAAGCTGGCTTGATGCTCGATGCAGCCTGCATATGCGAGCTATGGGCAACAAAAGCAACCCCTTTAAGTGGTAGCGTGGCCGAGCGGTCTAAGGCGCTGGATTAAGGCTCCAGTCTCTTCGGGGGCGTGGGTTCGATTCCCACCGCTGCCAGGAGCAATTTTAAAGAGGCTCAATTGCCAGCAGTCGGGCACTGTATCAGATTTCTGTAAGATAATCTGGAAAATAAAGTCGTTTTGGCATGCAAGAACATCCCACGTGTTAATTGGTTTGTCAGAAGCGCTTCCTTTAGATTTCTGTGGGAGCTTCGGGAATCTCACCTAATTTTTGATTTCAAGCAAACCCCATGGCTTCATTCGTTGTGTCAGATGTAATTTCTAAACGATAGAACTCTGTAGGATTTGGGATCTCCAGGAGTATGACTCAGCACAGCAGGACCTTAAAGACGATTCTCTCCTGCCAACGAGGTCCTCGAAATCAACTGAGGCTGTCCGTGGAGCTGCACCCTCCCCGAAACTCACCAGAGAGTTTTCTCCAAAGGGTAGCGTGGCCGAGCGGTCCAAGGCGCTGGATTTAGGCTCCAGTCTCTCCGGGGGCGTGGGTTCGAATCCCACCGCTGCCAGCAGTTGTTCTAAAGAGGCTCTATTGCCAGCAGTCAGCCACGCCAGATGGATAGGCGCTTTGGAAGTATCACGTGGATCGTTTCTCAATCGGAAGGCTGCAGCCTCCTGGGGGTCGTGTTTCTAGGCTGCGTACGTTATAAAGACTCTCTTATTTCAGAATACTAACAAATATCAAGTTGACTCTTATTCTTAGTTAATCGTAAACTGCTGTAATATGCTTGTGACTTGCGAATGTAATGTTCAGTTAACTTGAATGAAGCTGCCTTGATGCTCGATGCAGCCGCATATGTGAGCTCCGGACAACCAAAGCAACCCCTTTAAGTGGTAGCGTGGCCGTGCGGTTTAAGGCAGGGGTTTTCAAACCTGTCCTGGAGGACCACTAGTACTGCAGATTTTGCATGTTTCCCTTTTGTGACACACCTCATTCAGTTACCTTAGACACCCAGTTCAGGTCTTGCAGTCTCTACTAATGAGCTGAAGATTTAAACCAGGTGTGTCTAATGAGGGAGACATGCAAATTGTGCAGTACTAGTGGTCCTCCAGGACAGGTTTGAAAACCCCTGGTCTAAGGCGCTGTGACTTGTGAATGTAATGTTCAGTTAACTTGAATGAAGCTGGCTTGATGCTCGATGCAGCCTGCATATGCGAGCTCTGGGCAACAAAAGCAACCCCTTTAAGTGGTAGCGTGGCCGAGCGGTCTAAGGCTCTGGATTAAGGCTCCAGTCTCTTCGGGGGCATGGGTTCGAATCCCACCGCTGCCAGGAGCAATTTTAAAGAGGCTCAATTGCCAGCAGTCGGGCACTGTATCAGATTTCTGTAAGATAATCTGGAAAATAAAGTGGTTTTGGCATGCAAGAACATCCCACGTGTTAATTGGTTTGTCAGAAGCGCTTCCTTTAGATTTCTGTGGGAGCTTTGGGAATCTCACCTAATTTTTGATTTCAAGCAAACCCCATGGCTTCATTCGTTGTGTCAGATGTAATTTCTAAACGATAGAACTCTGTAGGATTTGGGATCTCCAGGAGTATGACTCAGCACAGCAGGACCTTAAAGATGATTCTCTCCCGCCAACGAGGTCCTCGAAATCAACTGAGGCTGTCCGTGGAGCTGCACCCTCCCCGAAACTCACCAGAGAGTTTTCTCCAAAGGGTAGCGTGGCCGAGCGGTCCAAGGCGCTGGATTAAGGCTCCAGTCTCTCCGGGGGCGTGGGTCCGAATCCCACCGCTGCCAGCAGTTGTTTTAAAGAGGCTCTATTGCCAGCAGTCAGCCACGCCAGATGGATAGGCGCTTTGGAAGTCTCACGTGGATCGTTTCTCAATCGGAAGGCTGCAGCCTCCTGGGGGTCGCGTTTGTAGGCTGCGTACGTTATAAAGACTCTCTTATTTCAGAATACTAACAAATATCAAGTTGACTCTTATTCTTAGTTAATCGTAAACTGCTGTAATATGCTTGTGACTTGCGAATGTAATGTTCAGTTAACTTGAATGAAGCTGCCTTGATGCTCGATGCAGCCACATATGTGAGCTCCGAACAACCAAAGCAACCCCTTTAAGTGGTAGCGTGGCCGTGCGGTTTAAGGCAGGGGTTTTCAAACCTGTCCTGGAGGACCACTAGTACTGCACATTTTGCATGTTTCCCTTTTGTGACACACCTCATTCAGTTACCTTAGACACCCAGTTCAGGTCTTGAAGTCTCAACTAATGAGCTGAAGATTTAAACCAGGTGTGTCTAATGAGGGAGACATGCAAATTGTGCAGTACTAGTGGTCCTCCAGGACAGGTTTGAAAACCCCTGGTCTAAGGCGCTGTGACTTGTGAATGTAATGTTCAGTTAACTTGAATGAAGCTGGCTTGATGCTCGATGCAGCCTGCATATGCGAGCTCTGGGCAACAAAAGCAACCCCTTTAAGTGGTAGCGTGGCCGAGCGGTCTAAGGCTCTGGATTAAGGCTCCAGTCTCTTCGGGGGCATGGGTTCGAATCCCACCCCTGCCAGGAGCAATTTTAAAGAGGCTCAATTGCCAGCAGTCGGGCACTGTATCAGATTTCTGTAAGATAATCTGGAAAATAAAGTGGTTTTGGCATGCAAGAACATCCCACGTGTTAATTGGTTTGTCAGAAGCGCTTCCTTTAGATTTCTGTGGGAGCTTTGGGAATCTCACCTAATTTTTGATTTCAAGCAAACCCCATGGCTTCATTCGTTGTGTCAGATGTAATTTCTAAACGATAGAACTCTGTAGGATTTGGGATCTCCAGGAGTATGACTCAGCACAGCAGGACCTTAAAGATGATTCTCTCCCGCCAACGAGGTCCTCGAAATCAACTGAGGCTGTCCGTGGAGCTGCACCCTCCCCGAAACTCACCAGAGAGTTTTCTCCAAAGGGTAGCGTGGCCGAGCGGTCCAAGGCGCTGGATTAAGGCTCCAGTCTCTCCGGGGGCGTGGGTCCGAATCCCACCGCTGCCAGCAGTTGTTTTAAAGAGGCTCTATTGCCAGCAGTCAGCCACGCCAGATGGATAGGCGCTTTGGAAGTCTCACGTGGATCGTTTCTCAATCGGAAGGCTGCAGCCTCCTGGGGGTCGCGTTTCTAGGCTGCGTACGTTATAAAGACTCTCTTATTTCAGAATACTAACAAATATCAAGTTGACTCTTATTCTTAGTTAATCGTAAACTGCTGTAATATGCTTGTGACTTGCGAATGTAATGTTCAGTTAACTTGAATGTAGCTGCCTTGATGCTCGATGCAGCCGCATATGTGAGCTCCGGACAACCAAAGCAACCCCTTTAAGTGGTAGCGTGGCCGTGCGGTTTAAGGCAGGGGTTTTCAAACCTGTCCTGGAGGACCACTAGTACTGCAGATTTTGCATGTTTCCCTTTTGTGACACACCTCATTCAGTTACCTTAGACACCCAGTTCAGGTCTTGCAGTCTCTACTAATGAGCTGAAGATTTAAACCAGGTGTGTCTAATGAGGGAGACATGCAAATTGTGCAGTACTAGTGGTCCTCCAGGACAGGTTTGAAAACCCCTGGTCTAAGGCGCTGTGACTTGTGAATGTAATGTTCAGTTAACTTGAATGAAGCTGGCTTGATGCTCGATGCAGCCTGCATATGCGAGCTCTGGGCAACAAAAGCAACCCCTTTAAGTGGCCGAGCGGTCTAAGGCTCTGGATTAAGGCTCCAGTCTCTTCGGGGGCATGGGTTCGAAGCCCACCGCTGCCAGGAGCAATTTTAAAGAGGCTCAATTGCCAGCAGTCGGGCACTGTATCAGATTTCTGTAAGATAATCTGGAAAATAAAGTGGTTTTGGCATGCAAGAACATCCCACGTGTTAATTGGTTTGTCAGAAGCGTTTCCTTTAGATTTCTGTGGGAGCTTTGGGAATCTCACCTAATTTTTGATTTCAAGCAAACCCCATGGCTTCATTCGTTGTGTCAGATGTAATTTCTAAACGATAGAACTCTGTAGGATTTGGGATCTCCAGGAGTATGACTCAGCACAGCAGGACCTTAAAGATGATTCTCTCCCGCCAACGAGGTCCTCGAAATCAACTGAGGCTGTCCGTGGAGCTGCACCCTCCCCGAAACTCACCAGAGAGTTTTCTCCAAAGGGTAGCGTGGCCGAGCGGTCCAAGGCGCTGGATTAAGGCTCCAGTCTCTCCGGGGGCGTGGGTCCGAATCCCACCGCTGCCAGCAGTTGTTTTAAAGAGGCTCTATTGCCAGCAGTCAGCCACGCCAGATGGATAGGCGCTTTGGAAGTCTCACGTGGATCGTTTCTCAATCGGAAGGCTGCAGCCTCCTGGGGGTCGCGTTTGTAGGCTGCGTACGTTATAAAGACTCTCTTATTTCAGAATACTAACAAATATCAAGTTGACTCTTATTCTTAGTTAATCGTAAACTGCTGTAATATGCTTGTGACTTGCGAATGTAATGTTCAGTTAACTTGAATGAAGCTGCCTTGATGCTCGATGCAGCCACATATGTGAGCTCCGAACAACCAAAGCAACCCCTTTAAGTGGTAGCGTGGCCGTGCGGTTTAAGGCAGGGGTTTTCAAACCTGTCCTGGAGGACCACTAGTACTGCACATTTTGCATGTTTCCCTTTTGTGACACACCTCATTCAGTTACCTTAGACACCCAGTTCAGGTCTTGAAGTCTCAACTAATGAGCTGAAGATTTAAACCAGGTGTGTCTAATGAGGGAGACATGCAAATTGTGCAGTACTAGTGGTCCTCCAGGACAGGTTTGAAAACCCCTGGTCTAAGGCGCTGTGACTTGTGAATGTAATGTTCAGTTAACTTGAATGAAGCTGGCTTGATGCTCGATGCAGCCTGCATATGCGAGCTCTGGGCAACAAAAGCAACCCCTTTAAGTGGTAGCGTGGCCGTGCGGTTTAAGGCAGGGGTTTTCAAACCTGTCCTGGAGGACCACTAGTACTGCACATTTTGCATGTTTCCCTTTTGTGACACACCTCATTCAGTTACCTTAGGCTCTGTTTACACGTACATGGTTATTTTTAAAAACTGAGAGATTTACCTTCGTTTGTGCCCCTCGTTTACACGCAAACGGAGAACTCGCCTCTGAAACTGATTGTTTTTAAAAACTCCGGCCAGAGTGGAGATCTTGAAGATCTTCGGTTGCACGGTTGCATGTAAAGTGAGACAAACGGATGTTTAAGCAGGCAACGTCACAGAGTATGCGCCAGAGCTCGCACCTACGTCAAAAGTGCGACCCATGTTTACATGTGACTGCTACTCTGCTCTGAACGCTTCCAAGATCACATTTATGTTCGTGCAAACTCGTTTCGTGTGTTTGTATTTGCAAATACAGCTGCTCCATTATGTCGAGGAGCAGAGACGAGTGCTCGGAGATAAGCAATTTAACGCGTGTTTGACTTCATGCGGCGCTGCAAGAACCGACAGACGGATGATGTCAAAGTACCGCGAGAGCGATTCGAAATTACACCTCTACGTGTGATTCCTCAACTCGCTCTCACGGTACGCTGACGTCATCAATCACCTACTGCAACAATTCCTCCCTCCAACATGAAGAACTAGTTCACGTCACCAACAGCGCGGCCGGTGATTGGCTTACGTGAGCTTGAGCGTCTCTTGACGGCAAATATGCACAGGTACGTGTAAATAAACACTTTTCTGAAAACTGACATGTATGCACGATATTATTTTTGAAACCGGAGAGGTTGAAATGTCCGTTTATGAAAATAGCCGCCCACGTGTAAACTTAGCCTTAGACACCCAGTTCAGGTCTTGCAGTCTCTACTAATGAGCTGAAGATTTAAACCAGGTGTGTCTAATGAGAGAGACATGCAAATTGTGCAGTACTAGTGGTCCTCCAGGACAGGTTTGAAAACCCCTGGTCTAAGGCGCTGTGACTTGTGAATGTAATGTTCAGTTAACTTGAATGAAGCTGGCTTGATGCTCGATGCAGCCTGCATATGCGAGCTCTGGGCAACAAAAGCAACCCCTTTAAGTGGTAGCGTGGCCGAGCGGTCTAAGGCGCTGGATTAAGGCTCCAGTCTCTTCGGGGGCGTGGGTTCGAATCCCACCGCTGCCAGGAGCAATTTTAAAGAGGCTCAATTGCCAGCAGTCGGGCACTGTATCAGATTTCTGTAAGATAATCTGGAAAATAAAGTGGTTTTGGCATGCAAGAACATCCCACGTGTTAATTGGTTTGTCAGAAGCGCTTCCTTTAGATTTCTGTGGGAGCTTTGGGAATCTCACCTAATTTTTGATTTCAAGCAAACCCCATGGCTTCATTCGTTGTGTCAGATGTAATTTCTAAACGATAGAACTCTGTAGGATTTGGGATCTCCAGGAGTATGACTCAGCACAGCAGGACCTTAAAGACGATTCTCTCCCGCCAACGAGGTCCTCGAAATCAACTGAGGCTGTCCGTGGGGCTGCACCCTCCCCGAAACTCACCAGAGAGCTTTCTCCAAAGGGTAGCGTGGCCGAGCGGTCCAAGGCGCTGGATTTAGGCTCCAGTCTCTCCGGGGGCGTGGGTTCGAATCCCACCGCTGCCAGCAGTTGTTTTAAAGAGGCTCTATTGCCAGCAGTCAGCCACGCCAGATGGATAGGCGCTTTGGAAGTCTCACGTGGATCGTTTCTCAATCGGAAGGCTGCAGCCTCCTGGGGGTCGCGTTTCTAGGCTGCGTACGTTATAAAGACTCTCTTATTTCAGAATACTAACAAATATCAAGTTGACTCTTATTCTTAGTTAATCGTAAACTGCTGTAATATGCTTGTGACTTGCGAATGTAATGTTCAGTTAACTTGAATGTAGCTGCCTTGATGCTCGATGCAGCCGCATATGTGAGCTCCGGACAACCAAAGCAACCCCTTTAAGTGGTAGCGTGGCCGTGCGGTTTAAGGCAGGGGTTTTCAAACCTGTCCTGGAGGACCACTAGTACTGCACATTTTGCATGTTTCCCTTTTGTGACACACCTCATTCAGTTACCTTAGACACCCAGTTCAGGTCTTGCAGTCTCTACTAATGAGCTGAAGATTTAAACCAGGTGTGTCTAATGAGGGAGACATGCAAATTGTGCAGTACTAGTGGTCCTCCAGGACAGGTTTGAAAACCCCTGGTCTAAGGCGCTGTGACTTGTGAATGTAATGTTCTGTTAACTTGAATGAAGCTGGCTTGATGCTCGATGCAGCCTGCATATGCGAGCTCTGCGCAACAAATGGAATCCCTTTAAGTGGTAGCGTGGCCGAGCGGTCTAAGGCGCTGGATTAAGGCTCCAGTCTCTTCGGGGGCGTGGGTTCGAATCCCACCGCTGCCAGGAGCAATTTTAAAGAGGCTCAATTGCCAGCAGTCGGGCACTGTATCAGATTTCTGTAAGATAATCTGGAAAATAAAGTGGTTTTGGCATGCAAGAACATCCCACGTGTTAATTGGTTTGTCAGAAGCGCTTCCTTTAGATTTCTGTGGGAGCTTTGGGAATCTCACCTAATTTTTGATTTCAAGCAAACCCCATGGCTTCATTCGTTGTGTCAGATGTAATTTCTAAACGATAGAACTCTGTAGGATTTGGGATCTCCAGGAGTATGACTCAGCACAGCAGGACCTTAAAGACGATTCTCTCCCGCCAACGAGGTCCTCGAAATCAACTGAGGCTGTCCGTGGGGCTGCACCTTCCCCGAAACTCACCAGAGAGCTTTCTCCAAAGGGTAGCGTGGCCGAGCGGCCCAAGGCGCTGGATTTAGGCTCCAGACTCTCCGGGGGCGTCGGTTCGAATCCCACCGCTGCCAGCAGTTGTTTTAAAGAGGCTCTATTGCCAGCAGTCAGCCACGCCAGATGGATAGGCGCTTTGGAAGTCTCACGTGGATCGTTTCTCAATCGGAAGGCTGCAGCCTCCTGGGGGTCGCGTTTCTAGGCTGCGTACGTTATAAAGACTCTCTTATTTCAGAATACTAACAAATATCAAGTTGACTCTTATTCTTAGTTAATCGTAAACTGCTGTAATATGCTTGTGACTTGCGAATGTAATGTTCAGTTAACTTGAATGAAGCTGCCTTGATGCTCGATGCAGCCGCATATGTGAGCTCCGGACAACCAAAGCAACCCCTTTAAGTGGTAGCGTGGCCGTGCGGTTTAAGGCAGGGGTTTTCAAACCTGTCCTGGAGGACCACTAGTACTGCACATTTTGCATGTTTCCCTTTTGTGACACACCTCATTCAGTTACCTTAGACACCCAGTTCAGGTCTTGCAGTCTCTACTAATGAGCTGAAGATTTAAACCAGGTGTGTCTAATGAGAGAGACATGCAAATTGTGCAGTACTAGTGGTCCTCCAGGACAGGTTTGAAAACCCCTGGTCTAAGGCGCTGTGACTTGTGAATGTAATGTTCAGTTAACTTGAATGAAGCTGGCTTGATGCTCGATGCAGCCTGCATATGCGAGCTCTGGGCAACAAAAGCAACCCCTTTAAGTGGTAGCGTGGCCGAGCGGTCTAAGGCTCTGGATTAAGGCTCCAGTCTCTTCGGGGGCATGGGTTCGAATCCCACCCATGCCAGGAGCAATTTTAAAGAGGCTCAATTGCCAGCAGTCGGGCACTGTATCAGATTTCTGTAAGATAATCTGGAAAATAAAGTGGTTTTGGAATGCAAGAACATCCCACGTGTTAATTGGTTTGTCAGAAGCGCTTCCTTTAGATTTCTGTGGGAGCTTTGGGAATCTCACCTAATTTTTGATTTCAAGCAAACCCCATGGCTTCATTCGTTGTGTCAGATGTAATTTCTAAACGATAGAACTCTGTAGGATTTGGGATCTCCAGGAGTATGACTCAGCACAGCAGGACCTTAAAGATGATTCTCTCCCGCCAACGAGGTCCTCGAAATCAACTGAGGCTGTCCGTGGAGCTGCACCCTCCCCGAAACTCACCAGAGAGTTTTCTCCAAAGGGTAGCGTGGCCGAGCGGTCCAAGGCGCTGGATTAAGGCTCCAGTCTCTCCGGGGGCGTGGGTCCGAATCCCACCGCTGCCAGCAGTTGTTTTAAAGAGGCTCTATTGCCAGCAGTCAGCCACGCCAGATGGATAGTCGCTTTGGAAGTCTCACGTGGATCGTTTCTCAATCGGAAGGCTGCAGCCTCCTGGGGGTCGCGATTCTAGGCTGCGTACGTTATAAAGACTCTCTTATTTCAGAATACTAACAAATATCAAGTTGACTCTTATTCTTAGTTAATCGTAAACTGCTGTAATATGCTTGTGACTTGCGAATGTAATGTTCAGTTAACTTGAATGAAGCTGCCTTGATGCTCGATGCAGCCGCATATGTGAGCTCCGGACAACCAAAGCAACCCCTTTAAGTGGTAGCGTGGCCGTGCGGTTTAAGGCAGGGGTTTTCAAACCTGTCCTGGAGGACCACTAGTACTGCAGATTTTGCATGTTTCCCTTTTGTGACACACCTCATTCAGTTACCTTAGACACCCAGTTCAGGTCTTGCAGTCTCTACTAATGAGCTGAAGATTTAAACCAGGTGTGTCTAATGAGGGAGACATGCAAATTGTGCAGTACTAGTGGTCCTCCAGGACAGGTTTGAAAAACCCTGGTCTAAGGCGCTGTGACTTGTGAATGTAATGTTCAGTTAACTTGAATGAAGCTGGCTTGATGCTCGATGCAGCCTGCATATGCGAGCTCTGGGCAACAAAAGCAACCCCTTTAAGTGGCCGAGCGGTCTAAGGCTCTGGATTAAGGCTCCAGTCTCTTCGGGGGCATGGGTTCGAATCCCACCGCTGCCAGGAGCAATTTTAAAGAGGCTCAATTGCCAGCAGTCGGGCACTGTATCAGATTTCTGTAAGATAATCTGGAAAATAAAGTGGTTTTGGCATGCAAGAACATCCCACGTGTTAATTGGTTTGTCAGAAGCGCTTCCTTTAGATTTCTGTGGGAGCTTTGGGAATCTCACCTAATTTTTGATTTCAAGCAAACCCCATGGCTTCATTCGTTGTGTCAGATGTAATTTCTAAACGATAGAACTCTGTAGGATTTGGGATCTCCAGGAGTATGACTCAGCACAGCAGGACCTTAAAGATGATTCTCTCCCGCCAACGAGGTCCTCGAAATCAACTGAGGCTGTCCGTGGAGCTGCACCCTCCCCGAAACTCACCAGAGAGTTTTCTCCAAAGGGTAGCGTGGCCGAGCGGTCCAAGGCGCTGGATTAAGGCTCCAGTCTCTCCGGGGGCGTGGGTCCGAATCCCACCGCTGCCAGCAGTTGTTTTAAAGAGGCTCTATTGCCAGCAGTCAGCCACGCCAGATGGATAGGCGCTTTGGAAGTCTCACGTGGATCGTTTCTCAATCGGAAGGCTGCAGCCTCCTGGGGGTCGCGTTTGTAGGCTGCGTACGTTATAAAGACTCTCTTATTTCAGAATACTAACAAATATCAAGTTGACTCTTATTCTTAGTTAATCGTAAACTGCTGTAATATGCTTGTGACTTGCGAATGTAATGTTCAGTTAACTTGAATGAAGCTGCCTTGATGCTCGATGCAGCCACATATGTGAGCTCCGAACAACCAAAGCAACCCCTTTAAGTGGTAGCGTGGCCGTGCGGTTTAAGGCAGGGGTTTTCAAACCTGTCCTGGAGGACCACTAGTACTGCACATTTTGCATGTTTCCCTTTTGTGACACACCTCATTCAGTTACCTTAGACACCCAGTTCAGGTCTTGAAGTCTCAACTAATGAGCTGAAGATTTAAACCAGGTGTGTCTAATGAGGGAGACATGCAAATTGTGCAGTACTAGTGGTCCTCCAGGACAGGTTTGAAAACCCCTGGTCTAAGGCGCTGTGACTTGTGAATGTAATGTTCAGTTAACTTGAATGAAGCTGGCTTGATGCTCGATGCAGCCTGCATATGCGAGCTCTGGGCAACAAAAGCAACCCCTTTAAGTGGTAGCGTGGCCGTGCGGTTTAAGGCAGGGGTTTTCAAACCTGTCCTGGAGGACCACTAGTACTGCACATTTTGCATGTTTCCCTTTTGTGACACACCTCATTCAGTTACCTTAGGCTCTGTTTACACGTACATGGTTATTTTTAAAAACTGAGAGATTTACCTTCGTTTGTGCCCCTCGTTTACACGCAAACGGAGAACTCGCCTCTGAAACCGATTGTTTTTAAAAACTCCGGCCAGAGTGGAGATCTTGAAAATCTTCGGTTGCACGGTTGCATGTAAAGTGAGACAAACGGATGTTTAAGCAGGCAACGTCACAGAGTATGCGCCAGAGCTCGCACCTACGTCAAAAGTGCGACCCATGTTTACATGTGACTGCTACTCTGCTCTGAACGCTTCCAAGATCACATTTATGTTCGTGCAAACTCGTTTCGTGTGTTTGTATTTGCAAATACAGCTGCTCCATTATGTCGAGGAGCAGAGACGAGTGCTCGGAGATAAGCAATTTAACGCGTGTTGGACTTCATGCGGCGCTGCAAGAACCGACAGACGGATGATGTCAAAGTACCGCGAGAGCGATTCGAAATTACACCTCTACGTGTGATTCCTCAACTCGCTCTCACGGTACGCTGACGTCATCAATCACCTACTGCAACAATTCCTCCCTCCAACATGAAGAACTAGTTCACGTCACCAACAGCGCGGCCGGTGATTGGCTTACGTGGGCTTGAGCGTCTCTTGACGGCAAATATGCACGGGTACGTGTAAATAAACACTTTTCTGAAAACTGACATGTATGCACGATATTATTTTTGAAACCGGAGAGGTTGAAATGTCCGTTTATGAAAATAGCCGCCCACGTGTAAACTTAGCCTTAGACACCCAGTTCAGGTCTTGCAGTCTCTACTAATGAGCTGAAGATTTAAACCAGGTGTGTCTAATGAGAGAGACATGCAAATTGTGCAGTACTAGTGGTCCTCCAGGACAGGTTTGAAAACCCCTGGTCTAAGGCGCTGTGACTTGTGAATGTAATGTTCAGTTAACTTGAATGAAGCTGGCTTGATGCTCGATGCAGCCTGCATATGCGAGCTCTGGGCAACAAAAGCAACCCCTTTAAGTGGTAGCGTGGCCGAGCGGTCTAAGGCGTTGGATTAAGGCTCCAGTCTCTTCGGGGGCGTGGGTTCGAATCCCACCGCTGCCAGGAGCAATTTTAAAGAGGCTCAATTGCCAGCAGTCGGGCACTGTATCAGATTTCTGTAAGATAATCTGGAAAATAAAGTGGTTTTGGCATGCAAGAACATCCCACGTGTTAATTGGTTTGTCAGAAGCGCTTCCTTTAGATTTCTGTGGGAGCTTTGGGAATCTCACCTAATTTTTGATTTCAAGCAAACCCCATGGCTTCATTCGTTGTGTCAGATGTAATTTCTAAACGATAGAACTCTGTAGGATTTGGGATCTCCAGGAGTATGACTCAGCACAGCAGGACCTTAAAGACGATTCTCTCCCGCCAACGAGGTCCTCGAAATCAACTGAGGCTGTCCGTGGGGCTGCACCCTCCCCGAAACTCACCAGAGAGCTTTCTCCAAAGGGTAGCGTGGCCGAGCGGTCCAAGGCGCTGGATTTAGGCTCCAGTCTCTCCGGGGGCGTGGGTTCGAATCCCACCGCTGCCAGCAGTTGTTTTAAAGAGGCTCTATTGCCAGCAGTCAGCCACGCCAGATGGATAGGCGCTTTGGAAGTCTCACGTGGATCGTTTCTCAATCGGAAGGCTGCAGCCTCCTGGGGGTCGCGTTTCTAGGCTGCGTACGTTATAAAGACTCTCTTATTTCAGAATACTAACAAATATCAAGTTGACTCTTATTCTTAGTTAATCGTAAACTGCTGTAATATGCTTGTGACTTGCGAATGTAATGTTCAGTTAACTTGAATGAAGCTGCCTTGATGCTCGATGCAGCCGCATATGTGAGCTCCGGACAACCAAAGCAACCCCTTTAAGTGGTAGCGTGGCCGTGCGGTTTAAGGCAGGGGTTTTCAAACCTGTCCTGGAGGACCACTAGTACTGCACATTTTGCATGTTTCCCTTTTGTGACACACCTCATTCAGTTACCTTAGACACCCAGTTCAGGTCTTGCAGTCTCTACTAATGAGCTGAAGATTTAAACCAGGTGTGTCTAATGAGGGAGACATGCAAATTGTGCAGTACTAGTGGTCCTCCAGGACAGGTTTGAAAACCCCTGGTCTAAGGCGCTGTGACTTGTGAATGTAATGTTCTGTTAACTTGAATGAAGCTGGCTTGATGCTCGATGCAGCCTGCATATGCGAGCTCTGCGCAACAAAAGCAATCCCTTTAAGTGGTAGCGTGGCCGAGCGGTCTAAGGCGCTGGATTAAGGCTCCAGTCATTTCGGGGGCGTGGGTTCGAATCCCACCGCTGCCAGGAGCAATTTTAAAGAGGCTCAATTGCCAGCAGTCGGGCACTGTATCAGATTTCTGTAAGATAATCTGGAAAATAAAGTGGTTTTGGCATGCAAGAACATCCCACGTGTTAATTGGTTTGTCAGAAGCGCTTCCTTTAGATTTCTGTGGGAGTTTTGGGAATCTCACCTAATTTTTGATTTCAAGCAAACCCCATGGCTTCATTCGTTGTGTCAGATGTAATTTCTAAACGATAGATCTCTGTAGGATTTGGGATCTCCAGGAGTATGACTCAGCACAGCAGGACCTTAAAGACGATTCTCTCCCGCCAACGAGGTCCTCGAAATCAACTGAGGCTGTCCGTGGGGCTGCACCTTCCCCGAAACTCACCAGAGAGCTTTCTCCAAAGGGTAGCGTGGCCGAGCGGCCCAAGGCGCTGGATTTAGGCTCCAGACTCTCCGGGGCGTGGGTTCGAATCCCACCGCTGCCAGCAGTTGTTTTAAAGAGGCTCTATTGCCAGCAGTCAGCCACGCCAGATGGATAGGCGCTTTGGAAGTCTCACGTGGATCGTTTCTCAATCGGAAGGCTGCAGCCTCCTCGGGGTCGCGTTTCTAGGCTGCGTACGTTATAAAGACTCTCTTATTTCAGAATACTAACAAATATCAAGTTGACTCTTATTCTTAGTTAATCGTAAACTGTTGTAATATGTTTGTGACTTGCGAATGTAATGTTCAGTTAACTTGAATGAAGCTGCCTTGATGCTCGATGCAGCCGCATATGTGAGCTCTGGACAACCAAAGCAACCCCTTTAAGTGGTAGCGTGGCCGTGCGGTTTAAGGCAGGGGTTTTCAAACCTGTCCTGGAGGACCACTAGTACTGCACATTTTGCATGTTTCCCTTTTGTGACACACCTCATTCAGTTACCTTAGACACCCAGTTCAGGTCTTACAGTCTCTACTAATGAGCTGAAGATTTAAACCAGGTGTGTCTAATGAGGGAGACATGCAAATTGTATAGTACTAGTGGTCCTCCAGGACAGGTTTGAAAACCCCTGGTCTAAGGCGCTGTGACTTGAGAATGTAATGTTCTGTTAACTTGAATGAAGCTGGCTTGATGCTCGATGCAGCCTGCATATGCGAGCTCTGCACAACAAAAGCAATCCCTTTAAGTGGTAGCGTGGCCGAGCGGTCTAAGGCGCTGGGTTAAGGCTCCAGTCTCTTCGGGGGCGTGGGTTCGAATCCCACCACTGCCAGGAGCAATTTTAAAGAGGCTCAATTGCCAGCAGTCGGGCACTGTATCAGATTTCTGTAAGATAATCTGGAAAATAAAGTGGTTTTGGCATGCAAGAACATCCCACGTGTTAATTGCTTTGTCAGAAGCGCTTCCTTTAGATTTCTGTGGGAGCTTTGGGAATCTCACCTAATTTTTGATTTCAAGCAAACCCCATGGCTTCATTCGTTGTGTCAGATGTAATTTCTAAACGATAGAACTCTGTAGGATTTGGGATCTCCAGGAGCTATGACTCAGCACAGACGATTCTCTCCCGCCAACGAGGTCCTCGAAATCAACTGAGGCTGTCCGTGGAGCTGCACCCTCCCCGAAACTCACCAGAGAGCTTTCTCCAAAGGGTAGCGTGGCCGAGCGGTCCAAGGCGCTGGATTTAGGCTCCAGTCTCTCCGGGGGCGTGGGTTCGAATCCCACCGCTGCCAGCAGTTGTTTTAAAGAGGCTCTATTGCCAGCAGTCAGCCACGCCAGATGGATAGGCGCTTTGGAAGTCTCACGTGGATCGTTTCTCAATCGGAAGGCTGCAGCCTCCTGGGGGTCGCGTTTCTAGGCTGCGTACGTTATAAAGACTCTCTTATTTCAGAATACTAACAAATATCAAGTTGACTCTTATTCTTAGTTAATCGTAAACTGCTGTAATATGCTTGTGACTTGCGAATGTAATGTTCAGTTAACTTGAATGAAGCTGCCTTGATGCTCGATGCAGCCGCATATGTGAGCTCCGGACAACCAAAGCAACCCCTTTAAGTGGTAGCGTGGCCGTGCGGTTTAAGGCAGGGGTTTTCAAACCTGTCCTGGAGGACCACTAGTACTGCACATTTTGCATGTTTCCCTTTTGTGACACACCTCATTCAGTTACCTTAGACACCCAGTTCAGGTCTTGCAGTCTCTACTAATGAGCTGAAGATTTAAACCAGGTGTGTCTAATGAGGGAGACATGCAAATTGTGCAGTACTAGTGGTCCTCCAGGACAGGTTTGAAAACCCCTGGTCTAAGGCGCTGTGACTTGTGAATGTAATGTTCTGTTAACTTGAATGAAGCTGGCTTGATGCTCGATGCAGCCTGCATATGCGAGCTCTGCGCAACAAAAGCAATCCCTTTAAGTGGTAGCGTGGCCGAGCGGTCTAAGGCGCTGGATTAAGGCTCCAGTCTCTTCGGGGGCGTGGGTTCGAATCCCACCGCTGCCAGGAGCAATTTTAAAGAGGCTCAATTGCCAGCAGTCGGGCACTGTATCAGATTTCTGTAAGATAATCTGGAAAATAAAGTGGTTTTGGCATGCAAGAACATCCCACGTGTTAATTGGTTTGTCAGAAGCGCTTCCTTTAGATTTCTGTGGGAGCTTTGGGAATCTCACCTAATTTTTGATTTCAAGCAAACCCCATGGCTTCATTCGTTGTGTCAGATGTAATTTCTAAACGATAGAACTCTGTAGGATTTGGGATCTCCAGGAGTATGACTCAGCACAGCAGGACCTTAAAGACGATTCTCTCCCGCCAACGAGGTCCTCGAAATCAACTGAGGCTGTCCGTGGAGCTGCACCCTCCCCGAAACTCACCAGAGAGCTTTCTCCAAAGGGTAGCGTGGCCGAGCGGTCCAAGGCGCTGGATTTAGGCTCCAGTCTCTCCGGGGGCGTGGGTTCGAATCCCACCGCTGCCAGCAGTTGTTTTAAAGAGGCTCTATTGCCAGCAGTCAGCCACGCCAGATGGATAGGCGCTTTGGAAGTCTCACGTGGATCGTTTCTCAATCGGAAGGCTGCAGCCTCCTGGGGGTCGCGTTTCTAGGCTGCGTACGTTATAAAGACTCTCTTATTTCAGAATACTAACAAATATCAAGTTGACTCTTATTCTTAGTTAATCGTAAACTGCTGTAATATGCTTGTGACTTGCGAATGTAATGTTCAGTTAACTTGAATGAAGCTGCCTTGATGCTCGATGCAGCCGCATATGTGAGCTCCGGACAACCAAAGCAACCCCTTTAAGTGGTAGCGTGGCCGTGCGGTTTAAGGCAGGGGTTTTCAAACCTGTCCTGGAGGACCACTAGTACTGCACATTTTGCATGTTTCCCTTTTGTGACACACCTCATTCAGTTACCTTAGACACCCAGTTCAGGTCTTGCAGTCTCTACTAATGAGCTGAAGATTTAAACCAGGTGTGTCTAATGAGGGAGACATGCAAATTGTGCAGTACTAGTGGTCCTCCAGGACAGGTTTGAAAACCCCTGGTCTAAGGCGCTGTGACTTGTGAATGTAATGTTCAGTTAACTTGAATGAAGCTGGCTTGATGCTCGATGCAGCCTGCATATGCGAGCTCTGGGCAACAAAAGCAACCCCTTTAAGTGGTAGCGTGGCCGAGCGGTCTAAGGCGCTGGATTAAGGCTCCAGTCTCTTCGGGGGCGTGGGTTCGAATCCCACCGCTGCCAGGAGCAATTTTAAAGAGGCTCAATTGCCAGCAGTCGGGCACTGTATCAGATTTCTGTAAGATAATCTGGAAAATAAAGTGGTTTTGGCATGCAAGAACATCCCACGTGTTAATTGGTTTGTCAGAAGCGCTTCCTTTAGATTTCTGTGGGAGCTTTGGGAATCTCACCTAATTTTTGATTTCAAGCAAACCCCATGGCTTCATTCGTTGTGTCAGATGTAATTTCTAAACGATAGAACTCTGTAGGATTTGGGATCTCCAGGAGTATGACTCAGCACAGCAGGACCTTAAAGACGATTCTCTCCCGCCAACGAGGTCCTCGAAATCAACTGAGGCTGTCCGTGGAGCTGCACCCTCCCCGAAACTCACCAGAGAGCTTTCTCCAAAGGGTAGCGTGGCCGAGCGGTCCAAGGCGCTGGATTTAGGCTCCAGTCTCTCCGGGGGCGTGGGTTCGAATCCCACCGCTGCCAGCAGTTGTTTTAAAGAGGCTCTATTGCCAGCAGTCAGCCACGCCAGATGGATAGGCGCTTTGGAAGTCTCACGTGGATCGTTTCTCAATCGGAAGGCTGCAGCCTCCTGGGGGTCGCGTTTCTAGGCTGCGTACGTTATAAAGACTCTCTTATTTCAGAATACTAACAAATATCAAGTTGACTCTTATTCTTAGTTAATCGTAAACTGCTGTAATATGCTTGTGACTTGCGAATGTAATGTTCAGTTAACTTGAATGAAGCTGCCTTGATGCTCGATGCAGCCGCATATGTGAGCTCCGGACAACCAAAGCAACCCCTTTAAGTGGTAGCGTGGCCGTGCGGTTTAAGGCAGGGGTTTTCAAACCTGTCCTGGAGGACCACTAGTACTGCACATTTTGCATGTTTCCCTTTTGTGACACACCTCATTCAGTTACCTTAGACACCCAGTTCAGGTCTTGCAGTCTCTACTAATGAGCTGAAGATTTAAACCAGGTGTGTCTAATGAGGGAGACATGCAAATTGTGCAGTACTAGTGGTCCTCCAGGACAGGTTTGAAAACCCCTGGTCTAAGGCGCTGTGACTTGTGAATGTAATGTTCAGTTAACTTGAATGAAGCTGGCTTGATGCTCGATGCAGCCTGCATATGCGAGCTCTGGGCAACAAAAGCAACCCCTTTAAGTGGTAGCGTGGCCGAGCGGTCTAAGGCGCTGGATTAAGGCTCCAGTCTCTTCGGGGGCGTGGGTTCGAATCCCACCGCTGCCAGGAGCAATTTTAAAGAGGCTCAATTGCCAGCAGTCGGGCACTGTATCAGATTTCTGTAAGATAATCTGGAAAATAAAGTGGTTTTGGCATGCAAGAACATCCCACGTGTTAATTGGTTTGTCAGAAGCGCTTCCTTTAGATTTCTGTGGGAGCTTTGGGAATCTCACCTAATTTTTGATTTCAAGCAAACCCCATGGCTTCATTCGTTGTGTCAGATGTAATTTCTAAACGATAGAACTCTGTAGGATTTGGGATCTCCAGGAGTATGACTCAGCACAGCAGGACCTTAAAGACGATTCTCTCCCGCCAACGAGGTCCTCGAAATCAACTGAGGCTGTCCGTGGAGCTGCACCCTCCCCGAAACTCACCAGAGAGCTTTCTCCAAAGGGTAGCGTGGCCGAGCGGTCCAAGGCGCTGGATTTAGGCTCCAGTCTCTCCGGGGGCGTGGGTTCGAATCCCACCGCTGCCAGCAGTTGTTTTAAAGAGGCTCTATTGCCAGCAGTCAGCCACGCCAGATGGATAGGCGCTTTGGAAGTCTCACGTGGATCGTTTCTCAATCGGAAGGCTGCAGCCTCCTGGGGGTCGCGTTTCTAGGCTGCGTACGTTATAAAGACTCTCTTATTTCAGAATACTAACAAATATCAAGTTGACTCTTATTCTTAGTTAATCGTAAACTGCTGTAATATGCTTGTGACTTGCGAATGTAATGTTCAGTTAACTTGAATGAAGCTGCCTTGATGCTCGATGCAGCCGCATATGTGAGCTCCGGACAACCAAAGCAACCCCTTTAAGTGGTAGCGTGGCCGTGCGGTTTAAGGCAGGGGTTTTCAAACCTGTCCTGGAGGACCACTAGTACTGCACATTTTGCATGTTTCCCTTTTGTGACACACCTCATTCAGTTACCTTAGACACCCAGTTCAGGTCTTGCAGTCTCTACTAATGAGCTGAAGATTTAAACCAGGTGTGTCTAATGAGGGAGACATGCAAATTGTGCAGTACTAGTGGTCCTCCAGGACAGGTTTGAAAACCCCTGGTCTAAGGCGCTGTGACTTGTGAATGTAATGTTCAGTTAACTTGAATGAAGCTGGCTTGATGCTCGATGCAGCCTGCATATGCGAGCTCTGGGCAACAAAAGCAACCCCTTTAAGTGGTAGCGTGGCCGAGCGGTCTAAGGCGCTGGATTAAGGCTCCAGTCTCTTCGGGGGCGTGGGTTCGAATCCCACCGCTGCCAGGAGCAATTTTAAAGAGGCTCAATTGCCAGCAGTCGGGCACTGTATCAGATTTCTGTAAGATAATCTGGAAAATAAAGTGGTTTTGGCATGCAAGAACATCCCACGTGTTAATTGGTTTGTCAGAAGCGCTTCCTTTAGATTTCTGTGGGAGCTTTGGGAATCTCACCTAATTTTTGATTTCAAGCAAACCCCATGGCTTCATTCGTTGTGTCAGATGTAATTTCTAAACGATAGAACTCTGTAGGATTTGGGATCTCCAGGAGTATGACTCAGCACAGCAGGACCTTAAAGACGATTCTCTCCCGCCAACGAGGTCCTCGAAATCAACTGAGGCTGTCCGTGGAGCTGCACCCTCCCCGAAACTCACCAGAGAGCTTTCTCCAAAGGGTAGCGTGGCCGAGCGGTCCAAGGCGCTGGATTTAGGCTCCAGTCTCTCCGGGGGCGTGGGTTCGAATCCCACCGCTGCCAGCAGTTGTTTTAAAGAGGCTCTATTGCCAGCAGTCAGCCACGCCAGATGGATAGGCGCTTTGGAAGTCTCACGTGGATCGTTTCTCAATCGGAAGGCTGCAGCCTCCTGGGGGTCGCGTTTCTAGGCTGCGTACGTTATAAAGACTCTCTTATTTCAGAATACTAACAAATATCAAGTTGACTCTTATTCTTAGTTAATCGTAAACTGCTGTAATATGCTTGTGACTTGCGAATGTAATGTTCAGTTAACTTGAATGAAGCTGCCTTGATGCTCGATGCAGCCGCATATGTGAGCTCCGGACAACCAAAGCAACCCCTTTAAGTGGTAGCGTGGCCGTGCGGTTTAAGGCAGGGGTTTTCAAACCTGTCCTGGAGGACCACTAGTACTGCACATTTTGCATGTTTCCCTTTTGTGACACACCTCATTCAGTTACCTTAGACACCCAGTTCAGGTCTTGCAGTCTCTACTAATGAGCTGAAGATTTAAACCAGGTGTGTCTAATGAGGGAGACATGCAAATTGTGCAGTACTAGTGGTCCTCCAGGACAGGTTTGAAAACCCCTGGTCTAAGGCGCTGTGACTTGTGAATGTAATGTTCAGTTAACTTGAATGAAGCTGGCTTGATGCTCGATGCAGCCTGCATATGCGAGCTCTGCGCAACAAAAGCAACCCCTTTAAGTGGTAGCGTGGCCGAGCGGTCTAAGGCGCTGGATTAAGGCTCCAGTCTCTTCGGGGGCGTGGGTTCGAATCCCACCGCTGCCAGGAGCAATTTTAAAGAGGCTCAATTGCCAGCAGTCGGGCACTGTATCAGATTTCTGTAAGATAATCTGGAAAATAAAGTGGTTTTGGCATGCAAGAACATCCCACGTGTTAATTGGTTTGTCAGAAGCGCTTCCTTTAGATTTCTGTGGGAGCTTTGGGAATCTCACCTAATTTTTGATTTCAAGCAAACCCCATGGCTTCATTCGTTGTGTCAGATGTAATTTCTAAACGATAGAACTCTGTAGGATTTGGGATCTCCAGGAGTATGACTCAGCACAGCAGGACCTTAAAGACGATTCTCTCCCGCCAACGAGGTCCTCGAAATCAACTGAGGCTGTCCGTGGAGCTGCACCCTCCCCGAAACTCACCAGAGAGCTTTCTCCAAAGGGTAGCGTGGCCGAGCGGTCCAAGGCGCTGGATTTAGGCTCCAGTCTCTCCGGGGGCGTGGGTTCGAATCCCACCGCTGCCAGCAGTTGTTTTAAAGAGGCTCTATTGCCAGCAGTCAGCCACGCCAGATGGATAGGCGCTTTGGAAGTCTCACGTGGATCGTTTCTCAATCGGAAGGCTGCAGCCTCCTGGGGGTCGCGTTTCTAGGCTGCGTACGTTATAAAGACTCTCTTATTTCAGAATACTAACAAATATCAAGTTGACTCTTATTCTTAGTTAATCGTAAACTGCTGTAATATGCTTGTGACTTGCGAATGTAATGTTCAGTTAACTTGAATGAAGCTGCCTTGATGCTCGATGCAGCCGCATATGTGAGCTCCGGACAACCAAAGCAACCCCTTTAAGTGGTAGCGTGGCCGTGCGGTTTAAGGCAGGGGTTTTCAAACCTGTCCTGGAGGACCACTAGTACTGCACATTTTGCATGTTTCCCTTTTGTGACACACCTCATTCAGTTACCTTAGACACCCAGTTCAGGTCTTGCAGTCTCTACTAATGAGCTGAAGATTTAAACCAGGTGTGTCTAATGAGGGAGACATGCAAATTGTGCAGTACTAGTGGTCCTCCAGGACAGGTTTGAAAACCCCTGGTCTAAGGCGCTGTGACTTGTGAATGTAATGTTCTGTTAACTTGAATGAAGCTGGCTTGATGCTCGATGCAGCCTGCATATGCGAGCTCTGCGCAACAAAAGCAACCCCTTTAAGTGGTAGCGTGGCCGAGCGGTCTAAGGCGCTGGATTAAGGCTCCAGTCTCTTCGGGGGCGTGGGTTCGAATCCCACCGCTGCCAGGAGCAATTTTAAAGAGGCTCAATTGCCAGCAGTCGGGCACTGTATCAGATTTCTGTAAGATAATCTGGAAAATAAAGTGGTTTTGGCATGCAAGAACATCCCACGTGTTAATTGGTTTGTCAGAAGCGCTTCCTTTAGATTTCTGTGGGAGCTTTGGGAATCTCACCTAATTTTTGATTTCAAGCAAACCCCATGGCTTCATTCGTTGTGTCAGATGTAATTTCTAAACGATAGAACTCTGTAGGATTTGGGATCTCCAGGAGTATGACTCAGCACAGCAGGACCTTAAAGACGATTCTCTCCCGCCAACGAGGTCCTCGAAATCAACTGAGGCTGTCCGTGGAGCTGCACCCTCCCCGAAACTCACCAGAGAGCTTTCTCCAAAGGGTAGCGTGGCCGAGCGGTCCAAGGCGCTGGATTTAGGCTCCAGTCTCTCCGGGGGCGTGGGTTCGAATCCCACCGCTGCCAGCAGTTGTTTTAAAGAGGCTCTATTGCCAGCAGTCAGCCACGCCAGATGGATAGGCGCTTTGGAAGTCTCACGTGGATCGTTTCTCAATCGGAAGGCTGCAGCCTCCTGGGGGTCGCGTTTCTAGGCTGCGTACGTTATAAAGACTCTCTTATTTCAGAATACTAACAAATATCAAGTTGACTCTTATTCTTAGTTAATCGTAAACTGCTGTAATATGCTTGTGACTTGCGAATGTAATGTTCAGTTAACTTGAATGAAGCTGCCTTGATGCTCGATGCAGCCGCATATGTGAGCTCCGGACAACCAAAGCAACCCCTTTAAGTGGTAGCGTGGCCGTGCGGTTTAAGGCAGGGGTTTTCAAACCTGTCCTGGAGGACCACTAGTACTGCACATTTTGCATGTTTCCCTTTTGTGACACACCTCATTCAGTTACCTTAGACACCCAGTTCAGGTCTTGCAGTCTCTACTAATGAGCTGAAGATTTAAACCAGGTGTGTCTAATGAGGGAGACATGCAAATTGTGCAGTACTAGTGGTCCTCCAGGACAGGTTTGAAAACCCCTGGTCTAAGGCGCTGTGACTTGTGAATGTAATGTTCAGTTAACTTGAATGAAGCTGGCTTGATGCTCGATGCAGCCTGCATATGCGAGCTCTGGGCAACAAAAGCAACCCCTTTAAGTGGTAGCGTGGCCGAGCGGTCTAAGGCGCTGGATTAAGGCTCCAGTCTCTTCGGGGGCGTGGGTTCGAATCCCACCGCTGCCAGGAGCAATTTTAAAGAGGCTCAATTGCCAGCAGTCGGGCACTGTATCAGATTTCTGTAAGATAATCTGGAAAATAAAGTGGTTTTGGCATGCAAGAACATCCCACGTGTTAATTGGTTTGTCAGAAGCGCTTCCTTTAGATTTCTGTGGGAGCTTTGGGAATCTCACCTAATTTTTGATTTCAAGCAAACCCCATGGCTTCATTCGTTGTGTCAGATGTAATTTCTAAACGATAGAACTCTGTAGGATTTGGGATCTCCAGGAGTATGACTCAGCACAGCAGGACCTTAAAGACGATTCTCTCCCGCCAACGAGGTCCTCGAAATCAACTGAGGCTGTCCGTGGAGCTGCACCCTCCCCGAAACTCACCAGAGAGCTTTCTCCAAAGGGTAGCGTGGCCGAGCGGTCCAAGGCGCTGGATTTAGGCTCCAGTCTCTCCGGGGGCGTGGGTTCGAATCCCACCGCTGCCAGCAGTTGTTTTAAAGAGGCTCTATTGCCAGCAGTCAGCCACGCCAGATGGATAGGCGCTTTGGAAGTCTCACGTGGATCGTTTCTCAATCGGAAGGCTGCAGCCTCCTGGGGGTCGCGTTTCTAGGCTGCGTACGTTATAAAGACTCTCTTATTTCAGAATACTAACAAATATCAAGTTGACTCTTATTCTTAGTTAATCGTAAACTGCTGTAATATGCTTGTGACTTGCGAATGTAATGTTCAGTTAACTTGAATGAAGCTGCCTTGATGCTCGATGCAGCCGCATATGTGAGCTCCGGACAACCAAAGCAACCCCTTTAAGTGGTAGCGTGGCCGTGCGGTTTAAGGCAGGGGTTTTCAAACCTGTCCTGGAGGACCACTAGTACTGCACATTTTGCATGTTTCCCTTTTGTGACACACCTCATTCAGTTACCTTAGACACCCAGTTCAGGTCTTGCAGTCTCTACTAATGAGCTGAAGATTTAAACCAGGTGTGTCTAATGAGGGAGACATGCAAATTGTGCAGTACTAGTGGTCCTCCAGGACAGGTTTGAAAACCCCTGGTCTAAGGCGCTGTGACTTGTGAATGTAATGTTCAGTTAACTTGAATGAAGCTGGCTTGATGCTCGATGCAGCCTGCATATGCGAGCTCTGGGCAACAAAAGCAACCCCTTTAAGTGGTAGCGTGGCCGAGCGGTCTAAGGCGCTGGATTAAGGCTCCAGTCTCTTCGGGGGCGTGGGTTCGAATCCCACCGCTGCCAGGAGCAATTTTAAAGAGGCTCAATTGCCAGCAGTCGGGCACTGTATCAGATTTCTGTAAGATAATCTGGAAAATAAAGTGGTTTTGGCATGCAAGAACATCCCACGTGTTAATTGGTTTGTCAGAAGCGCTTCCTTTAGATTTCTGTGGGAGCTTTGGGAATCTCACCTAATTTTTGATTTCAAGCAAACCCCATGGCTTCATTCGTTGTGTCAGATGTAATTTCTAAACGATAGAACTCTGTAGGATTTGGGATCTCCAGGAGTATGACTCAGCACAGCAGGACCTTAAAGACGATTCTCTCCCGCCAACGAGGTCCTCGAAATCAACTGAGGCTGTCCGTGGAGCTGCACCCTCCCCGAAACTCACCAGAGAGCTTTCTCCAAAGGGTAGCGTGGCCGAGCGGTCCAAGGCGCTGGATTTAGGCTCCAGTCTCTCCGGGGGCGTGGGTTCGAATCCCACCGCTGCCAGCAGTTGTTTTAAAGAGGCTCTATTGCCAGCAGTCAGCCACGCCAGATGGATAGGCGCTTTGGAAGTCTCACGTGGATCGTTTCTCAATCGGAAGGCTGCAGCCTCCTGGGGGTCGCGTTTCTAGGCTGCGTACGTTATAAAGACTCTCTTATTTCAGAATACTAACAAATATCAAGTTGACTCTTATTCTTAGTTAATCGTAAACTGCTGTAATATGCTTGTGACTTGCGAATGTAATGTTCAGTTAACTTGAATGAAGCTGCCTTGATGCTCGATGCAGCCGCATATGTGAGCTCCGGACAACCAAAGCAACCCCTTTAAGTGGTAGCGTGGCCGTGCGGTTTAAGGCAGGGGTTTTCAAACCTGTCCTGGAGGACCACTAGTACTGCACATTTTGCATGTTTCCCTTTTGTGACACACCTCATTCAGTTACCTTAGACACCCAGTTCAGGTCTTGCAGTCTCTACTAATGAGCTGAAGATTTAAACCAGGTGTGTCTAATGAGGGAGACATGCAAATTGTGCAGTACTAGTGGTCCTCCAGGACAGGTTTGAAAACCCCTGGTCTAAGGCGCTGTGACTTGTGAATGTAATGTTCTGTTAACTTGAATGAAGCTGGCTTGATGCTCGATGCAGCCTGCATATGCGAGCTCTGCGCAACAAAAGCAACCCCTTTAAGTGGTAGCGTGGCCGAGCGGTCTAAGGCGCTGGATTAAGGCTCCAGTCTCTTCGGGGGCGTGGGTTCGAATCCCACCGCTGCCAGGAGCAATTTTAAAGAGGCTCAATTGCCAGCAGTCGGGCACTGTATCAGATTTCTGTAAGATAATCTGGAAAATAAAGTGGTTTTGGCATGCAAGAACATCCCACGTGTTAATTGGTTTGTCAGAAGCGCTTCCTTTAGATTTCTGTGGGAGCTTTGGGAATCTCACCTAATTTTTGATTTCAAGCAAACCCCATGGCTTCATTCGTTGTGTCAGATGTAATTTCTAAACGATAGAACTCTGTAGGATTTGGGATCTCCAGGAGTATGACTCAGCACAGCAGGACCTTAAAGACGATTCTCTCCCGCCAACGAGGTCCTCGAAATCAACTGAGGCTGTCCGTGGAGCTGCACCCTCCCCGAAACTCACCAGAGAGCTTTCTCCAAAGGGTAGCGTGGCCGAGCGGTCCAAGGCGCTGGATTTAGGCTCCAGTCTCTCCGGGGGCGTGGGTTCGAATCCCACCGCTGCCAGCAGTTGTTTTAAAGAGGCTCTATTGCCAGCAGTCAGCCACGCCAGATGGATAGGCGCTTTGGAAGTCTCACGTGGATCGTTTCTCAATCGGAAGGCTGCAGCCTCCTGGGGGTCGCGTTTCTAGGCTGCGTACGTTATAAAGACTCTCTTATTTCAGAATACTAACAAATATCAAGTTGACTCTTATTCTTAGTTAATCGTAAACTGCTGTAATATGCTTGTGACTTGCGAATGTAATGTTCAGTTAACTTGAATGAAGCTGCCTTGATGCTCGATGCAGCCGCATATGTGAGCTCCGGACAACCAAAGCAACCCCTTTAAGTGGTAGCGTGGCCGTGCGGTTTAAGGCAGGGGTTTTCAAACCTGTCCTGGAGGACCACTAGTACTGCACATTTTGCATGTTTCCCTTTTGTGACACACCTCATTCAGTTACCTTAGACACCCAGTTCAGGTCTTGCAGTCTCTACTAATGAGCTGAAGATTTAAACCAGGTGTGTCTAATGAGGGAGACATGCAAATTGTGCAGTACTAGTGGTCCTCCAGGACAGGTTTGAAAACCCCTGGTCTAAGGCGCTGTGACTTGTGAATGTAATGTTCAGTTAACTTGAATGAAGCTGGCTTGATGCTCGATGCAGCCTGCATATGCGAGCTCTGGGCAACAAAAGCAACCCCTTTAAGTGGTAGCGTGGCCGAGCGGTCTAAGGCGCTGGATTAAGGCTCCAGTCTCTTCGGGGGCGTGGGTTCGAATCCCACCGCTGCCAGGAGCAATTTTAAAGAGGCTCAATTGCCAGCAGTCGGGCACTGTATCAGATTTCTGTAAGATAATCTGGAAAATAAAGTGGTTTTGGCATGCAAGAACATCCCACGTGTTAATTGGTTTGTCAGAAGCGCTTCCTTTAGATTTCTGTGGGAGCTTTGGGAATCTCACCTAATTTTTGATTTCAAGCAAACCCCATGGCTTCATTCGTTGTGTCAGATGTAATTTCTAAACGATAGAACTCTGTAGGATTTGGGATCTCCAGGAGTATGACTCAGCACAGCAGGACCTTAAAGACGATTCTCTCCCGCCAACGAGGTCCTCGAAATCAACTGAGGCTGTCCGTGGAGCTGCACCCTCCCCGAAACTCACCAGAGAGCTTTCTCCAAAGGGTAGCGTGGCCGAGCGGTCCAAGGCGCTGGATTTAGGCTCCAGTCTCTCCGGGGGCGTGGGTTCGAATCCCACCGCTGCCAGCAGTTGTTTTAAAGAGGCTCTATTGCCAGCAGTCAGCCACGCCAGATGGATAGGCGCTTTGGAAGTCTCACGTGGATCGTTTCTCAATCGGAAGGCTGCAGCCTCCTGGGGGTCGCGTTTCTAGGCTGCGTACGTTATAAAGACTCTCTTATTTCAGAATACTAACAAATATCAAGTTGACTCTTATTCTTAGTTAATCGTAAACTGCTGTAATATGCTTGTGACTTGCGAATGTAATGTTCAGTTAACTTGAATGAAGCTGCCTTGATGCTCGATGCAGCCGCATATGTGAGCTCCGGACAACCAAAGCAACCCCTTTAAGTGGTAGCGTGGCCGTGCGGTTTAAGGCAGGGGTTTTCAAACCTGTCCTGGAGGACCACTAGTACTGCACATTTTGCATGTTTCCCTTTTGTGACACACCTCATTCAGTTACCTTAGACACCCAGTTCAGGTCTTGCAGTCTCTACTAATGAGCTGAAGATTTAAACCAGGTGTGTCCAATGAGGGAGACATGCAAACTGTGCAGCACCAGCGGTCCTCCAGGACAGGTTTGAAAACCCCTGGTCTAAGGCGCTGTGACTTGTGAATGTAATGTTCAGTTAACTTGAATGAAGCTGGCTTGATGCTCGATGCAGCCTGCATATGCGAGCTCTGGGCAACAAAAGCAACCCCTTTAAGTGGTAGCGTGGCCGAGCGGTCTAAGGCGCTGGATTAAGGCTCCAGTCTCTTCGGGGGCGTGGGTTCGAATCCCACCGCTGCCAGGAGCAATTTTAAAGAGGCTCAATTGCCAGCAGTCGGGCACTGTATCAGATTTCTGTAAGATAATCTGGAAAATAAAGTGGTTTTGGCATGCAAGAACATCCCACGTGTTAATTGGTTTGTCAGAAGCGCTTCCTTTAGATTTCTGTGGGAGCTTTGGGAATCTCACCTAATTTTTGATTTCAAGCAAACCCCATGGCTTCATTCGTTGTGTCAGATGTAATTTCTAAACGATAGAACTCTGTAGGATTTGGGATCTCCAGGAGTATGACTCAGCACAGCAGGACCTTAAAGACGATTCTCTCCCGCCAACGAGGTCCTCGAAATCAACTGAGGCTGTCCGTGGAGCTGCACCCTCCCCGAAACTCACCAGAGAGCTTTCTCCAAAGGGTAGCGTGGCCGAGCGGTCCAAGGCGCTGGATTTAGGCTCCAGTCTCTCCGGGGGCGTGGGTTCGAATCCCACCGCTGCCAGCAGTTGTTTTAAAGAGGCTCTATTGCCAGCAGTCAGCCACGCCAGATGGATAGGCGCTTTGGAAGTCTCACGTGGATCGTTTCTCAATCGGAAGGCTGCAGCCTCCTGGGGGTCGCGTTTCTAGGCTGCGTACGTTATAAAGACTCTCTTATTTCAGAATACTAACAAATATCAAGTTGACTCTTATTCTTAGTTAATCGTAAACTGCTGTAATATGCTTGTGACTTGCGAATGTAATGTTCAGTTAACTTGAATGAAGCTGCCTTGATGCTCGATGCAGCCGCATATGTGAGCTCCGGACAACCAAAGCAACCCCTTTAAGTGGTAGCGTGGCCGTGCGGTTTAAGGCAGGGGTTTTCAAACCTGTCCTGGAGGACCACTAGTACTGCACATTTTGCATGTTTCCCTTTTGTGACACACCTCATTCAGTTACCTTAGACACCCAGTTCAGGTCTTGCAGTCTCTACTAATGAGCTGAAGATTTAAACCAGGTGTGTCTAATGAGGGAGACATGCAAATTGTGCAGTACTAGTGGTCCTCCAGGACAGGTTTGAAAACCCCTGGTCTAAGGCGCTGTGACTTGTGAATGTAATGTTCTGTTAACTTGAATGAAGCTGGCTTGATGCTCGATGCAGCCTGCATATGCGAGCTCTGCGCAACAAAAGCAACCCCTTTAAGTGGTAGCGTGGCCGAGCGGTCTAAGGCGCTGGATTAAGGCTCCAGTCTCTTCGGGGGCGTGGGTTCGAATCCCACCGCTGCCAGGAGCAATTTTAAAGAGGCTCAATTGCCAGCAGTCGGGCACTGTATCAGATTTCTGTAAGATAATCTGGAAAATAAAGTGGTTTTGGCATGCAAGAACATCCCACGTGTTAATTGGTTTGTCAGAAGCGCTTCCTTTAGATTTCTGTGGGAGCTTTGGGAATCTCACCTAATTTTTGATTTCAAGCAAACCCCATGGCTTCATTCGTTGTGTCAGATGTAATTTCTAAACGATAGAACTCTGTAGGATTTGGGATCTCCAGGAGTATGACTCAGCACAGCAGGACCTTAAAGACGATTCTCTCCCGCCAACGAGGTCCTCGAAATCAACTGAGGCTGTCCGTGGAGCTGCACCCTCCCCGAAACTCACCAGAGAGCTTTCTCCAAAGGGTAGCGTGGCCGAGCGGTCCAAGGCGCTGGATTTAGGCTCCAGTCTCTCCGGGGGCGTGGGTTCGAATCCCACCGCTGCCAGCAGTTGTTTTAAAGAGGCTCTATTGCCAGCAGTCAGCCACGCCAGATGGATAGGCGCTTTGGAAGTCTCACGTGGATCGTTTCTCAATCGGAAGGCTGCAGCCTCCTGGGGGTCGCGTTTCTAGGCTGCGTACGTTATAAAGACTCTCTTATTTCAGAATACTAACAAATATCAAGTTGACTCTTATTCTTAGTTAATCGTAAACTGCTGTAATATGCTTGTGACTTGCGAATGTAATGTTCAGTTAACTTGAATGAAGCTGCCTTGATGCTCGATGCAGCCGCATATGTGAG
This sequence comes from Misgurnus anguillicaudatus, assembly GCF_027580225.2. Lineage (NCBI taxonomy): Eukaryota > Metazoa > Chordata > Actinopteri > Cypriniformes > Cobitidae > Misgurnus > Misgurnus anguillicaudatus. The sequence continues at coordinate 7,096,945 of NC_073361.2, read as the reverse complement.
CTCCGGACAACCAAAGCAACCCCTTTAAGTGGTAGCGTGGCCGTGCGGTTTAAGGCAGGGGTTTTCAAACCTGTCCTGGAGGACCACTAGTACTGCACATTTTGCATGTTTCCCTTTTGTGACACACCTCATTCAGTTACCTTAGACACCCAGTTCAGGTCTTGCAGTCTCTACTAATGAGCTGAAGATTTAAACCAGGTGTGTCTAATGAGGGAGACATGCAAATTGTGCAGTACTAGTGGTCCTCCAGGACAGGTTTGAAAACCCCTGGTCTAAGGCGCTGTGACTTGTGAATGTAATGTTCAGTTAACTTGAATGAAGCTGGCTTGATGCTCGATGCAGCCTGCATATGCGAGCTCTGGGCAACAAAAGCAACCCCTTTAAGTGGTAGCGTGGCCGAGCGGTCTAAGGCGCTGGATTAAGGCTCCAGTCTCTTCGGGGGCGTGGGTTCGAATCCCACCGCTGCCAGGAGCAATTTTAAAGAGGCTCAATTGCCAGCAGTCGGGCACTGTATCAGATTTCTGTAAGATAATCTGGAAAATAAAGTGGTTTTGGCATGCAAGAACATCCCACGTGTTAATTGGTTTGTCAGAAGCGCTTCCTTTAGATTTCTGTGGGAGCTTTGGGAATCTCACCTAATTTTTGATTTCAAGCAAACCCCATGGCTTCATTCGTTGTGTCAGATGTAATTTCTAAACGATAGAACTCTGTAGGATTTGGGATCTCCAGGAGTATGACTCAGCACAGCAGGACCTTAAAGACGATTCTCTCCCGCCAACGAGGTCCTCGAAATCAACTGAGGCTGTCCGTGGAGCTGCACCCTCCCCGAAACTCACCAGAGAGCTTTCTCCAAAGGGTAGCGTGGCCGAGCGGTCCAAGGCGCTGGATTTAGGCTCCAGTCTCTCCGGGGGCGTGGGTTCGAATCCCACCGCTGCCAGCAGTTGTTTTAAAGAGGCTCTATTGCCAGCAGTCAGCCACGCCAGATGGATAGGCGCTTTGGAAGTCTCACGTGGATCGTTTCTCAATCGGAAGGCTGCAGCCTCCTGGGGGTCGCGTTTCTAGGCTGCGTACGTTATAAAGACTCTCTTATTTCAGAATACTAACAAATATCAAGTTGACTCTTATTCTTAGTTAATCGTAAACTGCTGTAATATGCTTGTGACTTGCGAATGTAATGTTCAGTTAACTTGAATGAAGCTGCCTTGATGCTCGATGCAGCCGCATATGTGAGCTCCGGACAACCAAAGCAACCCCTTTAAGTGGTAGCGTGGCCGTGCGGTTTAAGGCAGGGGTTTTCAAACCTGTCCTGGAGGACCACTAGTACTGCACATTTTGCATGTTTCCCTTTTGTGACACACCTCATTCAGTTACCTTAGACACCCAGTTCAGGTCTTGCAGTCTCTACTAATGAGCTGAAGATTTAAACCAGGTGTGTCTAATGAGGGAGACATGCAAATTGTGCAGTACTAGTGGTCCTCCAGGACAGGTTTGAAAACCCCTGGTCTAAGGCGCTGTGACTTGTGAATGTAATGTTCAGTTAACTTGAATGAAGCTGGCTTGATGCTCGATGCAGCCTGCATATGCGAGCTCTGGGCAACAAAAGCAACCCCTTTAAGTGGTAGCGTGGCCGAGCGGTCTAAGGCGCTGGATTAAGGCTCCAGTCTCTTCGGGGGCGTGGGTTCGAATCCCACCGCTGCCAGGAGCAATTTTAAAGAGGCTCAATTGCCAGCAGTCGGGCACTGTATCAGATTTCTGTAAGATAATCTGGAAAATAAAGTGGTTTTGGCATGCAAGAACATCCCACGTGTTAATTGGTTTGTCAGAAGCGCTTCCTTTAGATTTCTGTGGGAGCTTTGGGAATCTCACCTAATTTTTGATTTCAAGCAAACCCCATGGCTTCATTCGTTGTGTCAGATGTAATTTCTAAACGATAGAACTCTGTAGGATTTGGGATCTCCAGGAGTATGACTCAGCACAGCAGGACCTTAAAGACGATTCTCTCCCGCCAACGAGGTCCTCGAAATCAACTGAGGCTGTCCGTGGAGCTGCACCCTCCCCGAAACTCACCAGAGAGCTTTCTCCAAAGGGTAGCGTGGCCGAGCGGTCCAAGGCGCTGGATTTAGGCTCCAGTCTCTCCGGGGGCGTGGGTTCGAATCCCACCGCTGCCAGCAGTTGTTTTAAAGAGGCTCTATTGCCAGCAGTCAGCCACGCCAGATGGATAGGCGCTTTGGAAGTCTCACGTGGATCGTTTCTCAATCGGAAGGCTGCAGCCTCCTGGGGGTCGCGTTTCTAGGCTGCGTACGTTATAAAGACTCTCTTATTTCAGAATACTAACAAATATCAAGTTGACTCTTATTCTTAGTTAATCGTAAACTGCTGTAATATGCTTGTGACTTGCGAATGTAATGTTCAGTTAACTTGAATGAAGCTGCCTTGATGCTCGATGCAGCCGCATATGTGAGCTCCGGACAACCAAAGCAACCCCTTTAAGTGGTAGCGTGGCCGTGCGGTTTAAGGCAGGGGTTTTCAAACCTGTCCTGGAGGACCACTAGTACTGCACATTTTGCATGTTTCCCTTTTGTGACACACCTCATTCAGTTACCTTAGACACCCAGTTCAGGTCTTGCAGTCTCTACTAATGAGCTGAAGATTTAAACCAGGTGTGTCTAATGAGGGAGACATGCAAATTGTGCAGTACTAGTGGTCCTCCAGGACAGGTTTGAAAACCCCTGGTCTAAGGCGCTGTGACTTGTGAATGTAATGTTCTGTTAACTTGAATGAAGCTGGCTTGATGCTCGATGCAGCCTGCATATGCGAGCTCTGCGCAACAAAAGCAACCCCTTTAAGTGGTAGCGTGGCCGAGCGGTCTAAGGCGCTGGATTAAGGCTCCAGTCTCTTCGGGGGCGTGGGTTCGAATCCCACCGCTGCCAGGAGCAATTTTAAAGAGGCTCAATTGCCAGCAGTCGGGCACTGTATCAGATTTCTGTAAGATAATCTGGAAAATAAAGTGGTTTTGGCATGCAAGAACATCCCACGTGTTAATTGGTTTGTCAGAAGCGCTTCCTTTAGATTTCTGTGGGAGCTTTGGGAATCTCACCTAATTTTTGATTTCAAGCAAACCCCATGGCTTCATTCGTTGTGTCAGATGTAATTTCTAAACGATAGAACTCTGTAGGATTTGGGATCTCCAGGAGTATGACTCAGCACAGCAGGACCTTAAAGACGATTCTCTCCCGCCAACGAGGTCCTCGAAATCAACTGAGGCTGTCCGTGGAGCTGCACCCTCCCCGAAACTCACCAGAGAGCTTTCTCCAAAGGGTAGCGTGGCCGAGCGGTCCAAGGCGCTGGATTTAGGCTCCAGTCTCTCCGGGGGCGTGGGTTCGAATCCCACCGCTGCCAGCAGTTGTTTTAAAGAGGCTCTATTGCCAGCAGTCAGCCACGCCAGATGGATAGGCGCTTTGGAAGTCTCACGTGGATCGTTTCTCAATCGGAAGGCTGCAGCCTCCTGGGGGTCGCGTTTCTAGGCTGCGTACGTTATAAAGACTCTCTTATTTCAGAATACTAACAAATATCAAGTTGACTCTTATTCTTAGTTAATCGTAAACTGCTGTAATATGCTTGTGACTTGCGAATGTAATGTTCAGTTAACTTGAATGAAGCTGCCTTGATGCTCGATGCAGCCGCATATGTGAGCTCCGGACAACCAAAGCAACCCCTTTAAGTGGTAGCGTGGCCGTGCGGTTTAAGGCAGGGGTTTTCAAACCTGTCCTGGAGGACCACTAGTACTGCACATTTTGCATGTTTCCCTTTTGTGACACACCTCATTCAGTTACCTTAGACACCCAGTTCAGGTCTTGCAGTCTCTACTAATGAGCTGAAGATTTAAACCAGGTGTGTCTAATGAGGGAGACATGCAAATTGTGCAGTACTAGTGGTCCTCCAGGACAGGTTTGAAAACCCCTGGTCTAAGGCGCTGTGACTTGTGAATGTAATGTTCTGTTAACTTGAATGAAGCTGGCTTGATGCTCGATGCAGCCTGCATATGCGAGCTCTGCGCAACAAAAGCAACCCCTTTAAGTGGTAGCGTGGCCGAGCGGTCTAAGGCGCTGGATTAAGGCTCCAGTCTCTTCGGGGGCGTGGGTTCGAATCCCACCGCTGCCAGGAGCAATTTTAAAGAGGCTCAATTGCCAGCAGTCGGGCACTGTATCAGATTTCTGTAAGATAATCTGGAAAATAAAGTGGTTTTGGCATGCAAGAACATCCCACGTGTTAATTGGTTTGTCAGAAGCGCTTCCTTTAGATTTCTGTGGGAGCTTTGGGAATCTCACCTAATTTTTGATTTCAAGCAAACCCCATGGCTTCATTCGTTGTGTCAGATGTAATTTCTAAACGATAGAACTCTGTAGGATTTGGGATCTCCAGGAGTATGACTCAGCACAGCAGGACCTTAAAGACGATTCTCTCCCGCCAACGAGGTCCTCGAAATCAACTGAGGCTGTCCGTGGAGCTGCACCCTCCCCGAAACTCACCAGAGAGCTTTCTCCAAAGGGTAGCGTGGCCGAGCGGTCCAAGGCGCTGGATTTAGGCTCCAGTCTCTCCGGGGGCGTGGGTTCGAATCCCACCGCTGCCAGCAGTTGTTTTAAAGAGGCTCTATTGCCAGCAGTCAGCCACGCCAGATGGATAGGCGCTTTGGAAGTCTCACGTGGATCGTTTCTCAATCGGAAGGCTGCAGCCTCCTGGGGGTCGCGTTTCTAGGCTGCGTACGTTATAAAGACTCTCTTATTTCAGAATACTAACAAATATCAAGTTGACTCTTATTCTTAGTTAATCGTAAACTGCTGTAATATGCTTGTGACTTGCGAATGTAATGTTCAGTTAACTTGAATGAAGCTGCCTTGATGCTCGATGCAGCCGCATATGTGAGCTCCGGACAACCAAAGCAACCCCTTTAAGTGGTAGCGTGGCCGTGCGGTTTAAGGCAGGGGTTTTCAAACCTGTCCTGGAGGACCACTAGTACTGCACATTTTGCATGTTTCCCTTTTGTGACACACCTCATTCAGTTACCTTAGACACCCAGTTCAGGTCTTGCAGTCTCTACTAATGAGCTGAAGATTTAAACCAGGTGTGTCTAATGAGGGAGACATGCAAATTGTGCAGTACTAGTGGTCCTCCAGGACAGGTTTGAAAACCCCTGGTCTAAGGCGCTGTGACTTGTGAATGTAATGTTCTGTTAACTTGAATGAAGCTGGCTTGATGCTCGATGCAGCCTGCATATGCGAGCTCTGCGCAACAAAAGCAACCCCTTTAAGTGGTAGCGTGGCCGAGCGGTCTAAGGCGCTGGATTAAGGCTCCAGTCTCTTCGGGGGCGTGGGTTCGAATCCCACCGCTGCCAGGAGCAATTTTAAAGAGGCTCAATTGCCAGCAGTCGGGCACTGTATCAGATTTCTGTAAGATAATCTGGAAAATAAAGTGGTTTTGGCATGCAAGAACATCCCACGTGTTAATTGGTTTGTCAGAAGCGCTTCCTTTAGATTTCTGTGGGAGCTTTGGGAATCTCACCTAATTTTTGATTTCAAGCAAACCCCATGGCTTCATTCGTTGTGTCAGATGTAATTTCTAAACGATAGAACTCTGTAGGATTTGGGATCTCCAGGAGTATGACTCAGCACAGCAGGACCTTAAAGACGATTCTCTCCCGCCAACGAGGTCCTCGAAATCAACTGAGGCTGTCCGTGGAGCTGCACCCTCCCCGAAACTCACCAGAGAGCTTTCTCCAAAGGGTAGCGTGGCCGAGCGGTCCAAGGCGCTGGATTTAGGCTCCAGTCTCTCCGGGGGCGTGGGTTCGAATCCCACCGCTGCCAGCAGTTGTTTTAAAGAGGCTCTATTGCCAGCAGTCAGCCACGCCAGATGGATAGGCGCTTTGGAAGTCTCACGTGGATCGTTTCTCAATCGGAAGGCTGCAGCCTCCTGGGGGTCGCGTTTCTAGGCTGCGTACGTTATAAAGACTCTCTTATTTCAGAATACTAACAAATATCAAGTTGACTCTTATTCTTAGTTAATCGTAAACTGCTGTAATATGCTTGTGACTTGCGAATGTAATGTTCAGTTAACTTGAATGAAGCTGCCTTGATGCTCGATGCAGCCGCATATGTGAGCTCCGGACAACCAAAGCAACCCCTTTAAGTGGTAGCGTGGCCGTGCGGTTTAAGGCAGGGGTTTTCAAACCTGTCCTGGAGGACCACTAGTACTGCACATTTTGCATGTTTCCCTTTTGTGACACACCTCATTCAGTTACCTTAGACACCCAGTTCAGGTCTTGCAGTCTCTACTAATGAGCTGAAGATTTAAACCAGGTGTGTCTAATGAGGGAGACATGCAAATTGTGCAGTACTAGTGGTCCTCCAGGACAGGTTTGAAAACCCCTGGTCTAAGGCGCTGTGACTTGTGAATGTAATGTTCTGTTAACTTGAATGAAGCTGGCTTGATGCTCGATGCAGCCTGCATATGCGAGCTCTGCGCAACAAAAGCAACCCCTTTAAGTGGTAGCGTGGCCGAGCGGTCTAAGGCGCTGGATTAAGGCTCCAGTCTCTTCGGGGGCGTGGGTTCGAATCCCACCGCTGCCAGGAGCAATTTTAAAGAGGCTCAATTGCCAGCAGTCGGGCACTGTATCAGATTTCTGTAAGATAATCTGGAAAATAAAGTGGTTTTGGCATGCAAGAACATCCCACGTGTTAATTGGTTTGTCAGAAGCGCTTCCTTTAGATTTCTGTGGGAGCTTTGGGAATCTCACCTAATTTTTGATTTCAAGCAAACCCCATGGCTTCATTCGTTGTGTCAGATGTAATTTCTAAACGATAGAACTCTGTAGGATTTGGGATCTCCAGGAGTATGACTCAGCACAGCAGGACCTTAAAGACGATTCTCTCCCGCCAACGAGGTCCTCGAAATCAACTGAGGCTGTCCGTGGAGCTGCACCCTCCCCGAAACTCACCAGAGAGCTTTCTCCAAAGGGTAGCGTGGCCGAGCGGTCCAAGGCGCTGGATTTAGGCTCCAGTCTCTCCGGGGGCGTGGGTTCGAATCCCACCGCTGCCAGCAGTTGTTTTAAAGAGGCTCTATTGCCAGCAGTCAGCCACGCCAGATGGATAGGCGCTTTGGAAGTCTCACGTGGATCGTTTCTCAATCGGAAGGCTGCAGCCTCCTGGGGGTCGCGTTTCTAGGCTGCGTACGTTATAAAGACTCTCTTATTTCAGAATACTAACAAATATCAAGTTGACTCTTATTCTTAGTTAATCGTAAACTGCTGTAATATGCTTGTGACTTGCGAATGTAATGTTCAGTTAACTTGAATGAAGCTGCCTTGATGCTCGATGCAGCCGCATATGTGAGCTCCGGACAACCAAAGCAACCCCTTTAAGTGGTAGCGTGGCCGTGCGGTTTAAGGCAGGGGTTTTCAAACCTGTCCTGGAGGACCACTAGTACTGCACATTTTGCATGTTTCCCTTTTGTGACACACCTCATTCAGTTACCTTAGACACCCAGTTCAGGTCTTGCAGTCTCTACTAATGAGCTGAAGATTTAAACCAGGTGTGTCTAATGAGGGAGACATGCAAATTGTGCAGTACTAGTGGTCCTCCAGGACAGGTTTGAAAACCCCTGGTCTAAGGCGCTGTGACTTGTGAATGTAATGTTCTGTTAACTTGAATGAAGCTGGCTTGATGCTCGATGCAGCCTGCATATGCGAGCTCTGCGCAACAAAAGCAACCCCTTTAAGTGGTAGCGTGGCCGAGCGGTCTAAGGCGCTGGATTAAGGCTCCAGTCTCTTCGGGGGCGTGGGTTCGAATCCCACCGCTGCCAGGAGCAATTTTAAAGAGGCTCAATTGCCAGCAGTCGGGCACTGTATCAGATTTCTGTAAGATAATCTGGAAAATAAAGTGGTTTTGGCATGCAAGAACATCCCACGTGTTAATTGGTTTGTCAGAAGCGCTTCCTTTAGATTTCTGTGGGAGCTTTGGGAATCTCACCTAATTTTTGATTTCAAGCAAACCCCATGGCTTCATTCGTTGTGTCAGATGTAATTTCTAAACGATAGAACTCTGTAGGATTTGGGATCTCCAGGAGTATGACTCAGCACAGCAGGACCTTAAAGACGATTCTCTCCCGCCAACGAGGTCCTCGAAATCAACTGAGGCTGTCCGTGGAGCTGCACCCTCCCCGAAACTCACCAGAGAGCTTTCTCCAAAGGGTAGCGTGGCCGAGCGGTCCAAGGCGCTGGATTTAGGCTCCAGTCTCTCCGGGGGCGTGGGTTCGAATCCCACCGCTGCCAGCAGTTGTTTTAAAGAGGCTCTATTGCCAGCAGTCAGCCACGCCAGATGGATAGGCGCTTTGGAAGTCTCACGTGGATCGTTTCTCAATCGGAAGGCTGCAGCCTCCTGGGGGTCGCGTTTCTAGGCTGCGTACGTTATAAAGACTCTCTTATTTCAGAATACTAACAAATATCAAGTTGACTCTTATTCTTAGTTAATCGTAAACTGCTGTAATATGCTTGTGACTTGCGAATGTAATGTTCAGTTAACTTGAATGAAGCTGCCTTGATGCTCGATGCAGCCGCATATGTGAGCTCCGGACAACCAAAGCAACCCCTTTAAGTGGTAGCGTGGCCGTGCGGTTTAAGGCAGGGGTTTTCAAACCTGTCCTGGAGGACCACTAGTACTGCACATTTTGCATGTTTCCCTTTTGTGACACACCTCATTCAGTTACCTTAGACACCCAGTTCAGGTCTTGCAGTCTCTACTAATGAGCTGAAGATTTAAACCAGGTGTGTCTAATGAGGGAGACATGCAAATTGTGCAGTACTAGTGGTCCTCCAGGACAGGTTTGAAAACCCCTGGTCTAAGGCGCTGTGACTTGTGAATGTAATGTTCTGTTAACTTGAATGAAGCTGGCTTGATGCTCGATGCAGCCTGCATATGCGAGCTCTGCGCAACAAAAGCAACCCCTTTAAGTGGTAGCGTGGCCGAGCGGTCTAAGGCGCTGGATTAAGGCTCCAGTCTCTTCGGGGGCGTGGGTTCGAATCCCACCGCTGCCAGGAGCAATTTTAAAGAGGCTCAATTGCCAGCAGTCGGGCACTGTATCAGATTTCTGTAAGATAATCTGGAAAATAAAGTGGTTTTGGCATGCAAGAACATCCCACGTGTTAATTGGTTTGTCAGAAGCGCTTCCTTTAGATTTCTGTGGGAGCTTTGGGAATCTCACCTAATTTTTGATTTCAAGCAAACCCCATGGCTTCATTCGTTGTGTCAGATGTAATTTCTAAACGATAGAACTCTGTAGGATTTGGGATCTCCAGGAGTATGACTCAGCACAGCAGGACCTTAAAGACGATTCTCTCCCGCCAACGAGGTCCTCGAAATCAACTGAGGCTGTCCGTGGAGCTGCACCCTCCCCGAAACTCACCAGAGAGCTTTCTCCAAAGGGTAGCGTGGCCGAGCGGTCCAAGGCGCTGGATTTAGGCTCCAGTCTCTCCGGGGGCGTGGGTTCGAATCCCACCGCTGCCAGCAGTTGTTTTAAAGAGGCTCTATTGCCAGCAGTCAGCCACGCCAGATGGATAGGCGCTTTGGAAGTCTCACGTGGATCGTTTCTCAATCGGAAGGCTGCAGCCTCCTGGGGGTCGCGTTTCTAGGCTGCGTACGTTATAAAGACTCTCTTATTTCAGAATACTAACAAATATCAAGTTGACTCTTATTCTTAGTTAATCGTAAACTGCTGTAATATGCTTGTGACTTGCGAATGTAATGTTCAGTTAACTTGAATGAAGCTGCCTTGATGCTCGATGCAGCCGCATATGTGAGCTCCGGACAACCAAAGCAACCCCTTTAAGTGGTAGCGTGGCCGTGCGGTTTAAGGCAGGGGTTTTCAAACCTGTCCTGGAGGACCACTAGTACTGCACATTTTGCATGTTTCCCTTTTGTGACACACCTCATTCAGTTACCTTAGACACCCAGTTCAGGTCTTGCAGTCTCTACTAATGAGCTGAAGATTTAAACCAGGTGTGTCTAATGAGGGAGACATGCAAATTGTGCAGTACTAGTGGTCCTCCAGGACAGGTTTGAAAACCCCTGGTCTAAGGCGCTGTGACTTGTGAATGTAATGTTCAGTTAACTTGAATGAAGCTGGCTTGATGCTCGATGCAGCCTGCATATGCGAGCTCTGGGCAACAAAAGCAACCCCTTTAAGTGGTAGCGTGGCCGAGCGGTCTAAGGCGCTGGATTAAGGCTCCAGTCTCTTCGGGGGCGTGGGTTCGAATCCCACCGCTGCCAGGAGCAATTTTAAAGAGGCTCAATTGCCAGCAGTCGGGCACTGTATCAGATTTCTGTAAGATAATCTGGAAAATAAAGTGGTTTTGGCATGCAAGAACATCCCACGTGTTAATTGGTTTGTCAGAAGCGCTTCCTTTAGATTTCTGTGGGAGCTTTGGGAATCTCACCTAATTTTTGATTTCAAGCAAACCCCATGGCTTCATTCGTTGTGTCAGATGTAATTTCTAAACGATAGAACTCTGTAGGATTTGGGATCTCCAGGAGTATGACTCAGCACAGCAGGACCTTAAAGACGATTCTCTCCCGCCAACGAGGTCCTCGAAATCAACTGAGGCTGTCCGTGGAGCTGCACCCTCCCCGAAACTCACCAGAGAGCTTTCTCCAAAGGGTAGCGTGGCCGAGCGGTCCAAGGCGCTGGATTTAGGCTCCAGTCTCTCCGGGGGCGTGGGTTCGAATCCCACCGCTGCCAGCAGTTGTTTTAAAGAGGCTCTATTGCCAGCAGTCAGCCACGCCAGATGGATAGGCGCTTTGGAAGTCTCACGTGGATCGTTTCTCAATCGGAAGGCTGCAGCCTCCTGGGGGTCGCGTTTCTAGGCTGCGTACGTTATAAAGACTCTCTTATTTCAGAATACTAACAAATATCAAGTTGACTCTTATTCTTAGTTAATCGTAAACTGCTGTAATATGCTTGTGACTTGCGAATGTAATGTTCAGTTAACTTGAATGAAGCTGCCTTGATGCTCGATGCAGCCGCATATGTGAGCTCCGGACAACCAAAGCAACCCCTTTAAGTGGTAGCGTGGCCGTGCGGTTTAAGGCAGGGGTTTTCAAACCTGTCCTGGAGGACCACTAGTACTGCACATTTTGCATGTTTCCCTTTTGTGACACACCTCATTCAGTTACCTTAGACACCCAGTTCAGGTCTTGCAGTCTCTACTAATGAGCTGAAGATTTAAACCAGGTGTGTCTAATGAGGGAGACATGCAAATTGTGCAGTACTAGTGGTCCTCCAGGACAGGTTTGAAAACCCCTGGTCTAAGGCGCTGTGACTTGTGAATGTAATGTTCTGTTAACTTGAATGAAGCTGGCTTGATGCTCGATGCAGCCTGCATATGCGAGCTCTGCGCAACAAAAGCAACCCCTTTAAGTGGTAGCGTGGCCGAGCGGTCTAAGGCGCTGGATTAAGGCTCCAGTCTCTTCGGGGGCGTGGGTTCGAATCCCACCGCTGCCAGGAGCAATTTTAAAGAGGCTCAATTGCCAGCAGTCGGGCACTGTATCAGATTTCTGTAAGATAATCTGGAAAATAAAGTGGTTTTGGCATGCAAGAACATCCCACGTGTTAATTGGTTTGTCAGAAGCGCTTCCTTTAGATTTCTGTGGGAGCTTTGGGAATCTCACCTAATTTTTGATTTCAAGCAAACCCCATGGCTTCATTCGTTGTGTCAGATGTAATTTCTAAACGATAGAACTCTGTAGGATTTGGGATCTCCAGGAGTATGACTCAGCACAGCAGGACCTTAAAGACGATTCTCTCCCGCCAACGAGGTCCTCGAAATCAACTGAGGCTGTCCGTGGAGCTGCACCCTCCCCGAAACTCACCAGAGAGCTTTCTCCAAAGGGTAGCGTGGCCGAGCGGTCCAAGGCGCTGGATTTAGGCTCCAGTCTCTCCGGGGGCGTGGGTTCGAATCCCACCGCTGCCAGCAGTTGTTTTAAAGAGGCTCTATTGCCAGCAGTCAGCCACGCCAGATGGATAGGCGCTTTGGAAGTCTCACGTGGATCGTTTCTCAATCGGAAGGCTGCAGCCTCCTGGGGGTCGCGTTTCTAGGCTGCGTACGTTATAAAGACTCTCTTATTTCAGAATACTAACAAATATCAAGTTGACTCTTATTCTTAGTTAATCGTAAACTGCTGTAATATGCTTGTGACTTGCGAATGTAATGTTCAGTTAACTTGAATGAAGCTGCCTTGATGCTCGATGCAGCCGCATATGTGAGCTCCGGACAACCAAAGCAACCCCTTTAAGTGGTAGCGTGGCCGTGCGGTTTAAGGCAGGGGTTTTCAAACCTGTCCTGGAGGACCACTAGTACTGCACATTTTGCATGTTTCCCTTTTGTGACACACCTCATTCAGTTACCTTAGACACCCAGTTCAGGTCTTGCAGTCTCTACTAATGAGCTGAAGATTTAAACCAGGTGTGTCTAATGAGGGAGACATGCAAATTGTGCAGTACTAGTGGTCCTCCAGGACAGGTTTGAAAACCCCTGGTCTAAGGCGCTGTGACTTGTGAATGTAATGTTCTGTTAACTTGAATGAAGCTGGCTTGATGCTCGATGCAGCCTGCATATGCGAGCTCTGCGCAACAAAAGCAACCCCTTTAAGTGGTAGCGTGGCCGAGCGGTCTAAGGCGCTGGATTAAGGCTCCAGTCTCTTCGGGGGCGTGGGTTCGAATCCCACCGCTGCCAGGAGCAATTTTAAAGAGGCTCAATTGCCAGCAGTCGGGCACTGTATCAGATTTCTGTAAGATAATCTGGAAAATAAAGTGGTTTTGGCATGCAAGAACATCCCACGTGTTAATTGGTTTGTCAGAAGCGCTTCCTTTAGATTTCTGTGGGAGCTTTGGGAATCTCACCTAATTTTTGATTTCAAGCAAACCCCATGGCTTCATTCGTTGTGTCAGATGTAATTTCTAAACGATAGAACTCTGTAGGATTTGGGATCTCCAGGAGTATGACTCAGCACAGCAGGACCTTAAAGACGATTCTCTCCCGCCAACGAGGTCCTCGAAATCAACTGAGGCTGTCCGTGGAGCTGCACCCTCCCCGAAACTCACCAGAGAGCTTTCTCCAAAGGGTAGCGTGGCCGAGCGGTCCAAGGCGCTGGATTTAGGCTCCAGTCTCTCCGGGGGCGTGGGTTCGAATCCCACCGCTGCCAGCAGTTGTTTTAAAGAGGCTCTATTGCCAGCAGTCAGCCACGCCAGATGGATAGGCGCTTTGGAAGTCTCACGTGGATCGTTTCTCAATCGGAAGGCTGCAGCCTCCTGGGGGTCGCGTTTCTAGGCTGCGTACGTTATAAAGACTCTCTTATTTCAGAATACTAACAAATATCAAGTTGACTCTTATTCTTAGTTAATCGTAAACTGCTGTAATATGCTTGTGACTTGCGAATGTAATGTTCAGTTAACTTGAATGAAGCTGCCTTGATGCTCGATGCAGCCGCATATGTGAGCTCCGGACAACCAAAGCAACCCCTTTAAGTGGTAGCGTGGCCGTGCGGTTTAAGGCAGGGGTTTTCAAACCTGTCCTGGAGGACCACTAGTACTGCACATTTTGCATGTTTCCCTTTTGTGACACACCTCATTCAGTTACCTTAGACACCCAGTTCAGGTCTTGCAGTCTCTACTAATGAGCTGAAGATTTAAACCAGGTGTGTCTAATGAGGGAGACATGCAAATTGTGCAGTACTAGTGGTCCTCCAGGACAGGTTTGAAAACCCCTGGTCTAAGGCGCTGTGACTTGTGAATGTAATGTTCTGTTAACTTGAATGAAGCTGGCTTGATGCTCGATGCAGCCTGCATATGCGAGCTCTGCGCAACAAAAGCAACCCCTTTAAGTGGTAGCGTGGCCGAGCGGTCTAAGGCGCTGGATTAAGGCTCCAGTCTCTTCGGGGGCGTGGGTTCGAATCCCACCGCTGCCAGGAGCAATTTTAAAGAGGCTCAATTGCCAGCAGTCGGGCACTGTATCAGATTTCTGTAAGATAATCTGGAAAATAAAGTGGTTTTGGCATGCAAGAACATCCCACGTGTTAATTGGTTTGTCAGAAGCGCTTCCTTTAGATTTCTGTGGGAGCTTTGGGAATCTCACCTAATTTTTGATTTCAAGCAAACCCCATGGCTTCATTCGTTGTGTCAGATGTAATTTCTAAACGATAGAACTCTGTAGGATTTGGGATCTCCAGGAGTATGACTCAGCACAGCAGGACCTTAAAGACGATTCTCTCCCGCCAACGAGGTCCTCGAAATCAACTGAGGCTGTCCGTGGAGCTGCACCTTCCCCGAAACTCACCAGAGAGCTTTCTCCAAAGGGTAGCGTGGCCGAGCGGTCCAAGGCGCTGGATTTAGGCTCCAGACTCTCCGGGGCGTGGGTTCGAATCCCACCGCTGCCAGCAGTTGTTTTAAAGAGGCTCTATTGCCAGCAGTCAGCCACGCCAGATGGATAGGCGCTTTGGAAGTCTCACGTGGATCGTTTCTCAATCGGAAGGCTGCAGCCTCCTCGGGGTCGCGTTTCTAGGCTGCGTACGTTATAAAGACTCTCTTATTTCAGAATACTAACAAATATCAAGTTGACTCTTATTCTTAGTTAATCGTAAACTGTTGTAATATGTTTGTGACTTGCGAATGTAATGTTCAGTTAACTTGAATGAAGCTGCCTTGATGCTCGATGCAGCCGCATATGTGAGCTCTGGACAACCAAAGCAACCCCTTTAAGTGGTAGCGTGGCCGTGCGGTTTAAGGCAGGGGTTTTCAAACCTGTCCTGGAGGACCACTACTACTGCACATTTTGCATGTTTCCCTTTTGTGACACACCTCATTCAGTTACCTTAGACACCCAGTTCAGGTCTTGCAGTCTCTACTAATGAGCTGAAGATTTAAACCAGGTGTGTCTAATGAGGGAGACATGCAAATTGTATAGTACTAGTGGTCCTCCAGGACAGGTTTGAAAACCCCTGGTCTAAGGCGCTGTGACTTGAGAATGTAATGTTCTGTTAACTTGAATGAAGCTGGCTTGATGCTCGATGCAGCCTGCATATGCGAGCTCTGCACAACAAAAGCAATCCCTTTAAGTGGTAGCGTGGCCGAGCGGTCTAAGGCGCTGGGTTAAGGCTCCAGTCTCTTCGGGGGCGTGGGTTCTAATCCCACCGCTGCCAGGAGCAATTTTAAAGAGGCTCAATTGCCAGCAGTCGGGCACTGTATCAGATTTCTGTAAGATAATCTGGAAAATAAAGTGGTTTTGGCATGCAAGAACATCCCACGTGTTAATTGCTTTGTCAGAAGCGCTTCCTTTAGATTTCTGTGGGAGCTTTGGGAATCTCACCTAATTTTTGATTTCAAGCAAACCCCATGGCTTCATTCGTTGTGTCAGATGTAATTTCTAAACGATAGAACTCTGTAGGATTTGGGATCTCCAGGGGCCTCATTTATCAACATTGCGTAGAAAATGTTCTATATTTGTACCTACGAATGAAATTTAGAATGTGCCTAAGTACAAAAAAATCGGGTTTTATCAAACGTGCGCACGTGGTTCGTACGCACATCAGTAAGTAATCCTTGATGATAAATCTCACTTGTTCTTAAGCACCATGCTCGTGCACGTTATTAGTCATTTGCATTCCGAAACGCCTCCAATGAACCATATATGGTGACAACACCTTCCGTTATATGTCACGTGGTTGTGCTTTTTCCCTCATCGCAATAATGACAAAGAGAGCGTAAAAGAGGAATTTTACAGACACAGAAATTGAGTTACTCGTGGATGAGGTTAAATCCTAATAACACATCCTGTTTGGTTTACCTAGTGCGGGAGGAATGACTAACAAAAGAAAACCAGTTACCAGTGAGTTTAATTCCGTTGAATATGAGGAGAGAACACTTCCAAAAATAAAAAAGTGGTTTGACATTAAATTATCAGCAAAAAAAAAAAAAAAAATACGCGTCACAGCACACCGACGTGAAACGAGTGCACCTGGAGGAGGACAGACAACTTTCCACCTTGGACAGCAGCATATATAACCAGCATCATTGGCGCGATCTTTGAAAACGCGCTACCGGCGGAATGGATTATATTTGCCAAGTCTTCCAATAACGCAAGATAAGCCATTGCACTGTGTCAAGCATTTGTCGGAGACTTCATTTATACAAATCACATGTAGAGCTTTCGCAGATACAGATACATATCACAAATAAATCATTATACTTATTTGCTGTTACCATACTGACATTAATCATTTTTAACACCTGCTTGTGGATAAAAAAATAGACACTTCTTTACTCACTGGAACAGGGTCCTATATGTAGTATCGCTATTCTACCACTAGATGCTCTGCGTACGCATACTCAGAGGTGTGCGTATATTTACACACATTTCTACGTATAAGTGCAATTTGATAAATTCCACACTTTGCGTAAAACTGTTCCTACGCACACTTTACGCACACTTCTGTGCGTACGCACGTTTGATAAATGAGGCCCCAGGAGTATGACTCAGCACAGACGATTCTCTCCCGCCAACGAGGTCCTCGAAATCAACTGAGGCTGTCCGTGGAGCTGCACCCTCCCCGAAACTCACCAGAGAGCTTTCTCCAAAGGGTAGCGTGGCCGAGCGGTCCAAGGCGCTGGATTTAGGCTCCATTTCTCCGGGGGCGTGGGTTCGAATCCCACCGCTGCCAGCAGTTGTTTTAAAGAGGCTCTATTGCCAGCAGTCAGCCACGCCAGATGGATAGGCGCTTTGGAAGTCTCACGTGGATCGTTTCTCAATCGGAAGGCTGCAGCCTCCTGGGGGTCGCGTTTCTAGGCTGCGTACGTTATAAAGACTCTCTTATTTCAGAATACTAACAAATATCAAGTTGACTCTTATTCTTAGTTAATCGTAAACTGCTGTAATATGCTTGTGACTTGCGAATGTAATGTTCAGTTAACTTGAATGAAGCTGCCTTGATGCTCGATGCAGCCGCATATGTGAGCTCCGGACAACCAAAGCAACCCCTTTAAGTGGTAGCGTGGCCGTGCGGTTTAAGGGAGGGGTTTTCAAACCTGTCCTGGAGGACCACTAGTACTGCACATTTTGCATGTTTCCCTTTTGTGACACACCTCATTCAGTTACCTTAGACACCCAGTTCAGGTCTTGCAGTCTCTACTAATGAGCTGAAGATTTAAACCAGGTGTGTCTAATGAGGGAGACATGCAAATTGTGCAGTACTAGTGGTCCTCCAGGACAGGTTTGAAAACCCCTGGTCTAAGGCGCTGTGACTTGTGAATGTAATGTTCTGTTAACTTGAATGAAGCTGGCTTGATGCTCGATGCAGCCTGCATATGCGAGCTCTGCGCAACAAAAGTGATCTCTTTAAGTGGTAGCGTGGCCGAGCGGTCTAAGCCGCTGGATTAAGGCTCCAGTCTCTTCGGGGGCGTGGGTTCGAATCCCACCGCTGCCAGGAGCAATTTTAAAGAGGCTCAATTGCCAGCAGTCGGGCACTGTATCAGATTTCTGTAAAATAATCTGGAATATAAAGTGGTTTTGGCATGCAAGAACATCCCACGAGTTAATTGGTTTGTCAGAAGCGCTTCCTTTACATTTCTGTGGGAGCTTTGGGAATCTCACCTAATTTTTGATTTCAAGCAAACCCCATGGCTTCATTCGTTGTGTCAGATGTAATTTCTAAACGGTTGAACTCTGTAGGATTTGGGATCTCCAGGAGTATGACTCAGCACAGCAGGACCTTAAAGACGATTCTCTCCCGCCAACGAGGTCCTCGAAATCAACTGAGGCTGTCCGTGGAGCTGCACCCTCCCCGAAACTCACCAGAGAGCTTTCTCCAAAGGGTAGCGTGGCCGAGCGGTCCAAGGCGCTGGATTTAGGCTCCAGTCTCTCCGGGGGCGTGGGTTCGAATCCCACCGCTGCCAGCAGTTGTTTTAAAGAGGCTCTATTGCCAGCAGTCAGCCACGCCAGATGGATAGGCGCTTTGGAAGTCTCACGTGGATCGTTTCTCAATCGGAAGGCTGCAGCCTCCTGGGGGTCGCGTTTCTAGGCTGCGTACGTTATAAAGACTCTTTTATTTCAGAATACTAACAAATATCAAGTTGACTCTTATTCTTAGTTAATCGTAAACTGCTGTAATATGCTTGTGACTTGCGAATGTAATGTTCAGTTAACTTGAATGAAGCTGCCTTGATGCTCGATGCAGCCGCATATGTGAGCTCCGGACAACCAAAGCAACCCCTTTAAGTGGTAGCGTGGCCGTGCGGTTTAAGGCAGGGGTTTTCAAACCTGTCCTGGAGGACCACTAGTACTGCACATTTTGCATGTTTCCCTTTTGTGACACACCTCATTCAGTTACCTTAGACACCCAGTTCAGGTCTTGCAGTCTCTACTAATGAGCTGAAGATTTAAACCAGGTGTGTCTAATGAGGGAGACATGCAAATTGTGCAGTACTAGTGGTCCTCCAGGACAGGTTTGAAAACCCCTGGTCTAAGGCGCTGTAACTTGTGAATGTAATGTTCAGTTAACTTGAATGAAGCTGGCTTGATGCTCGATGCAGCCTGCATATGCGAGCTCGGGGCAACAAAAGCAACCCCTTTAAGTGGTAGCGTGGCCGAGCGGTCTAAGGCGCTGGATTAAGGCTCCAGTCTCTTCGGGGGCGTGGGTTCGAATCCCACCGCTGCCAGGAGCAATTTTAAAGAGGCTCAATTGCCAGCAGTCTGGCACTGTATCAGATTTCTGTAAAATAATCTGGAAAATAAAGTGGTTTTGGCATGCAAGAACATCCCACGTGTTAATTGGTTTGTCAGAAGCGCTTCCTTTAGATTTCTGTGGGAGCTTTGGGAATCTCACCTAATTTTTGATTTCAAGCAAACCCCATGGCTTCATTCGTTGTGTCAGATGTAATTTCTAAACGATAGAAGGATTTGGGATCTCCAGGAGTATGACTCAGCACAGCAGGACCTTAAAGACGATTCTCTCCCGCCAACGAGGTCCTCGAAATCAACTGAGGCTGTCCGTGGAGCTGCACCCTCCCCGAAACTCACCAGAGAGCTTTCTCCAAAGGGTAGCGTGGCCGAGCGGTCCAAGGCGCTGGATTTAGGCTCCAGTCTCTTCGGGGGCGTGGGTTCGAATCCCACCGCTGCCAGGAGCAATTTTAAAGAGGCTCAATTGCCAGCAGTCGGGCACTGTATCAGATTTCTGTAAGATAATCTGGAAAATAAAGTGGTTTTGGCATGCAAGAAGATCCCACGAGTTAATTGGTTTGTCAGAAGCGCTTCCTTTACATTTCTGTGGGAGCTTTGGGAATCTCACCTAATTTTTGATTTCAAGCAAACCCCATGGCTTCATTCGTTGTGTCAGATGTAATTTCTAAACGATTGAACTCTGTAGGATTTGGGATCTCCAGGAGTATGACTCAGCACAGCAGGACCTTAAAGACGATTCTCTCCCGCCAACGAGGTCCTCGAAATCAACTGAGGCTGTCCGTGGAGCTGCACCCTCTCCGAAACTCACCAGAGAGCTTTCTCCAAAGGGTAGCGTGGCCGAGCGGTCCAAGGCGCTGGATTTAGGCTCCAGTCTCTCCGGGGGCGTGGGTTCGAATCCCACTGCTGCCAGCAGTTTTTTTAAGGAGGCTCTATTGCCAGCAGTCAGCCACGCCAGATGGATAGGCGCTTTGGAAGTCTCACGTGGATCGTTTCTCAATCGGAAGGCTGCAGCCTCCTGGGGGTCGCGTTTCTAGGCTGCGTACGTTATAAAGACTCTTTTTATTTCAGAATACTAACAAATATCAAGTTGACTCTTATTCTTAGTTAATCGTAAACTGCTGTAATATGCTTGTGACTTGCGAATGTAATGTTCAGTTAACTTGAATGAAGCTGCCTTGATGCTCGATGCAGCTGCATATGTGAGCTCCGGACAACCAAAGCAACCCCTTTAAGTGGTAGCGTGGCCGTGCGGTTTAAGGCAGGGGTTTTCAAACCTGTCCTGGAGGACCACTAGTACTGCACATTTTGCATGTTTCCCTTTTGTGACACACCTCATTCAGTTACCTTAGACACCCAGTTCAGGTCTTGCAGTCTCTACTAATGAGCTGAAGATTTAAACCAGGTGTGTCTAATGAGGGAGACATGCAAATTGTGCAGTACTAGTGGTCCTCCAGGACAGGTTTGAAAACCCCTGGTCTAAGGTGCTGTAACTTCTGAATGTAATGTTCAGTTAACTTGAATGAAGCTGGCTTGATGCTCGATGCAGCCTGCATATGCGAACTCTGGGCAACAAAAGCAACCCCTTTAAGTGGTAGCGTGGCCGAGCGGTCTAAGGTGCTGGATTAAGGCTCCAGTCTCTTCGGGGGCGTGGGTTCGAATCCCACCGCTGCCAGGAGCAATTTTAAAGAGGCTCAATTGCCAGCAGTCGGGCACTGTATCAGATTTTTGTAAGATAATCTGGAAAATAAAGTGGTTTTGGCATGCAAGAACATCCCACGTGTTAATTGGTTTGTCAGAAGCGCTTCCTTTAGATTTCTGTGGGAGCTTTGGGAATCTCACCTAATTTTTGATTTCAAGCAAACCCCATGGCTTCATTCGTTGTGTCAGATGTAATTTCTAAACGATTGAACTCTGTAGGATTTGGGATCTCCAGGAGTATGACTCAGCACAGCAGGACCTTAAAGACGATTCTCTCCCGCCAACGAGGTCCTCGAAATCAACTGAGGCTGTCCGTGGAGCTGCACCCTCCCCGAAACTCACCAGAGAGCTTTCTCCAAAGGGTAGCGTGGCCGAGCGGTCCAAGGCGCTGAATTTAGGCTCCAGTCTCTCCGGGAGCGTGGGTTCGAATCCCACCGCTGCCAGCAGTTGTTTTAAAGAGGCTCTATTGCCAGCAGTCAGCCACGCCAGATGGATAGGCGCTTTGGAAGTCTCACGTGGATCGTTTCTCAATCGGAAGGCTGCAGCCTCCTGGGGGTCGCGTTTCTAGGCTGCGTATGTTATAAAGACTCTTTTTATTTCAGAATACTAACAAATATCAAGTTGACTCTTATTCTTAGTTAATCGTAAACTGCTGTAATATGCTTGTGACTTGCGAATGTAATGTTCAGTTAACTTGAATGAAGCTGCCTTGATGCTCGATGCAGCCGCATATGTGAGCTCCGGACAACCAAAGCAACCCCTTTAAGTGGTAGCGTGGCCGTGCGGTTTAAGGCAGGGGTTTTCAAACCTGTCCTGGAGGACCACTAGTACTGCACATTTTGCATGTTTCCCTTTTGTGACACACCTCATTCAGTTACCTTAGACACCCAGTTCAGGTCTTGCAGTCTCTACTAATGAGCTGAAGATTTAAACCAGGTGTGTCTAATGAGGGAGACATGCAAATTGTGCAGTACTAGTGGTCCTCCAGGACAGGTTTGAAAACCCCTGGTCTAAGGCGCTGTGACTTGTGAATGTAATGTTCTGTTAACTTGAATGAAGCTGGCTTGATGCTCGATGCAGCCTGCATATGCGAGCTCTGCGCAACAAAAGCAATCCCTTTAAGTGGTAGCGTGGCCGAGCGGTCTAAGGCGCTGGATTAAGGCTCCAGTCTCTTCGGGGGCGTGGGTTCGAATCCCACCGCTGCCAGGAGCAATTTTAAAGAGGCTCAATTGCCAGCAGTCGGGCACTGTATCAGATTTCTGTAAGATAATCTGGAAAATAAAGTGGTTTTGGCATGCAAGAAGATCCCACGAGTTAATTGGTTTGTCAGAAGCGCTTCCTTTATATTTCTGTGGGAGCTTTGGGAATCTCACCTAATTTTTGATTTCAAGCAAACCCCATGGCTTCATTCGTTGTGTCAGATGTAATT
This sequence comes from Misgurnus anguillicaudatus, assembly GCF_027580225.2. Classification (NCBI taxonomy): domain Eukaryota; kingdom Metazoa; phylum Chordata; class Actinopteri; order Cypriniformes; family Cobitidae; genus Misgurnus; species Misgurnus anguillicaudatus. Next base: position 7,075,046 of record NC_073361.2, on the reverse strand, counting down.
TCTAAACGATTGAACTCTGTAAGATTTGGAATCTCCAGGAGTATGACTCAGCACAGCGGGACCTTAAAGACGATTCTCTCCCGCCAACGAGGTCCTCGAAATCAACTGAGGCTGTCCGTGGAGCTGCACCCTCCCCGAAACTCACCAGAGAGCTTTCTCCAAAGGGTAGCGTGGCCGAGCGGTCCAAGGCGCTCGATTTAGGCTCCAGTCTCTCCGGGGGCGTGGGTTCGAATCCCACTGCTGCCAGCAGTTGTTTTAAAGAGGCTCTATTGCCAGCAGTCAGCCACGCCAGATGGATAGGCGCTTTGGAAGTCTCACGTGGATCGTTTCTCAATCGGAAGGCTGCAGCCTCCTGGGGGTCGCGTTTCTAGGCTGCGTACGTTATAAAGACTCTTTTTATTTCAGAATACTAACAAATATCAAGTTGACTCTTATTCTTAGTTAATCGTAAACTGCTGTAATATGCTTGTGACTTGCGAATGTAATGTTCAGTTAACTTGAATGAAGCTGCCTTGATGCTCGATGCAGCTGCATATGTGAGCTCCGGACAACCAAAGCAACCCCTTTAAGTGGTAGCGTGGCCGTGCGGTTTAAGGCAGGGGTTTTCAAACCTGTCCTGGAGGACCACTAGTACTGCACATTTTGCATGTTTCCCTTTTGTGACACACCTCATTCAGTTACCTTAGACACCCAGTTCAGGTCTTGCAGTCTCTACTAATGAGCTGAAGATTTAAACCAGGTGTGTCTAATGAGGGAGACATGCAAATTGTGCAGTACTAGTGGTCCTCCAGGACAGGTTTGAAAACCCCTGGTCTAAGGTGCTGTAACTTCTGAATGTAATGTTCAGTTAACTTGAATGAAGCTGGCTTGATGCTCGATGCAGCCTGCATATGCGAACTCTGGGCAACAAAAGCAACCCCTTTAAGTGGTAGCGTGGCCGAGCGGTCTAAGGCGCTGGATTAAGGCTCCAGTCTCTTCGGGGGCGTGGGTTCGAATCCCACCGCTGCCAGGAGCAATTTTAAAGAGGCTCAATTGCCAGCAGTCGGGCACTGTATCAGATTTTTGTAAGATAATCTGGAAAATAAAGTGGTTTTGGCATGCAAGAACATCCCACGTGTTAATTGGTTTGTCAGAAGCGCTTCCTTTAGATTTCTGTGGGAGCTTTGGGAATCTCACCTAATTTTTGATTTCAAGCAAACCCCATGGCTTCATTCGTTGTGTCAGATGTAATTTCTAAACGATAGAACTCTGTAGGATTTGGGATCTCCAGGAGTATGACTCAGCACAGCAGGACCTTAAAGACGATTCTCTCCCGCCAACGAGGTCCTCGAAATCAACTGAGGCTGTCCGTGGAGCTGCACCCTCCCCGAAACTCACAAGAGAGCTTTCTCCAAAGGGTAGCGTGGCCGAGCGGTCCAAGGCACTGGATTTAGGCTCCAGTCTCTCCGGGGGCGTGGGTTCGAATCCCACCGCTGCCAGCAGTTGTTTTAAAGAGGCTCTATTGCCAGCAGTCAGCCACGCCAGATGGATAGGCGCTTTGGAAGTCTCACGTGGATCGTTTCTCAATCGGAAGGCTGCAGCCTCCTGGGGGTCGCGTTTCTAGGCTGCGTACGTTATAAAGACTCTTTTTATTTCAGAATACTAACAAATATCAAGTTGACTCTTATTCTTAGTTAATCGTAAACTGCTGTAATATGCTTGTGACTTGCGAATGTAATGTTCAGTTAACTTGAATGAAGCTGCCTTGATGCTCGATGCAGCCGCATATGTGAGCTCCGGACAACCAAAGCAACCCCTTTAAGTGGTAGCGTGGCCGTGCGGTTTAAGGCAGGGGTTTTCAAACCTGTCCTGGAGGACCACTAGTACTGCACATTTTGCATGTTTCCCTTTTGTGACACACCTCATTCAGTTACCTTAGACACCCAGTTCAGGTCTTGCAGTCTCTACTAATGAGCTGAAGATTTAAACCAGGTGTGTCTAATGAGGGAGACATGCAAATTGTGCAGTACTAGTGGTCCTCCAGGACAGGTTTGAAAACCCCTGGTCTAAGGCGCTGTGACTTGTGAATGTAATGTTCTGTTAACTTGAATGAAGCTGGCTTGATGCTCGATGCAGCCTGCATATGCGAGCTCTGCGCAACAAAAGCAATCCCTTTAAGTGGTAGCGTGGCCGAGCGGTCTAAGGCGCTGGATTAAGGCTCCAGTCTCTTCGGGGGCGTGGGTTCGAATCCCACCGCTGCCAGGAGCAATTTTAAAGAGGCTCAATTGCCAGCAGTCGGGCACTGTATCAGATTTCTGTAAGATAATCTGGAAAATAAAGTGGTTTTGGCATGCAAGAAGATCCCACGAGTTAATTGGTTTGTCAGAAGCGCTTCCTTTATATTTCTGTGGGAGCTTTGGGAATCTCACCTAATTTTTGATTTCAAGCAAACCCCATGGCTTCATTCGTTGTGTCAGATGTAATTTCTAAACGATTGAACTCTGTAAGATTTGGAATCTCCAGGAGTATGACTCAGCACAGCAGGACCTTAAAGACGATTCTCTCCCGCCAACGAGGTCCTCGAAATCAACTGAGGCTGTCCGTGGAGCTGCACCCTCCCCGAAACTCACCAGAGAGCTTTCTCCAAAGGGTAGCGTGGCCGAGCGGTCCAAGGCGCTCGATTTAGGCTCCAGTCTCTCCGGGGGCGTGGGTTCGAATCCCACTGCTGCCAGCAGTTGTTTTAAAGAGGCTCTATTGCCAGCAGTCAGCCACGCCAGATGGATAGGCGCTTTGGAAGTCTCACGTGGATCGTTTCTCAATCGGAAGGCTGCAGCCTCCTGGGGGTCGCGTTTCTAGGCTGCGTACGTTATAAAGACTCTTTTTATTTCAGAATACTAACAAATATCAAGTTGACTCTTATTCTTAGTTAATCGTAAACTGCTGTAATATGCTTGTGACTTGCGAATGTAATGTTCAGTTAACTTGAATGAAGCTGCCTTGATGCTCGATGCAGCTGCATATGTGAGCTCCGGACAACCAAAGCAACCCCTTTAAGTGGTAGCGTGGCCGTGCGGTTTAAGGCAGGGGTTTTCAAACCTGTCCTGGAGGACCACCAGCACTGCACACCCTGCATGCCTCCCCTTTGTGACACACCTCATTTAGTTACCTTAGACACCCAGTTCAGGTCTTGCAGTCTCTACTAATGAGCTGAAGATTTAAACCAGGTGTGTCTAATGAGGGAGACATGCAAATTGTGCAGTACTAGTGGTCCTCCAGGACAGGTTTGAAAACCCCTGGTCTAAGGTGCTGTAACTTCTGAATGTAATGTTCAGTTAACTTGAATGAAGCTGGCTTGATGCTCGATGCAGCCTGCATATGCGAACTCTGGGCAACAAAAGCAACCCCTTTAAGTGGTAGCGTGGCCGAGCGGTCTAAGGCGCTGGATTAAGGCTCCAGTCTCTTTGGAGGCGTGGGTTCGAATCCCACCGCTGCCAGGAGCAATTTTAAAGAGGCTCAATTGCCAGCAGTCGGGCACTGTATCAGATTTTTGTAAGATAATCTGGAAAATAAAGTGGTTTTGGCATGCAAGAACATCCCACGTGTTAATTGGTTTGTCAGAAGCGCTTCCTTTAGATTTCTGTGGGAGCTTTGGGAATCTCACCTAATTTTTGATTTCAAGCAAACCCCATGGCTTCATTCGTTGTGTCAGATGTAATTTCTAAACGATAGAACTCTGTAGGATTTGGGATCTCCAGGAGTATGACTCAGCACAGCAGGACCTTAAAGACGATTCTCTCCCGCCAACGAGGTCCTCGAAATCAACTGAGGCTGTCCGTGGAGCTGCACCCTCCCCGAAACTCACCAGAGAGCTTTCTCCAAAGGGTAGCGTGGCCGAGCGGTCCAAGGCGCTGGATTTAGGCTCCAGTCTCTCCGGGGGCGTGGGTTCGAATCCCACCGCTGCCAGGAGCAATTTTAAAGAGGCTCAATTGCCAGCAGTCGGGCACTGTATCAGATTTTTGTAAGATAATCTGGAAAATAAAGTGGTTTTGGCATGCAAGAACATCCCACGTGTTAATTGGTTTGTCAGAAGCGCTTCCTTTAGATTTCTGTGGGAGCTTTGGGAATCTCACCTAATTTTTTATTTCAAGCAAACCCCATGGCTTCATTCGTTGTGTCAGATGTAATTTCTAAATGATAGAACTCTGTAGGATTTGGGATCTCCAGGAGTATGACTCAGCACAGCAGGACCTTAAAGACGATTCTCTCCCGCCAACGAGGTCCTCGAAATCAACTGAGGCTGTCCGTGGAGCTGCACCCTCCCCGAAACTCACCAGAGAGCTTTCTCCAAAGGGTAGCGTGGCCGAGCGGTCCAAGGCGCTGGATTTAGGCTCCAGTCTCTCCGGGGGCGTGGGTTCGAATCCCACCGCTGCCAGGAGCAATTTTAAAGAGGCTCAATTGCCAGCAGTCGGGCACTGTATCAGATTTTTGTAAGATAATCTGGAAAATAAAGTGGTTTTGGCATGCAAGAACATCCCACGTGTTAATTGGTTTGTCAGAAGCGCTTCCTTTAGATTTCTGTGGGAGCTTTGGGAATCTCACCTAATTTTTTATTTCAAGCAAACCCCATGGCTTCATTCGTTGTGTCAGATGTAATTTCTAAATGATAGAACTCTGTAGGATTTGGGATCTCCAGGAGTATGACTCAGCACAGCAGGACCTTAAAGACGATTCTCTCCCGCCAACGAGGTCCTCGAAATCAACTGAGGCTGTCCGTGGAGCTGCACCCTCCCCGAAACTCACCAGAGAGCTTTCTCCAAAGGGTAGCGTGGCCGAGCGGTCCAAGGCGCTGGATTTAGGCTCCAGTCTCTCCGGGGGCGTGGGTTCGAATCCCATCGCTGCCAGCAGTTGTTTTAAAGAGGCTCTATTGCCAGCAGTCAGCCACGCCAGATGGATAGGCGCTTTGGAAGTCTCACGTGGATCGTTTCTCAATCGGAAGGCTGCAGCCTCCTGGGGGTCGCGTTTCTAGGCTGCGTACGTTATAAAGACTCTCTTATTTCAGAATACTAACAAATATCAAGTTGACTCTTATTCTTAGTTAATCGTAAACTGCTGTAATATGCTTGTGACTTGCGAATGTAATGTTCAGTTAACTTGAATGAAGCTGCCTTGATGCTCGATGCAGCCGCATATGTGAGCTCCGGACAACCAAAGCAACCCCTTTAAGTGGTAGCGTGGCCGTGCGGTTTAAGGCAGGGGTTTTCAAACCTGTCCTGGAGGACCACTAGTACTGCACATTTTGCATGTTTTCCTTTTGTGACACACCTCATTCAGTTACCTTAGACACCCAGTTCAGGTCTTGCAGTCTCTACTAATTAGTGGAAGATTTAAACCAGGTGTGTCTAATGAGGGAGACATGCAAATTGTGCAGTACTAGTGGTCCTCCAGGACAGGTTTGAAAACCCCTGGTCTAAGGCGCTGTGACTTGTGAATGTAATGTTCTGTTAACTTGAATGAAGCTGGCTTGATGCTCGATGCAGCCTGCATATGCGAGCTCTGCGCAACAAAAGCAATCCCTTTAAGTGGTAGCGTGGCCGAGCCGTCTAAGGCGCTGGATTTAGGCTCCAGTCTCTTCGGGGGCGTGGGTTCGAATCCCACCGCTGCCAGGAGCAATTTTAAAGAGGCTCAATTGCCAGCAGTCGGGCACTGTATCAGATTTCTGTAAGATAATCTGGAAAATAAAGTGGTTTTGGCATGCAAGAAGATCCCACGAGTTAATTGGTTTGTCAGAAGCGCTTCCTTTACATTTCTGTGGGAGCTTTGGGAATCTCACCTAATTTTTGATTTCAAGCAAACCCCATGGCTTCATTCGTTGTGTCAGATGTAATTTCTAAACGATTGAACTCTGTAGGATTTGGGATCTCCAGGAGTATGACTCAGCACAGCAGGACCTTAAAGATGATTCTCTCCCGCCAACGAGGTCCTTGAAATCAACTGAGGCTGTCCGTGGAGCTGCAACCTCCCCGAAACTCACCAGAGAGCTTTCTCCAAAGGGTAGCGTGGCCGAGCGGTCCAAGGCGCTGTATTTAGGCTCCAGTCTCTCCGGGGGCGTGGGTTCGAATCCCACCGCTGCCAGCAGTTGTTTTAAAGAGGCTCTTTTGCCAGCAGTCAGCCACGCCAGATGGATAGGCGCTTTGGAAGTCTCACGTGGATCGTTTCTCAATCGGAAGGCTGCAGCCTCCTGGGGGTCGCGTTTCTAGGCTGCGTACGTTATAAAGACTCTTTTTATTTCAGAATACTAACAAATATCAAGTTGACTCTTATTCTTAGTTAATCGTAAACTGCTGTAATATGCTTGTGACTTGCGAATGTAATGTTCAGTTACCTTGAATGAAGCTGCCTTGATGCTCGATGCAGCCGCATATGTGAGCTCCGGACAACCAAAGCAACCCCTTTAAGTGGTAGCGTGGCCGTGCGGTTTAAGGCAGGGGTTTTCAAACCTGTCCTGGAGGACCACTAGTACTGCACATTTTGCATGTTTCCCTTTTGTGACACACCTCATTCAGTTACCTTAGACACCCAGTTCAGGTCTTGCAGTCTCTACTAATGAGCTGAAGATTTAAACCAGGTGTGTCTAATGAGGGAGACATGCAAATTGTGCAGTACTAGTGGTCCTCCAGGACAGGTTTGAAAACCCCTGGTCTAAGGCGCTGTGACTTGTGAATGTAATGTTCAGTTAACTTGAATGAAGCTGGCTTGATGCTCGATGCAGCCTGCATATGCGAGCTCTGGGCAACAAAAGCAATCCCTTTAAGTGGTAGCGTGGCCGAGCGGTCTAAGGCGCTGGATTAAGGCTCCAGTCTCTTCGGGGGCGTGGGTTCGAATCCCACCGCTGCCAGGAGCAATTTTAAAGAGGCTCAATTGCCAGCAGTCGGGCACTGTATCAGATTTCTGTAAGATAATCTGGAAAATAAAGTGGTTTTGGCATGCAAGAACATCCCACGAGTTAATTGGTTTGTCAGAAGCGCTTCCTTTACATTTCTGTGGGAGCTTTGGGAATCTCACCTAATTTTTTATTTCAAGCAAACCCCATGGCTTCATTCGTTGTGTCAGATGTAATTTCTAAACGATTGAACTCTGTAGGATTTGGAATCTCCAGGAGTATGACTCAGCACAGCAGGACCTTAAAGACGATTCTCTCCCGCCAACGAGGTCCTCGAAATCAACTGAGGCTGTCCGTGGAGCTGCACCCTCCCCAAAACTCACCAGAGAGCTTTCTCCAAAGGGTAGCGTGGCAGAGCGTTCCAAGGCGCTGGATTTAGGCTCCAGTCTCTCCGGGGGCGTGGGTTCGAATCCCACCGCTGCCAGCAGTTCTTTTAAAGAGGCTCTATTGCCAGCAGTCAGCCACGCCAGATGGATAGGCGCTTTGGAAGTCTCACGTGGATCGTTTCTCAATCGGAAGGCTGCAGCCTCCTGGGGGTCGCGTTTCTAGGCTGCGTACGTTATAAAGACTCTCTTATTTCAGAATACTAACAAATATCAAGTTGACTCTTATTCTTAGTTAATCGTAAACTGCTGTAATATGCTTGTGAGTTGCGAATGTAATGTTCAGTTAACTTGAATGAAGCTGCCTTGATGCTCGATGCAGCCGCATATGTGAGCTCCGGACAACCAAAGCAACCCCTTTAAGTGGTAGCGTGGCCGTGCGGTTTAAGGCAGGGGTTTTCAAACCTGTCCTGGAGGACCACTAGTACTGCACATTTTGCATGTTTCCCTTTTGTGACACACCTCATTCAGTTACCTTAGACACCCAGTTCAGGTCTTGCAGTCTCTACTAATGAGCTGAAGATTTAAACCAGGTGTGTCTAATGAGGGAGACATGCAAATTGTGCAGTACTAGTGGTCCTCCAGGACAGGTTTGAAAACCCCTGGTCTAAGGCGCTGTGACTTGTGAATGTAATGTTCTGTTAACTTGAATGAAGCTGGCTTGATGCTCGATGCAGCCTGCATATGCGAGCTCTGCGCAACAAAAGCAATCCCTTTAAGTGGTAGCGTGGCCGAGCGGTCTAAGGCGCTGGATTAAGGCTCCAGTCTCTTCGGGGGCGTGGGTTCGAATCCCACCGCTGCCAGGAGCAATTTTAAAGAGGCTCAATTGCCAGCAGTCGGGCACTGTATCAGATTTCTGTAAGATAATCTGGAAAATAAAGTGGTTTTGGCATGCAAGAACATCCCACGAGTTAATTGGTTTGTCAGAAGCGCTTCCTTTACATTTCTGTGGGAGCTTTGGGAATCTCACCTAATTTTTGATTTCAAGCAAACCCCATGGCTTCATTCGTTGTGTCAGATGTAATTTCTAAACGATTGAACTCTGTAGGATTTGGGATCTCCAGGAGTATGACTCAGCACAGCAGGACCTTAAAGACGATTCTCTCCCGCCAACGAGGTCCTCGAAATCAACTGAGGCTGTCCGTGGAGCTGCACCCTCCCCGAAACTCACCAGAGAGCTTTCTCCAAAGGGTAGCGTGGCCGAGCGGTCCAAGGCGCTGGATTTAGGCTCCAGTCTCTCTGGGGGCGTGGGTTCGAATCCCACCGCTGCCAGCAGTTGTTTTAAAGAGGCTCTATTGCCAGCAGTCAGCCACGCCAGATGGATAGGCGCTTTGGAAGTCTCACGTGGATCGTTTCTCAATCGGAAGGCTGCAGCCTCCTGGGGGTCGCGTTTCTAGGCTGCGTACGTTATAAAGACTCTTTTTATTTCAGAATACTAACAAATATCAAGTTGACTCTTATTCTTAGTTAATCTTAAACTGCTGTAATATGCTTGTGACTTGCGAATGTAATGTTCAGTTAACTTGAATGAAGCTGCCTTGATGCTCGATGCAGCCGCATATGTGAGCTCCGGACAACCAAAGCAACCCCTTTAAGTGGTAGCGTGGCCGTGCGGTTTAAGGCAGGGGTTTTCAAACCTGTCCTGGAGGACCACTAGTACTGCAAATTTTGCATGTTTCCCTTTTGTGACACACCTCATTCAGTTACCTTAGACACCCAGTTCAGGTCTTGCAGTCTCTACTAATGAGCTGAAGATTTAAACCAGGTGTGTCTAATGAGGGAGACATGCAAATTGTGCAGTACTAGTGGTCCTCCAGGACAGATTTGAAAACCCCTGGTCTAAGGCGCTGTGACTTGTGAATGTAATGTTCTGTTAACTTGAATGAAGCTGGCTTGATGCTCGATGCAGCCTGCATATGCGAGCTCTGCGCAACAAAAGCAATCCCTTTAAGTGGTAGCGTGGCCGAGCGGTCTAAGGCGCTGGATTAAGGCTCCAGTCTCTTCGGGGGCGTGGGTTCGAATCCCACCGCTGCCAGGAGCAATTTTAAAGAGGCTCAATTGCCAGCAGTCGGGCACTGTATCAGATTTCTGTAAGATAATCTGGAAAATAAAGTGGTTTTGGCATGCAAGAACATCCCACGAGTTAATTGGTTTGTCAGAAGCGCTTCCTTTACATTTCTGTGGGAGCTTTGGGAATCTCACCTAATTTTTGATTTCAAGCAAACCCCATGGCTTCATTCGTTGTGTCAGATGTAATTTCTAAACGATTGAACTCTGTAGGATTTGGGATCTCCAGGAGTATGACTCAGCACAGCAGGACCTTAAAGACGATTCTCTCCCGCCAACGAGGTCCTCGAAATCAACTGAGGCTGTCCGTGGAGCTGCACCCTCCCCGAAACTCACCAGAGAGCTTTCTCCAAAGGGTAGCGTGGCCGAGCGGTCCAAGGCGCTGGATTTAGGCTCCAGTCTCTCCTGGGGCGTGGGTTCGAATCCCACCGCTGCCAGCAGTTGTTTTAAAGAGGCTCTATTGCCAGCAGTCAGCCACGCCAGATGGATAGGCGCTTTGGAAGTCTCACGTGGATCGTTTCTCAATCGGAAGGCTGCAGCCTCCTGGGGGTCGCGTTTCTAGGCTGCGTACGTTATAAAGACTCTTTTTATTTCAGAATACTAACAAACATCAAGTTGACTCTTATTCTTAGTTAATCGTAAACTGCTGTAATATGCTTGTGACTTGCGAATGTAATGTTCAGTTAACTTGAATGAAGCTGCCTTGATGCTCGATGCAGCCGCATATGTGAGCTCCGGACAACCAAAGCAACCCCTTTAAGTGGTAGCGTGGCCGTGCGGTTTAAGGCAGGGGTTTTCAAACCTGTCCTGGAGGACCACTAGTACTGCAAATTTTGCATGTTTCCCTTTTGTGACACACCTCATTCAGTTACCTTAGACACCCAGTTCAGGTCTTGCAGTCTCTACTAATGAGCTGAAGATTTAAACCAGGTGTGTCTAATGAGGGAGACATGCAAATTGTGCAGTACTAGTGGTCCTCCAGGACAGGTTTGAAAACCCCTGGTCTAAGGTGCTGTAACTTCTGAATGTAATGTTCAGTTAACTTGAATGAAGCTGGCTTGATGCTCGATGCAGCCTGCATATGCGAACTCTGGGCAACAAAAGCAATCCCTTTAAGTGGTAGCGTGGCCGAGCGGTCTAAGGCGCTGGATTAAGGCTCCAGTCTCTTCGGGGGCGTGGGTTCGAATCCCACCGCTGCCAGGAGCAATTTTAAAGAGGCTCAATTGCCAGCAGTCGGGCACTGTATCAGATTTTTGTAAGATAATCTGGAAAATAAAGTGGTTTTGGCATGCAAGAACATCCCACGTGTTAATTGGTTTGTCAGAAGCGCTTCCTTTAGATTTCTGTGGGAGCTTTGGGAATCTCACCTAATTTTTGATTTCAAGCAAACCCCATGGCTTCATTCGTTGTTTCAGATGTAATTTCTAAACGATAGAACTCTGTAGGATTTGGGATCTCCAGGAGTATGACTCAGCACAGCAGGACCTTAAAGACGATTCTCTCCCGCCAACGAGGTCCTCGAAATCAACTGAGGCTGTCCGTGGAGCTGCAACCTCCCCGAAACTCACCAGAGAGCTTTCTCCAAAGGGTAGCGTGGCCGAGCGGTCCAAGGCGCTGGATTTAGGCTCCAGTCTCTCCGGGGGTGTGGGTTCGAATCCCACCGCTGCCAGCAGTTGTTTTAAAGAGGCTCTATTGCCAGCAGTCAGCCACGGCAGATGGATAGGCGCTTTGGAAGTCTCACGTGGATCGTTTCTCAATCGGAAGGCTGCAGCCTCCTGGGGGTCGCGTTTCTAGGCTGCGTACGTTATAAAGACTCTCTTATTTCAGAATACTAACAAATATCAAGTTGACTCTTATTCTTAGTTAATCGTAAACTGCTGTAATATGCTTGTGACTTGCAAATGTAATGTTCAGTTAACTTGAATGAAGCTGCCTTGATGCTCGATGCAGCCGCATATGTGAGCTCCGGACAACCAAAGCAACCCCTTTAAGTGGTAGCGTGGCCGTGCGGTTTAAGGCAGGGGTTTTCAAACCTGTCCTGGAGGACCACTAGTACTGCACATTTTGCATGTTTCCCTTTTGTGACACACCTCATTCAGTTACCTTAGACACCCAGTTCAGGTCTTGCAGTCTCTACTAATGAGCTGAAGATTTAAACCAGGTGTGTCTAATGAGGGAGACATGCAAATTGTGCAGTACTAGTGGTCCTCCAGGACAGGTTTGAAAACCCCTGGTCTAAGGCGCTGTGACTTGTGAATGTAATGTTCTGTTAACTTGAATGAAGCTGGCTTGATGCTCGATGCAGCCTGCATATGCGAGCTCTGCGCAACAAAAGCAATCCCTTTAAGTGGTAGCGTGGCCGAGCCGTCTAAGGCGCTGGATTTAGGCTCCAGTCTCTTCGGGGCGTGGGTTCGAATCCCACCGCTGCCAGGAGCAATTTTAAAGAGGCTCAATTGCCAGCAGTCGGGCACTGTATCAGATTTCTGTAAGATAATCTGGAAAATAAAGTGGTTTTGGCATGCAAGAAGATCCCACAAGTTAATTGGTTTGTCAGAAGCGCATCTTTACATTTCTGTGGGAGCTTTGGGAATCTCACCTAATTTTTGATTTCAAGCAAACCCCATGGCTTCATTCGTTGTGTCAGATGTAATTTCTAAACGATTGAACTCTGTAGGATTTGGGATCTCCAGGAGTATGACTCAGCACAGCAGGACCTTAAAGATGATTCTCTCCCGCCAACGAGGTCCTCGAAATCAACTGAGGCTGTCCGTGGAGCTGCACCCTCCCCGTAACTCACCAGAGAGCTTTCTCCAAAGGGTAGCGTGGCCGAGCGGTCCAAGGCGCTGGATTTAGGCTCCAGTCTCTCCGGGGGCGTGGGTTCGAATCCCACCGCTGCCAGCAGTTGTTTTAAAGAGGCTCTATTGCCAGCAGTCAGCCACGCCAGATGGATAGGCGCTTTGGAAGTCTCACGTGGATCGTTTCTCAATCGGAAGGCTGCAGCCTCCTGGGGGTCGCGTTTCTAGGCTGCGTACGTTATAAAGACTCTTTTTATTTCAGAATACTAACAAATATCAAGTTGACTCTTATTCTTAGTTAATCGTAAACTGCTGTAATATGCTTGTGACTTGCGAATGTAATGTTCAGTTAACTTGAATGAAGCTGCCTTGATGCTCGATGCAGCCGCATATGTGAGCTCCGGACAACCAAAGCAACCCCTTTAAGTGGTAGCGTGGCCGTGCGGTTTAAGGCAGGGGTTTTCAAACCTGTCCTGGAGGACCACTAGTACTGCACATTTTGCATGTTTCCCTTTTGTGACACACCTCATTCAGTTACCTTAGACACCCAGTTCAGGTCTTGCAGTCTCTACTAATGAGCTGAAGATTTAAACCAGGTGTGTCTAATGAGGGAGACATGCAAATTGTGCAGTACTAGTGGTCCTCCAGGACAGGTTTGAAAACCCCTGGTCTAAGGCGCTGTGACTTGTGAATGTAATGTTCAGTTAACTTGAATGAAGCTGGCTTGATGCTCGATGCAGCCTGCATATGCGAGCTCTGCGCAACAAAAGCAATCCCTTTAAGTGGTAGCGTGGCCGAGCGGTCTAAGGCGCTGGATTAAGGCTCCAGTCTCTTCGGGGGCGTGGGTTCGAATCCCACCGCTGCCAGGAGCAATTTTAAAGAGGCTCAATTGCCAGCAGTCGGGCACTGTATCAGATTTCTGTAAGATAATCTGGAAAATAAAGTGGTTTTGGCATGCAAGAAGATCCCACGAGTTAATTGGTTTGTCAGAAGCGCTTCCTTTACATTTCTGTGGGAGCTTTGGGAATCTCACCTAATTTTTGATTTCAAGCAAACCCCATGGCTTCATTCGTTGTGTCAGATGTAATTTCTAAACGATTGAACTCTGTAGGATTTGGGATCTCCAGGAGTATGACTCAGCACAGCAGGACCTTAAAGACGATTCTCTCCCGCCAACGAGGTCCTCGAAATCAACTGAGGCTGTCCGTGGAGCTGCACCCTCCCCGAAACTCACCAGAGAGCTTTCTCCAAAGGGTAGCGTGGCCGAGCGGTCCAAGGCGCTCGATTTAGGCTCCAGTCTCTCCGGGGGCGTGGGTTCGAATCCCACCGCTGCCAGCAGTTGTTTTAAAGAGGCTCTATTGCCAGCAGTCAGCCACGCCAGATGGATAGGCGCTTTGGAAGTCTCACGTGGATCGTTTCTCAATCGGAAGGCTGCAGCCTCCTGGGGGTCGCGTTTCTAGGCTGCGTACGTTATAAAGACTCTTTTTATTTCAGAATACTAACAAATATCAAGTTGACTCTTATTCTTAGTTAATCGTAAACTGCTGTAATATGCTTGTGACTTGCGAATTTAATGTTCAGTTAACTTGAATGAAGCTGCCTTGATGCTCGATGCAGCCGCATATGTGAGCTCCGGACAACCAAAGCAACCCCTTTAAGTGGTAGCGTGGCCGTGCGGTTTAAGGCAGGGGTTTTCAAACCTGTCCTGGAGGACCACTAGTACTGCACATTTTGCATGTTTCCCTTTTGTGACACACCTCATTCAGTTACCTTAGACACCCAGTTCAGGTCTTGCAGTCTCTACTAATGAGCTGAAGATTTAAACCAGGTGTGTCTAATGAGGGAGACATGCAAATTGTGCAGTACTAGTGGTCCTCCAAGACAGGTTTGAAAACCCCTGGTCTAAGGCGCTGTGACTTGTGAATGTAATGTTCAGTTAACTTGAATGAAGCTGGCTTGATGCTCGATGCAGCCTGCATATGCGAACTCTGGGCAACAAAAGCAACCCCTTTAAGTGGTAGCGTGGCCGAGCGGTCTAAGGCGCTGGATTAAGGCTCCAGTCTCTTCGGGGGCGTGGGTTCGAATCCCACCGCTGCCAGGAGCAATTTTAAAGAGGCTCAATTGCCAGCAGTCGGGCACTGTATCAGATTTCTGTAAGATAATCTGGAAAATAAAGTGGTTTTGGCATGCAAGAACATCCCACGAGTTAATTGGTTTGTCAGAAGCGCTTCCTTTACATTTCTGTGGGAGCTTTGGGAATCTCACCTAATTTTTGATTTCAAGGAAACCCCATGGCTTCATTCGTTGTGTCAGATGTAATTTCTAAACGATTGAACTCTGTAGGATTTGGAATCTCCAGGAGTATGACTCAGCACAGCAGGACCTTAAAGACGATTCTCTCCCGCCAACGAGGTCCTCGAAATCAACTGAGGCTGTCCATGGAGCTGCACCCTCCCCGAAACTCACCAGAGAGCTTTCTCCAAAGGGTAGCGTGGCCGAGCGGTCCAAGGCGCTCGATTTAGGCTCCAGTCTCTCCGGGGGCGTTGGTTCGAAATCCCACCGCTGCCAACAGTTGTTTTAAAGAGGCTCTATTGCCAGCAGTCAGCCACGCCAGATGGATAGGCGCTTTGGAAGTCTCACGTGGATCGTTTCTCAATCGGAAGGCTGCAGCCTCCTGGGGGTCGCGTTTCTAGGCTGCGTACGTTATAAAGACTCTTTTTATTTCAGAATACTAACAAATATCAAGTTGACTCTTATTCTTAGTTAATCGTAAACTGCTGTAATATGCTTGTGACTTGCGAATGTAATGTTCAGTTAACTTGAATGAAGCTGCCTTGATGCTCGATGCAGCCGCATATGTGAGCTCCGGACAACCAAAGCAACCCCTTTAAGTGGTAGCGTGGCCGTGCGGTTTAAGGCAGGGGTTTTCAAACCTGTCCTGGAGGACCACTAGTACTGCACATTTTGCATGTTTCCCTTTTGTGACACACCTCATTCAGTTACCTTAGACACCCAGTTCAGGTCTTGCAGTCTCTACTAATGAGCTGAAGATTTAAACCAGGTGTGTCTAATGAGGGAGACATGCAAATTGTGCAGTACTAGTGGTCCTCCAGGACAGGTTTGAAAACCCCTGGTCTAAGGCGCTGTGACTTGTGAATGTAATGTTCAGTTAACTTGAATGAAGCTGGCTTGATGCTCGATGCAGCCTGCATATGCGAGCTCTGGGCAACAAAAGCAACCCCTTTAAGTGGTAGCGTGGCCGAGCGGTCTAAGGCGCTGGATTAAGGCTCCAGTCTCTTCGGGGGCGTGGGTTCGAATCCCACCGCTGCCAGGAGCAATTTTAAAGAGGCTCAATTGCCAGCAGTCGGGCACTGTATCAGATTTCTGTAAGATAATCTGGAAAATAAAGTGGTTTTGGCATGCAAGAACATCCCACGAGATAATTGGTTTGTCAGAAGCGCTTCCTTTACATTTCTGTGGGAGCTTTGGGAATCTCACCTAATTTTTGATTTCAAGCAAACCCCATGGCTTCATTCGTTGTGTCAGATGTAATTTCTAAACGATTGAACTCTGTAGGATTTGGAATCTCCAGGAGTATGACTCAGCACAGCAGGACCTTAAAGACGATTCTCTCCCGCCAACGAGGTCCTCGAAATCAACTGAGGCTGTCCGTGGAGCTGCACCCTCCCCGAAACTCACCAGAGAGCTTTCTCCAAAGGGTAGCGTGGCCGAGCGGTCCGAGGCGCTGGATTTAGGCTCCAGTCTCTCCGGGGGCGTGGGTTCGAATCCCACCGCTGCCAGCAGTTGTTTTAAAGAGGCTCTATTGCCAGCAGTCAGCCATGCCAGATGGATAGGCGCTTTGGAAGTCTCACGTGGATCGTTTCTCAATCGGAAGGCTGCAGCCTCCTGGGGGTCGCGTTTCTAGGCTGCGTACGTTATAAAGACTCTCTTATTTCAGAATACTAACAAATATCAAGTTGACTCTTATTCTTAGTTAATCGTAAACTGCTGCAATATGCTTGTGACTTGCGAATGTAATGTTCAGTTAACTTGAATGAAGCTGCCTTGATGCTCGATGCAGCCGCATATGTGAGCTCCGGACAACCAAAGCAACCCCTTTAAGTGGTAGCGTGGCCGTGCGGTTTAAGGCAGGGGTTTTCAAACCTGTCCTGGAGGACCACTAGTACTGCACATTTTGCATGTTTCCCTTTTGTGACACACCTCATTCATTTACCTTAGACACCCAGTTCAGGTCTTGCAGTCTCTACTAATGAGCTGAAGATTTAAACCAGGTGTGTCTAATGAGGGAGACATGCAAATTGTGCAGTACTAGTGGTCCTCCAGGACAGGTTTGAAAACCCCTGGTCTAAGGCGCTGTGACTTGTGAATGTAATGTTCAGTTAACTTGAATGAAGCTGGCTTGATGCTCGATGCAGCCTGCATATGCGAGCTCTGGGCAACAAAAGCAACCCCTTTAAGTGGTAGCGTGGGCGAGCGGTCTAAGGCGCTGGATTAATGCTCCAGTCTCTTCTGGGGCGTGGGTTCGAATCCCACCGCTGCCAGGAGCAATTTTAAAGAGGCTCAATTGCCAGCAGTCGGGCACTGTATCAGATTTCTGTAAGATAATCTGGAAAATAAAGTGGTTTTGGCATGCAAGAACATCCCACGAGTTAATTGGTTTGTCAGAAGCGCTTCCTTTACATTTCTGTGGGAGCTTTGGGAATCTCACCTAATTTTTGATTTCAAGCAAACCCCATGGCTTCATTCGTTGTGTCAGATGTAATTTCTAAACGATTGAACTCTGTAGGATTTGGAATCTCCAGGAGTATGACTCAGCACAGCAGGACCTTAAAGACGATTCTCTCCCGCCAACGAGGTCCTCGAAATCAACTGAGGCTGTCCGTGGAGCTGCACCCTCCCCGAAACTCACCAGAGCGCTTTCTCCAAAGGGTAGCGTGGCCGAGCGGTCCAAGGCGCTGGATTTAGGCTCCAGTCTCTCCGGGGGCGTGGGTTCGAATCCCACCGCTGCCAGCAGTTGTTTTAAAGAGGCTCTATTGCCAGCAGTCAGCCATGCCAGATGGATAGGCGCTTTGGAAGTCTCACGTGGATCGTTTCTCAATCGGAAGGCTGCAGCCTCCTGGGGGTCGCGTTTCTAGGCTGCGTACGTTATAAAGACTCTCTTATTTCAGAATACTAACAAATATCAAGTTGACTCTTATTCTTAGTTAATCGTAAACTGCTGCAATATGCTTGTGACTTGCGAATGTAATGTTCAGTTAACTTGAATGAAGCTGCCTTGATGCTCGATGCAGCCGCATATGTGAGCTCCGGACAACCAAAGCAACCCCGCAACCCCTTTAAGTGGTAGCGTGGCCGTGCTTTTTAAGGCAGGGGTTTTCAAACCTGTCCTGGAGGACCACTAGTACTGCACATTTTGCATGTTTCCCTTTTGTGACACACCTCATTCAGTTACCTTAGACACCCAGTTCAGGTCTTGCAGTCTCTACTAATGAGCTGAAGATTTAAACCAGGTGTGTCTAATGAGGGAGACATGCAAATTGTGCAGTACTAGTGGTCCTCCAGGACAGGTTTGAAAACCCCTGGTCTAAGGTGCTGTAACTTGTGAATGTAATGTTCAGTTAACTTGAATGAAGCTGGCTTGATGCTCGATGCAGCCTGCATATGCGAACTCTGGGCAACAAAAGCAACCCCTTTAAGTGGTAGCGTGGCCGAGCGGTCTAAGGCGCTGGATTAAGGCTCCAGTCTCTTCGGGGGCGTGGGTTCGAATCTCACCGCTGCCAGGAGCAATTTTAAAGAGGCTCAATTGCCAGCAGTCGGGCACTGTATCAGATTTTTGTAAGATAATCTGGAAAATAAAGTGGTTTTGGCATGCAAGAACATCCCACGTGTTAATTGGTTTGTCAGAAGCGCTTCCTTTAGATTTCTGTGGGAGCTTTGGGAATCTCACCTAATTTTTGATTTCAAGCAAACCCCATGGCTTCATTCGTTGTGTCAGATGTAATTTCTAAACGATAGAACTCTGTAGGATTTGGGATCTCCAGGAGTATGACTCAGCACAGCAGGACCTTAAAGACGATTCTCTCCCGCCAACGAGGTCCTCGAAATCAACTGAGGCTGTCCGTGGAGCTGCACCCTCCCCGAAACTCACCAGAGAGCTTTCTCCAAAGGGTAGCGTGGCCGAGCGGTCCAAGCCGCTGGATTTATGCTCCAGTCTCTCCGGGGGCGTGGGTTCGAATCCCACCGCTGCCAGCAGTTGTTTTAAAGAGGCTCTATTGCCAGCAGTCAGCCATGCCAGATGGATAGGCGCTTTGGAAGTCTCACGTGGATCGTTTCTCAATCGGAAGGCTGCAGCCTCCTGGGGGTCGCGTTTCTAGGCTGCGTACGTTATAAAGACTCTCTTATTTCAGAATACTAACAAATATCAAGTTGACTCTTATTCTTAGTTAATCGTAAACTGCTGCAATATGCTTGTGACTTGCGAATGTAATGTTCAGTTAACTTGAATGAAGCTGCCTTGATGCTCGATGCAGCCGCATATGTGAGCTCCGGACAACCAAAGCAACCCCTTTAAGTGGTAGCGTGGCCGTGCGGTTTAAGGCAGGGGTTTTCAAACCTGTCCTGGAGGACCACTAGTACTGCACATTTAGCATGTTTCCCTTTTGTGACACACCTCATTCAGTTACCTTAGACACCCAGTTCAGGTCTTGCAGTCTCTACTAATGAGCTGAAGATTTAAACCAGGTGTGTCTAATGAGGGAGACATGCAAATTGTGCAGTACTAGTGGTCCTCCAGGACAGGTTTGAAAACCCCTGGTCTAAGGCGCTGTGACTTGTGAATGTAATGTTCAGTTAACTTGAATGAAGCTGGCTTGATGCTCGATGCAGCCTGCATATGCGAGCTCTGGGCAACAGAAGCAACCCCTTTAAGTGGTAGCGTGGCCGAGCGGTCTAAGGCGCTGGATTAAGGCTCCAGTCTCTTCGGGGGCGTGGGTTCGAATCCCACCGCTGCCAGGAGCAATTTTAAAGAGGCTCAATTGCCAGCAGTCGGGCACTGTATCAGATTTCTGTAAGATAATCTGGAAAATAAAGTGGTTTTGGCATGCAAGAACATCCCACGAGTTAATTGGTTTGTCAGAAGCGCTTCCTTTACATTTCTGTGGGAGCTTTGGGAATCTCACCTAATTTTTGATTTCAAGCAAACCCCATGGCTTCATTCGTTGTGTCAGATGTAATTTCTAAACGATTGAACTCTGTAGGATTTGGAATCTCCAGGAGTATGACTCAGCACAGCAGGACCTTAAAGACGATTCTCTCCCGCCAACGAGGTCCTCGAAATCAACTGAGGCTGTCCGTGGAGCTGCACCCTCCCCGAAACTCACCAGAGAGCTTTCTCCAAAGGGTAGCGTGGCCGAGCGGTCCAAGGCGCTGGATTTAGGCTCCAGTCTCTCCGGGGGCGTGGGTTCGAATCCCACCGCTGCCTGCAGTTGTTTTAAAGAGGCTCTATTGCCAGCAGTCAGCCACGCCAGATGGATAGGCGCTTTGGAAGTCTCACGTGGATCGTTTCTCAATCGGAAGGCTGCAGCCTCCTGGGGGTCGCGTTTCTAGGCTGCGTACGTTATAAAGACTCTCTTATTTCAGAATACTAACAAATATCAAGTTGACTCTTATTCTTAGTTAATCGTAAACTGCTGTAATATGCTTGTGACTTGCGAATGTAATGTTCAGTTAACTTGAATGAAGCTGCCTTGATGCTCGATGCAGCCGCATATGTGAGCTCCGGACAACCAAAGCAACCCCTTTAAGTGGTAGCGTGGCCGTGCGGTTTAAGGCAGGGGTTTTCAAACCTGTCCTGGAGGACCACTAGTACTGCACATTTTGCATGTTTCCCTTTTGTGACACACCTCATTCAGTTACCTTAGACACCCAGTTCAGGTCTTGCAGTCTCTACTAATGAGCTGAAGATTTAAACCAGGTGTGTCTAATGAGGGAGACATGCAAATTGTGCAGTACTAGTGGTCCTCCAGGGCAGGTTTGAAAACCCCTGGTCTAAGGCGCTGTGACTTGTGAATGTAATGTTCAGTTAACTTGAATGAAGCTGGCTTGATGCTCGATGCAGCTTGCATATGCGAGCTCTGGGCAACAAAAGCAACCCCTTTAAGTGGTAGCGTGGCCGAGCGGTCTAAGGCGCTGGATTAAGGCTCCAGTCTCTTCGGGGGCGTGGGTTCGAATCCCACCGCTGCCAGGAGCAATTTTAAAGAGGCTCAATTGCCAGCAGTCGGGCACTGTATCAGATTTCTGTAAGATAATCTGGAAAATAAAGTGGTTTTGGCATGCAAGAACATCCCACGAGTTAATTGGTTTGTCAGAAGCGCTTCCTTTACATTTCTGTGGGAGCTTTGGGAATCTCACCTAATTTTTGATTTCAAGCAAACCCCATGGCTTCATTCGTTGTGTCAGATGTAATTTCTAAACGATTGAACTCTGTAGGATTTGGAATCTCCAGGAGTATGACTCAGCACAGCAGGACCTTAAAGACGATTCTCTCCCGCCAACGAGGTCCTCGAAATCAACTGAGGCTGTCCGTGGAGCTGCACCCTCCCCGAAACTCACCAGAGAGCTTTCTCCAAAGGGTAGCGTGGCCGAGCGGTCCAAGGCGCTCGATTTAGGCTCCAGTCTCTCCGGGGGCGTTGGTTCGAATCCCACCGCTGCCAGCAGTTGTTTTAAAGAGGCTCTATTGCCAGCAGTCAGCCACGCCAGATGGATAGGCGCTTTGGAAGTCTCACGTGGATCATTTCTCAATCGGAAGGCTGCAGCCTCCTGGGGGTCGCGTTTCTAGGCTGCGTACGTTATAAAGACTCTCTTATTTCAGAATACTAACAAATATCAAGTTGACTCTTATTCTTAGTTAATCGTAAACTGCTGTAATATGCTTGTGACTTGCGAATGTAATGTTCAGTTAACTTGAATGAAGCTGCCTTGATGCTCGATGCAGCCGCATATGTGAGCTCCGGACAACCAAAGCAACCCCTTTAAGTGGTAGAGTGGCCGTGCGGTTTAAGGCAGGGGTTTTCAAACCTGTCCTGGAGGACCACTAGTACTGCACATTTTGCATGTTTCCCTTTTGTGACACACCTCATTCAGTTACCTTAGACACCCAGTTCAGGTCTTGCAGTCTCTACTAATGAGCTGAAGATTTAAACCAGGTGTGTCTAATGAGGGAGACATGCAAATTGTGCAGTACTAGTGGTCCTCCAGGACAGGTTTGAAAACCCCTGGTCTAAGGCGCTGTGACTTGTGAATGTAATGTTCTGTTAACTTGAATGAAGCTGGCTTGATGATCGATGCAGCCTGCATATGCGAGCTCTGCGCAACAAAAGCAACCCCTTTAAGTGGTAGCGTGGCCGAGCGGTCTAAGGCGCTGGATTAAGGCTCCAGTCTCTTCGGGGGCGTGGGTTCGAATCCCACCGCTGCCAGGAGCAATTTTAAAGAGGCTCAATTGCCAGCAGTCGGGCACTGTATCAGATTTCTGTAAGATAATCTGGAAAATAAAGTGGTTTTGGCATGCAAGAACATCCCACAAGTTAATTGGTTTGTCAGAAGCGCTTCCTTTACATTTCTGTGGGAGCTTTGGGAATCTCACCTAATTTTTGATTTCAAGCAAACCCCATGGCTTCATTCGTTGTGTCAGATGTAATTTCTAAACGATTGAACTCTGTAGGATTTGGAATCTCCAGGAGTATGACTCAGCACAGCAGGACCTTAAAGACGATTCTCTCCCGCCAACGAGGTCCTCGAAATCAACTGAGGCTGTCCGTGGAGCTGCACCCTCCCCGAAACTCACCAGAGAGCTTTCTCCAAAGGGTAGCGTGGCCGAGCGGTCCAAGGCGCTCGATTTAGGCTCCAGTCTCTCCGGGGGCGTGGGTTCGAATCCCACCGCTGCCAGCAGTTGTTTTAAAGAGGCTCTATTGCCAGCAGTCAGCCACGCCAGATGGATAGGCGCTTTGGAAGTCTCACGTGGATCGTTTCTCAATCGTAAGGCTGCAGCCTCCTGGGGGTCGCGTTTCTAGGCTGCGTACGTTATAAAGACTCTTTTTATTTCAGAATACTAACAAATATCAAGTTGACTCTTATTCTTAGTTAATCGTAAACTGCTGTAATATGCTTGTGACTTGCGAATGTAATGTTCAGTTAACTTGAATGAAGCTGCCTTGATGCTCGATGCAGCCGCATATGTGAGCTCCGGACAACCAAAGCAACCCCTTTAAGTGGTAGCGTGGCCATGCTTTTTAAGGCAGGGGTTTTCAAACCTGTCCTGGAGGACCACTAGTACTGCACATTTTGCATGTTTCCCTTTTGTGACACACCTCATTCAGTTACCTTAGACACCCAGTTCAGGTCTTGCAGTCTCTACTAATGAGCTGAAGATTTAAACCAGGTGTGTCTAATGAGGGAGACATGCAAATTGTGCAGTACTAGTGGTCCTCCAGGACAGGTTTGAAAACCCCTGGTCTAAGGTGCTGTAACTTGTGAATGTAATGTTCAGTTAACTTGAATGAAGCTGGCTTGATGCTCGATGCAGCCTGCATATGCGAACTCTGGGCAACAAAAGCAACCCCTTTAAGTGGTAGCGTGGCCGAGCGGTCTAAGGCGCTGGATTAAGGCTCCAGTCTCTTCGGGGGCGTGGGTTCGAATCCCACCGCTGCCAGGAGCAATTTTAAAGAGGCTCAATTGCCAGCAGTCGGGCACTGTATCAGATTTTTGTAAGATAATCTGGAAAATAAAGTGGTTTTGGCATGCAAGAACATCCCACGTGTTAATTGGTTTGTCAGAAGCGCTTCCTTTAGATTTCTGTGGGAGCTTTGGGAATCTCACCTAATTTTTGATTTCAAGCAAACCCCATGGCTTCATTCGTTGTGTCAGATGTAATTTCTAAACGATTGAACTCTGTAGGATTTGGGATCTCCAGGAGTATGACTCAGCACAGCAGGACCTTAAAGACGATTCTCTCCCGCCAACGAGGTCCTCGAAATCAACTGAGGCTGTCCGTGGAGCTGCACCCTCCCCGAAACTCACCAGAGAGCTTTCTCCAAAGGGTAGCGTGGCCGAGCGGTCCAAGGCGCTGGATTTAGGCTCCAGTCTCTCCGGGGGCGTGGGTTCGAATCCCACCGCTGCCAGCAGTTGTTTTAAAGAGGCTCTATTGCCAGCAGTCAGCCACGCCAGATGGATAGGCGCTTTGGAAGTCTCACGTGGATCGTTTCTCAATCGGAAGGCTGCAGCCTCCTGGGGGTCGCGTTTCTAGGCTGCGTACGTTATAAAGACTCTTTTTATTTCAGAATACTAACAAATATCAAGTTGACTCTTGATCTTAGTTAATCGTAAACTGCTGTAATATGCTTGTGACTTGCGAATGTAATGTTCAGTTAACTTGAATGAAGCTGCCTTGATGCTCGATGCAGCCGCATATGTGAGCTCCGGACAACCAAAGCAACCCCTTTAAGTGGTAGCGTGGCCGTGCGGTTTAAGGCAGGGGTTTTCAAACCTGTCCTGGAGGACCACTAGTACTGCACATTTTGCATGTTTCCCTTTTGTGACACACCTCATTCAGTTACCTTAGACACCCAGTTCAGGTCTTGCAGTCTCTACTAATGAGCTGAAGATTTAAACCAGGTGTGTCTAATGAGGGAGACATGCAAATTGTGCAGTACTAGTGGTCCTCCAGGACAGGTTTGAAAACCCCTGGTCTAAGGCGCTGTGACTTGTGAATGTAATGTTCAGTTAACTTGAATGAAGCTGGCTTGATGCTCGATGCAGCCTGCATATGCGAGCTCTGCGCAACAAAAGCAATCCCTTTAAGTGGTAGCGTGGCCGAGCGGTCTAAGGCGCTGGATTAAGGCTCCAGTCTCTTCGGGGGCGTGGGTTCGAATCCCACCGCTGCCAGGAGCAATTTTAAAGAGGCTCAATTGCCAGCAGTCGGGCACTGTATCAGATTTCTGTAAGATAATCTGGAAAATAAAGTGGTTTTGGCATGCAAGAAGATCCCACGAGTTAATTGGTTTGTCAGAAGCACTTCCTTTACATTTCTGTGGGAGCTTTGGGAATCTCACCTAATTTTTGATTTCAAGCAAACCCCATGGCTTCATTCGTTGTGTCAGATGTAATTTCTAAACGATTGAACTCTGTAGGATTTGGGATCTCCAGGAGTATGACTCAGCACAGCAGGACCTTAAAGACGATTCTCTCCCGCCAACGAGGTCCTCGAAATCAACTGAGGCTGTCCGTGGAGCTGCACCCTCCCCGAAACTCACCAGAGAGCTTTCTCCAAAGGGTAGCGTGGCCGAGCGGTCCAAGGCGCTCGATTTAGGCTCCAGTCTCTCCGGGGGCGTTGGTTCGAATCCCACCGCTGCCAGCAGTTGTTTTAAAGAGGCTCTATTGCCAGCAGTCAGCCACGCCAGATGGATAGGCGCTTTGGAAGTCTCACGTGGATCGTTTCTCAATCGGAAGGCTGCAGCCTCCTGGGGGTCGCGTTTCTAGGCTGCGTACGTTATAAAGACTCTTTTTATTTCAGAATACTAACAAATATCAAGTTGACTCTTATTCTTAGTTAATCGTAAACTGCTGTAATATGCTTGTGACTTGCGAATGTAATGTTCAGTTAACTTGAATGAAGCTGCCTTGATGCTCGATGCAGCCGCATATGTGAGCTCCGGACAACCAAAGCAACCCCTTTAAGTGGTAGCGTGGCCGTGCGGTTTAAGGCAGGGGTTTTCAAACCTGTCCTGGAGGACCACTAGTACTGCACATTTTGCATGTTTCCCTTTTGTGACACACCTCATTCAGTTACCTTAGACACCCAGTTCAGGTCTTGCAGTCTCTACTAATGAGCTGAAGATTTAAACCAGGTGTGTCTAATGAGGGAGACATGCAAATTGTGCAGTACTAGTGGTCCTCCAGGACAGGTTTGAAAACCCCTGGTCTAAGGCGCTGTGACTTGTGAATGTAATGTTCAGTTAACTTGAATGAAGCTGGCTTGATGCTCGATGCAGCCTGCATATGCGAGCTCTGCGCAACAAAAGCAATCCCTTTAAGTGGTAGCGTGGCCGAGCGGTCTAAGGCGCTGGATTAAGGCTCCAGTCTCTTCGGGGGCGTGGGTTCGAATCACACCGCTGCCAGGAGCAATTTTAAAGAGGCTCAATTGCCAGCAGTCGGGCACTGTATCAGATTTCTGTAAGATAATCTGGAAAATAAAGTGGTTTTGGCATGCAAGAACATCCCACGTGTTAATTGGTTTGTCAGAAGCGCTTCCTTTAGATTTCTGTGGGAGCTTTGGGAATCTCACCTAATTTTTGATTTCAAGCAAACCCCATGGCTTCATTCGTTGTGTCAGATGTAATTTCTAAACGATTGAACTCTGTAGGATTTGGGATCTCCAGGAGTATGACTCAGCACAGCAGGACCTTAAAGACGATTCTCTCCCGCCAACGAGGTCCTCGAAATCAACTGAGGCTGTCCGTGGAGCTGCACCCTCCCCGAAACTCACCAGAGAGCTTTCTCCAAAGGGTAGCGTGGCCGAGCGGTCCAAGGCGCTGGATTTAGGCTCCAGTCTCTCCGGGGGCGTGGGTTCGAATCCCACCGCTGCCAGCAGTTGTTTTAAAGAGGCTCTATTGCCAGCAGTCAGCCACGCCAGATGGATAGGCGCTTTGGAAGTCTCACGTGGATCGTTTCTCAATCGGAAGGCTGCAGCCTCCTGGGGGTCGCGTTTCTAGGCTGCGTACGTTATAAAGACTCTTTTTATTTCAGAATACTAACAAATATCAAGTTGACTCTTATTCTTAGTTAATCGTAAACTGCTGTAATATGCTTGTGACTTGCGAATGTAATGTTCAGTTAACTTGAATGAAGCTGCCTTGATGCTCGATGCAGCCGCATATGTGAGCTCCGGACAACCAAAGCAACCCCTTTAAGTGGTAGCGTGGCCTTGCGGTTTAAGGCAGGGGTTTTCAAACCTGTCCTGGAGGACCACTAGTACTGCACATTTTGCATGTTTCCCTTTTGTGACACACCTCATTCAGTTACCATAGACACCCAGTTCAGGTCTTGCAGTCTCTACTAATGAGCTGAAGATTTAAACCAGGTGTGTCTAATGAGGGAGACATGCAAATTGTGCAGTACTAGTGGTCCTCCAGGACAGGTTTGAAAACCCCTGGTCTAAGGTGCTGTAACTTGTGAATGTAATGTTCAGTTAACTTGAATGAAGCTGGCTTGATGCTCGATGCAGCCTGCATATGCGAACTCTGGGCAACAAAAGCAACCCCTTTAAGTGGTAGCGTGGCCGAGCGGTCTAAGGCGCTGGATTAAGGCTCCAGTCTCTTCGGGGGCGAGGGTTCGAATCCCACCGCTGCCAGGAGCAATTTTAAAGAGGCTCAATTGCCAGCAGTCGGGCACTGTATCAGATTTTTGTAAGATAATCTGGAAAATAAAGTGGTTTTGTCATGCAAGAACATCCCACGTGTTAATTGGTTTGTCAGAAGCGCTTCCTTTAGATTTCTGTGGGAGCTTTGGGAATCTCACCTAATTTTTGATTTCAAGCAAACCCCATGGCTTCATTCGTTGTGTCAGATGTAATTTCTAAACGATAGAACTCTGTAGGATTTGGGATCTCCAGGAGTATGACTCAGCACAGCAGGACCTTAAAGACGATTCTCTCCCGCCAACGAGGTCCTCGAAATCAACTGAGGCTGTCCGTGGAGCTGCACCCTCCCCGAAAATCACCAGAGAGCTTTCTCCAAAGGGTAGCGTGGCCGAGCGGTCCAAGGCGCTGGATTTAGGCTCCAGTCTCTCCGGGGGCGTGGGTTCGAATCCCACCGCTGCCAGCAGTTGTTTTAAAGAGGCTCTATTGCCAGCAGTCAGCCACGCCAGATGGATAGGCGCTTTGGAAGTCTCACGTGGATCGTTTCTCAATCGGAAGGCTGCAGCCTCCTGGGGGTCGCGTTTCTAGGCTGCGTACGTTATAAAGACTCTCTTATTTCAGAATACTAACAAATATCAAGTTGACTCTTATTCTTAGTTAATCGTAAACTGCTGTAATATGCTTGTGACTTGCGAATGTAATGTTCAGTTAACTTGAATGAAGCTATCTTGATGCTCGATGCAGCCGCATATGTGAGCTCCGGACAACCAAAGCAACCCCTTTAAGTGGTAGCGTGGCCGTGCGGTTTAAGGCAGGGGTTTTCAAACCTGTCCTGGAGGACCACTAGTACTGCACATTTTGCATGTTTCCCTTTTGTGACACACCTCATTCAGTTACCTTAGACACCCAGTTCAGGTCTTGCAGTCTCTACTAATGAGCTGAAGATTTAAACCAGGTGTGTCTAATGAGGGAGACATGCAAATTGTGCAGTACTAGTGGTCCTCCAGGACAGGTTTGAAAACCCCTGGTCTAAGGCGCTGTGACTTGTGAATGTAATGTTCTGTTAACTTGAATGAAGCTGGCTTGATGCTCGATGCAGCCTGCATATGCGAGCTCTGCGCAACAAAAGCAATCCCTTTAAGTGGTAGCGTGGCCGAGCGGTCTAAGGCGCTGGATTAAGGCTCCAGTCTCTTCGGGGGCGTGGGTTCGAATCCCACCGCTGCCTGCAGTTGTTTTAAAGAGGCTCTATTGCCAGCAGTCAGCCACGCCAGATGGATAGGCGCTTTGGAAGTCTCACGTGGATCGTTTCTCAATCGGAAGGCTGCAGCCTCCTGGGGGTCGCGTTTCTAGGCTGCGTACGTTATAAAGACTCTCTTATTTCAGAATACTAACAAATATCAAGTTGACTCTTATTCTTAGTTAATCGTAAACTGCTGTAATATGCTTGTGACTTGCGAATGTAATGTTCAGTTAACTTGAATGAAGCTGCCTTGATGCTCGATGCAGCCGCATATGTGAGCTCCGGACAACCAAAGCAACCCCTTTAAGTGGTAGCGTGGCCGTGCGGTTTAAGGCAGGGGTTTTCAAACCTGTCCTGGAGGACCACTAGTACTGCACATTTTGCATGTTTCCCTTTTGTGACACACCTCATTCAGTTACCTTAGACACCCAGTTCAGGTCTTGCAGTCTCTACTAATGAGCTGAAGATTTAAACCAGGTGTGTCTAATGAGGGAGACATGCAAATTGTGCAGTACTAGTGGTCCTCCAGGACAGGTTTGAAAACCCCTGGTCTAAGGCGCTGTGACTTGTGAATGTAATGTTCTGTTAACTTGAATGAAGCTGGCTTGATGCTCGATGCAGCCTGCATATGCGAGCTCTGCGCAACAAAAGCAATCCCTTTAAGTGGTAGCGTGGCCGAGCGGTCTAAGGCGCTGGATTAAGGCTCCAGTCTCTTCGGGGGCGTGGGTTCGAATCCCACCGCTGCCAGGAGCAATTTTAAAGAGGCTCAATTGCCAGCAGTCGGGCACTGTATCAGATTTCTGTAAGATAATCTGGAAAATAAAGTGGTTTTGGCATGGAAGAACATCCCACGAGTTAATTGTTTTGTCAGAAGCGCTTCCTTTACATTTCTGTGGGAGCTTTGGGAATCTCACCTAATTTTTGATTTCAAGCAAACCCCATGGCTTCATTCGTTGTGTCAGATGTAATTTCTAAACGATTGAACTCTGTAGGATTTGGGATCTCCAGGAGTATGACTCAGCACAGCAGGACCTTAAAGACGATTCTCTCCCGCCAACGAGGTCCTCGAAATCAACTGAGGCTGTCCGTGGAGCTGCACCCTCCACGAAACTCACCAGAGAGCTTTCTCCAAAGGGTAGCGTGGCCGAGCGGTCCAAGGCGCTGGATTTAGGCTCCAGTCTCTCCGGGGGCGTGGGTTCGAATCCCACCGCTGCCAGCAGTTGTTTTAAAGAGGCTCTATTGCCAGCAGTCAGCCACGCCAGATGGATAGGCGCTTTGGAAGTCTCACGTGGATCGTTTCTCAATCGGAAGGCTGCAGCCTCCTGGGGGTCGCGTTTCTAGGCTGCGTACGTTATAAAGACTCTTTTTATTTCAGAATACTAACAAATATCAAGTTGACTCTTATTCTTAGTTAATCGTAAACTGCTGTAATATGCTTGTGACTTGCGAATGTAATGTTCAGTTAACTTGAATGAAGCTGCCTTGATGCTCGATGCAGCCGCATATGTGAGCTCCGGACAACCAAAGCAACCCCTTTAAGTGGTAGCGTGGCCGTGCGGTTTAAGGCAGGGGTTTTCAAACCTGTCCTGGAGGACCATTAGTACTGCACATTTTGCATGTTTCCCTTTTGTGACACACCTCATTCAGTTACCTTAGACACCCAGTTCAGGTCTTGCAGTCTCTACTAATGAGCTGAAGATTTAAACCAGGTGTGTCTAATGAGGGAGACATGCAAATTGTGCAGTACTAGTGGTCCTCCAGGACAGGTTTGAAAACCCCTGGTCTAAGGCGCTGTAACTTGTGAATGTAATGTTCAGTTAACTTGAATGAAGCTGGCTTGATGCTCGATGCAGCCTGCATATGCGAGCTCTGGGCAACAAAAGCAACCCCTTTAAGTGGTAGCGTGGCCGAGCGGTCTAAGGCGCTGGATTAAGGCTCCAGTCTCTTCGGGGGCGTGGGTTCGAATCCCACCGCTGCCAGGAGCAATTTTAAAGAGGCTCAATTGCCAGCAGTCGGGCACTGTATCAGATTTTTGTAAGATAATCTGGAAAATAAAGTGGTTTTGGCATGCAAGAACATCCCACGTGTTAATTGGTTTGTCAGAAGCGCTTCCTTTAGATTTCTGTGGGAGCTTTGGGAATCTCACCTAATTTTTGATTTCAAGCAAACCCCATGGCTTCATTCGTTGTGTCAGATGTAATTTCTAAACGATTGAACTCTGTAGGATTTGGGATCTCCAGGAGTATGACTCAGCACAGCAGGACCTTAAAGACGATTCTCTCCCGCCAACGAGGTCCTCGAAATCAACTGAGGCTGTCCGTGGAGCTGCACCCTCCCCGAAACTCACCAGAGAGCTTTCTCCAAAGGGTAGCGTGGCCGAGCGGTCCAAGGCGCTGGATTTAGGCTCCAGTCTCTCCGGGGGCGTGGGTTCGAATCCCACCGCTGCCAGCAGTTGTTTTAAAGAGGCTCTATTGCCAGCAGTCAGCCACGCCAGATGGATAGGCGCTTTGGAAGTCTCACGTGGATCGTTTCTCAATCGGAAGGCTGCAGCCTCCTGGGGGTCGCGTTTCTAGGCTGCGTACGTTATAAAGACTCCTTTTATTTCAGAATACTAACAAATATCAAGTTGACTCTTGATCTTAGTTAATCGTAAACTGCTGTAATATGCTTGTGACTTGCGAATGTAATGTTCAGTTAACTTGAATGAAGCTGCCTTGATGCTCGATGCAGCCGCATATGTGAGCTCCGGACAACCAAAGCAACCCCTTTAAGTGGTAGCGTGGCCGTGCGGTTTAAGGCAGGGGTTTTCAAACCTGTCCTGGAGGACCACTAGTACTGCACATTTTGCATGTTTCCCTTTTGTGACACACCTCATTCAGTTACCTTAGACACCCAGTTCAGGTCTTGCAGTCTCTACTAATGAGCTGAAGATTTAAACCAGGTGTGTCTAATGAGGGAGACATGCAAATTGTGCAGTACTAGTGGTCCTCCAGGACAGGTTTGAAAACCCCTGGTCTAAGGCGCTGTGACTTGTGAATGTAATGTTCAGTTAACTTGAATGAAGCTGGCTTGATGCTCGATGCAGCCTGCATATGCGAGCTCTGCGCAACAAAAGCAATCCCTTTAAGTGGTAGCGTGGCCGAGCGGTCTAAGGCGCTGGATTAAGGCTCCAGTCTCTTCGGGGGCGTGGGTTCGAATCCCACCGCTGCCAGGAGCAATTTTAAAGAGGCTCAATTGCCAGCAGTCGGGCACTGTATCAGATTTCTGTAAGATAATCTGGAAAATAAAGTGGTTTTGGCATGCAAGAAGATCCCACGAGTTAATTGGTTTGTCAGAAGCACTTCCTTTACATTTCTGTGGGAGCTTTGGGAATCTCACCTAATTTTTGATTTCAAGCAAACCCCATGGCTTCATTCGTTGTGTCAGATGTAATTTCTAAACGATTGAACTCTGTAGGATTTGGGATCTCCAGGAGTATGACTCAGCACAGCAGGACCTTAAAGACGATTCTCTCCCGCCAACGAGGTCCTCGAAATCAACTGAGGCTGTCCGTGGAGCTGCACCCTCCCCGAAACTCACCAGAGAGCTTTCTCCAAAGGGTAGCGTGGCCGAGCGGTCCAAGGCGCTCGATTTAGGCTCCAGTCTCTCCGGGGGCGTTGGTTCGAATCCCACCGCTGCCAGCAGTTGTTTTAAAGAGGCTCTATTGCCAGCAGTCAGCCACGCCAGATGGATAGGCGCTTTGGAAGTCTCACGTGGATCGTTTCTCAATCGGAAGGCTGCAGCCTCCTGGGGGTCGCGTTTCTAGGCTGCGTACGTTATAAAGACTCTTTTTATTTCAGAATACTAACAAATATCAAGTTGACTCTTATTCTTAGTTAATCGTAAACTGCTGTAATATGCTTGTGACTTGCGAATGTAATGTTCAGTTAACTTGAATGAAGCTGCCTTGATGCTCGATGCAGCCGCATATGTGAGCTCCGGACAACCAAAGCAACCCCTTTAAGTGGTAGCGTGGCCGTGCGGTTTAAGGCAGGGGTTTTCAAACCTGTCCTGGAGGACCACTAGTACTGCACATTTTGCATGTTTCCCTTTTGTGACACACCTCATTCAGTTACCTTAGACACCCAGTTCAGGTCTTGCAGTCTCTACTAATGAGCTGAAGATTTAAACCAGGTGTGTCTAATGAGGGAGACATGCAAATTGTGCAGTACTAGTGGTCCTCCAGGACAGGTTTGAAAACCCCTGGTCTAAGGCGCTGTGACTTGTGAATGTAATGTTCAGTTAACTTGAATGAAGCTGGCTTGATGCTCGATGCAGCCTGCATATGCGAGCTCTGCGCAACAAAAGCAATCCCTTTAAGTGGTAGCGTGGCCGAGCGGTCTAAGGCGCTGGATTAAGGCTCCAGTCTCTTCGGGGGCGTGGGTTCGAATCACACCGCTGCCAGGAGCAATTTTAAAGAGGCTCAATTGCCAGCAGTCGGGCACTGTATCAGATTTCTGTAAGATAATCTGGAAAATAAAGTGGTTTTGGCATGCAAGAACATCCCACGTGTTAATTGGTTTGTCAGAAGCGCTTCCTTTAGATTTCTGTGGGAGCTTTGGGAATCTCACCTAATTTTTGATTTCAAGCAAACCCCATGGCTTCATTCGTTGTGTCAGATGTAATTTCTAAACGATAGAACTCTGTAGGATTTGGGATCTCCAGGAGTATGACTCAGCACAGCAGGACCTTAAAGACGATTCTCTCCCGCCAACGAGGTCCTCGAAATCAACTGAGGCTGTCCGTGGAGCTGCACCCTCCCCGAAACTCACCAGAGAGCTTTCTCCAAAGGGTAGCGTGGCCGAGCGGTCCAAGGCGCTGGATTTAGGCTCCAGTCTCTCCGGGGGCGTGGGTTCGAATCCCACCGCTGCCAGCAGTTGTTTTAAAGAGGCTCTATTGCCAGCAGTCAGCCACGCCAGATGGATAGGCGCTTTGGAAGTCTCACGTGGATCGTTTCTCAATCGGAAGGCTGCAGCCTCCTGGGGGTCGCGTTTCTAGGCTGCGTACGTTATAAAGACTCTTTTTATTTCAGAATACTAACAAATATCAAGTTGACTCTTATTCTTAGTTAATCGTAAACTGCTGTAATATGCTTGTGACTTGCGAATGTAATGTTCAGTTAACTTGAATGAAGCTGCCTTGATGCTCGATGCAGCCGCATATGTGAGCTCCGGACAACCAAAGCAACCCCTTTAAGTGGTAGCGTGGCCTTGCGGTTTAAGGCAGGGGTTTTCAAACCTGTCCTGGAGGACCACTAGTACTGCACATTTTGCATGTTTCCCTTTTGTGACACACCTCATTCAGTTACCATAGACACCCAGTTCAGGTCTTGCAGTCTCTACTAATGAGCTGAAGATTTAAACCAGGTGTGTCTAATGAGGGAGACATGCAAATTGTGCAGTACTAGTGGTCCTCCAGGACAGGTTTGAAAACCCCTGGTCTAAGGTGCTGTAACTTGTGAATGTAATGTTCAGTTAACTTGAATGAAGCTGGCTTGATGCTCGATGCAGCCTGCATATGCGAACTCTGGGCAACAAAAGCAACCCCTGTAAGTGGTAGCGTGGCCGAGCGGTCTAAGGCGCTGGATTAAGGCTCCAGTCTCTTCGGGGGCGTGGGTTCGAATCCCACCGCTGCCAGGAGCAATTTTAAAGAGGCTCAATTGCCAGCAGTCGGGCACTGTATCAGATTTTTGTAAGATAATCTGGAAAATAAAGTGGTTTTGTCATGCAAGAACATCCCACGTGTTAATTGGTTTGTCAGAAGCGCTTCCTTTAGATTTCTGTGGGAGCTTTGGGAATCTCACCTAATTTTTGATTTCAAGCAAACCCCATGGCTTCATTCGTTGTGTCAGATGTAATTTCTAAACGATAGAACTCTGTAGGATTTGGGATCTCCAGGAGTATGACTCAGCACAGCAGGACCTTAAAGACGATTCTCTCCCGCCAACGAGGTCCTCGAAATCAACTGAGGCTGTCCGTGGAGCTGCACCCTCCCCGAAAATCACCAGAGAGCTTTCTCCAAAGGGTAGCGTGGCCGAGCGGTCCAAGGCGCTGGATTTAGGCTCCAGTCTCTCCGGGGGCGTGGGTTCGAATCCCACCGCTGCCAGCAGTTGTTTTAAAGAGGCTCTATTGCCAGCAGTCAGCCACGCCAGATGGATAGGCGCTTTGGAAGTCTCACGTGGATCGTTTCTCAATCGGAAGGCTGCAGCCTCCTGGGGGTCGCGTTTCTAGGCTGCGTACGTTATAAAGACTCTCTTATTTCAGAATACTAACAAATATCAAGTTGACTCTTATTCTTAGTTAATCGTAAACTGCTGTAATATGCTTGTGACTTGCGAATGTAATGTTCAGTTAACTTGAATGAAGCTATCTTGATGCTCGATGCAGCCGCATATGTGAGCTCCGGACAACCAAAGCAACCCCTTTAAGTGGTAGCGTGGCCGTGCGGTTTAAGGCAGGGGTTTTCAAACCTGTCCTGGAGGACCACTAGTACTGCACATTTTGCATGTTTCCCTTTTGTGACACACCTCATTCAGTTACCTTAGACACCCAGTTCAGGTCTTGCAGTCTCTACTAATGAGCTGAAGATTTAAACCAGGTGTGTCTAATGAGGGAGACATGCAAATTGTGCAGTACTAGTGGTCCTCCAGGACAGGTTTGAAAACCCCTGGTCTAAGGTGCTGTAACTTGTGAATGTAATGTTCAGTTAACTTGAATGAAGCTGGCTTGATGCTCGATGCAGCCTGCATATGCGAACTCTGGGCAACAAAAGCAACCCCTTTAAGTGGTAGCGTGGCCGAGCGGTCTAAGGCGCTGGATTAAGGCTCCAGTCTCTTCGGGGGCGAGGGTTCGAATCCCACCGCTGCCAGGAGCAATTTTAAAGAGGCTCAATTGCCAGCAGTCGGGCACTGTATCAGATTTTTGTAAGATAATCTGGAAAATAAAGTGGTTTTGTCATGCAAGAACATCCCACGTGTTAATTGGTTTGTCAGAAGCGCTTCCTTTAGATTTCTGTGGGAGCTTTGGGAATCTCACCTAATTTTTGATTTCAAGCAAACCCCATGGCTTCATTCGTTGTGTCAGATGTAATTTCTAAACGATAGAACTCTGTAGGATTTGGGATCTCCAGGAGTATGACTCAGCACAGCAGGACCTTAAAGACGATTCTCTCCCGCCAACGAGGTCCTCGAAATCAACTGAGGCTGTCCGTGGAGCTGCACCCTCCCCGAAACTCACCAGAGAGCTTTCTCCAAAGGGTAGCGTGGCCGAGCGGTCCAAGGCGCTGGATTTAGGCTCCAGTCTCTCCGGGGGCGTGGGTTCGAATCCCACCGCTGCCAGCAGTTGTTTTAAAGAGGCTCTATTGCCAGCAGTCAGCCACGCCAGATGGATAGGCGCTTTGGAAGTCTCACGTGGATCGTTTCTCAATCGGAAGGCTGCAGCCTCCTGGGGGTCGCGTTTCTAGGCTGCGTACGTTATAAAGACTCTCTTATTTCAGAATACTAACAAATATCAAGTTGACTCTTATTCTTAGTTAATCGTAAACTGCTGTAATATGCTTGTGACTTGCGAATGTAATGTTCAGTTAACTTGAATGAAGCTATCTTGATGCTCGATGCAGCCGCATATGTGAGCTCCGGACAACCAAAGCAACCCCTTTAAGTGGTAGCGTGGCCGTGCGGTTTAAGGCAGGGGTTTTCAAACCTGTCCTGGAGGACCACCAGCACTGCACACCCCGCACGCCTCCCCTCTGTGACACACCTCATTTAGTTACCTTAGACACCCAGTTCAGGTCTTGCAGTCTCTACTAATGAGCTGAAGATTTAAACCAGGTGTGTCTAATGAGGGAGACATGCAAATTGTGCAGTACTAGTGGTCCTCCAGGACAGGTTTGAAAACCCCTGGTCTAAGGCGCTGTGACTTGTGAATGTAATGTTCTGTTAACTTGAATGAAGCTGGCTTGATGCTCGATGCAGCCTGCATATGCGAGCTCTGCGCAACAAAAGCAATCCCTTTAAGTGGTAGCGTGGCCGAGCGGTCTAAGGCGCTGGATTAAGGCTCCAGTCTCTTCGGGGGCGTGGGTTCGAATCCCACCGCTGCCTGCAGTTGTTTTAAAGAGGCTCTATTGCCAGCAGTCAGCCACGCCAGATGGATAGGCGCTTTGGAAGTCTCACGTGGATCGTTTCTCAATCGGAAGGCTGCAGCCTCCTGGGGGTCGCGTTTCTAGGCTGCGTACGTTATAAAGACTCTCTTATTTCAGAATACTAACAAATATCAAGTTGACTCTTATTCTTAGTTAATCGTAAACTGCTGTAATATGCTTGTGACTTGCGAATGTAATGTTCAGTTAACTTGAATGAAGCTGCCTTGATGCTCGATGCAGCCGCATATGTGAGCTCCGGACAACCAAAGCAACCCCTTTAAGTGGTAGCGTGGCCGTGCGGTTTAAGGCAGGGGTTTTCAAACCTGTCCTGGAGGACCACTAGTACTGCACATTTTGCATGTTTCCCTTTTGTGACACACCTCATTTAGTTACCTTAGACACCCAGTTCAGGTCTTGCAGTCTCTACTAATGAGCTGAAGATTTAAACCAGGTGTGTCTAATGAGGGAGACACGCAAACTGTGCAGCACCAGCGGTCCTCCAGGACAGGTTTGAAAACCCCTGGTCTAAGGCGCTGTGACTTGTGAATGTAATGTTCTGTTAACTTGAATGAAGCTGGCTTGATGCTCGATGCAGCCTGCATATGCGAGCTCTGCGCAACAAAAGCAACCCCTTTAAGTGGTAGCGTGGCCGAGCGGTCTAAGGCGCTGGATTAAGGCTCCAGTCTCTTCGGGGGCGTGGGTTCGAATCCCACCGCTGCCAGGAGCAATTTTAAAGAGGCTCAATTGCCAGCAGTCGGGCACTGTATCAGATTTCTGTAAGATAATCTGGAAAATAAAGTGGTTTTGGCATGCAAGAACATCCCACGTGTTAATTGGTTTGTCAGAAGCGCTTCCTTTAGATTTCTGTGGGAGCTTTGGGAATCTCACCTAATTTTTGATTTCAAGCAAACCCCATGGCTTCATTCGTTGTGTCAGATGTAATTTCTAAACGATAGAACTCTGTAGGATTTGGGATCTCCAGGAGTATGACTCAGCACAGCAGGACCTTAAAGACGATTCTCTCCCGCCAACGAGGTCCTCGAAATCAACTGAGGCTGTCCGTGGAGCTGCACCCTCCCCGAAACTCACCAGAGAGCTTTCTCCAAAGGGTAGCGTGGCCGAGCGGTCCAAGGCGCTGGATTTAGGCTCCAGTCTCTCCGGGGGCGTGGGTTCGAATCCCACCGCTGCCAGCAGTTGTTTTAAAGAGGCTCTATTGCCAGCAGTCAGCCACGCCAGATGGATAGGCGCTTTGGAAGTCTCACGTGGATCGTTTCTCAATCGGAAGGCTGCAGCCTCCTGGGGGTCGCGTTTCTAGGCTGCGTACGTTATAAAGACTCTCTTATTTCAGAATACTAACAAATATCAAGTTGACTCTTATTCTTAGTTAATCGTAAACTGCTGTAATATGCTTGTGACTTGCGAATGTAATGTTCAGTTAACTTGAATGAAGCTGCCTTGATGCTCGATGCAGCCGCATATGTGAGCTCCGGACAACCAAAGCAACCCCTTTAAGTGGTAGCGTGGCCGTGCGGTTTAAGGCAGGGGTTTTCAAACCTGTCCTGGAGGACCACTAGTACTGCACATTTTGCATGTTTCCCTTTTGTGACACACCTCATTCAGTTACCTTAGACACCCAGTTCAGGTCTTGCAGTCTCTACTAATGAGCTGAAGATTTAAACCAGGTGTGTCTAATGAGGGAGACATGCAAATTGTGCAGTACTAGTGGTCCTCCAGGACAGGTTTGAAAACCCCTGGTCTAAGGCGCTGTGACTTGTGAATGTAATGTTCAGTTAACTTGAATGAAGCTGGCTTGATGCTCGATGCAGCCTGCATATGCGAGCTCTGGGCAACAAAAGCAACCCCTTTAAGTGGTAGCGTGGCCGAGCGGTCTAAGGCGCTGGATTAAGGCTCCAGTCTCTTCGCGGGCGTGGGTTCGAATCCCACCGCTGCCAGGAGCAATTTTAAAGAGGCTCAATTGCCAGCAGTCGGGCACTGTATCAGATTTCTGTAAGATAATCTGGAAAATAAAGTGGTTTTGGCATGCAAGAACATCCCACGTGTTAATTGGTTTGTCAGAAGCGCTTCCTTTAGATTTCTGTGGGAGCTTTGGGAATCTCACCTAATTTTTGATTTCAAGCAAACCCCATGGCTTTATTCGTTGTGTCAGATGTAATTTCTAAACGATAGAACTCTGTAGGATTTGGGATCTCCAGGAGTATGACTGAGCACAGCAGGACCTTAAAGACGATTCTCTCCCGCCAATGAGGTCCTCGAAATCAACTGAGGCTGTCCGTGGAGCTGCACCCTCCCCGAAACTCACCAGAGAGCTTTCTCCAAAGGGTAGCGTGGCCGAGCGGTCCAAGGCGCTGGATTTAGGCTCCAGTCTCTCCGGGGGCGTGGGTTCGAATCCCACCGCTGCCAGCAGTTGTTTTAAAGAGGCTCTATTGCCAGCAGTCAGCCACGCCAGATGGATAGGCGCTTTGGAAGTCTCACGTGGATCGTTTCTCAATCGGAAGGCTGCAGCCTCCTGGGGGTCGCTTTTCTAGGCTGCGTACGTTATAAAGACTCTCTTATATCAGAATACTAACAAATATCAAGTTGACTCTTATTCTTAGTTAATCGTAAACTGCTGTAATATGCTTGTGACTTGCGAATGTAATGTTCAGTTCACTTGAATGAAGCTGCCTTGATGCTCGATGCAGCCGCATATGTGAGCTCCGGACAACCAAAGCAACCCCTTTAAGTGGTAGCGTGGCCGTGCGGTTTAAGGCAGGGGTTTTCAAACCTGTCCTGGAGGACCACTAGTACTGCACATTTTGCATGTTTCCCTTTTGTGACACACCTCATTCAGTTACCTTAGACACCCAGTTCAGGTCTTGCAGTCTCTACTAATGAGCTGAAGATTTAAACCAGGTGTGTCTAATGAGGGAGACATGCAAATTGTGCAGTACTAGTGGTCCTCCAGGACAGGTTTGAAAACCCCTGGTCTAAGGCGCTGTAACTTGTGAATGTAATGTTCAGTTAACTTGAATGAAGCTGGCTTGATGCTCGATGCAGCCTGCATATGCGAGCTCTGGGCAACAAAAGCAACCCCTTTAAGTGGTAGCGTGGCCGAGCGGTCTAAGGCGCTGGATTAAGGCTCCAGTCTCTTCGGGGGCGTGGGTTCGAATCCCACCGTTGCCAGGAGCAATTTTAAAGAGGCTCAATTGCCAGCAGTCGGGCACTGTATCAGATTTCTGTAAGATAATCTGGAAAATAAAGTGGTTTTGGCATGCAAGAACATCCCACGTGTTAATTGGTTTGTCAGAAGCGCTTCCTTTAGATTTCTGTGGGAGCTTTGGGAATCTCACCTAATTTTTGATTTCAAGCAAACCCCATGGCTTCATTCGTTGTGTCAGATGTAATTTCTAAACGATAGAACTCTGTAGGATTTGGGATCTCCAGGAGTATGACTCAGCACAGCAGGACCTTAAAGACGATTCTCTCCCGCCAACGAGGTCCTCGAAATCAACTGAGGCTGTCCGTGGAGCTGCACCCTCCCCGAAACTCACCAGAGAGCTTTCTCCAAAGGGTAGCGTGGCCGAGCGGTCCAAGGCGCTGGATTTAGGCTCCAGTCTCTCCGGGGGCGTGGGTTCGAATCCCACCGCTGCCAGCAGTTGTTTTAAAGAGGCTCTATTGCCAGCAGTCAGCCACGCCAGATGGATAGGCGCTTTGGAAGTCTCACGTGGATCGTTTCTCAATCGGAAGGCTGCAGCCTCCTGGGGGTCGCGTTTCTAGGCTGCGTACGTTATAAAGACTCTCTTATTTCAGAATACTAACAAATATCAAGTTGACTCTTATTCTTAGTTAATCGTAAACTGCTGTAATATGCTTGTGACTTGCGAATGTAATGTTCAGTTAACTTGAATGAAGCTGCCTTGATGCTCGATGCAGCCGCATATGTGAGCTCCGGACAACCAAAGCAACCCCTTTAAGTGGTAGCGTGGCCGTGCGGTTTAAGGCAGGGGTTTTCAAACCTGTCCTGGAGGACCACCAGCACTGCACACCCTGCACGCCTCCCCTTTGTGACACACCTCATTTAGTTACCTTAGACACCCAGTTCAGGTCTTGCAGTCTCTACTAATGAGCTGAAGATTTAAACCAGGTGTGTCTAATGAGGGAGACATGCAAATTGTGCAGTACTAGTGGTCCTCCAGGACAGGTTTGAAAACCCCTGGTCTAAGGCGCTGTAACTTGTGAATGTAATGTTCAGTTAACTTGAATGAAGCTGGCTTGATGCTCGATGCAGCCTGCATATGCGAGCTCTGGGCAACAAAAGCAACCCCTTTAAGTGGTAGCGTGGCCGAGCGGTCTAAGGCGCTGGATTAAGGCTCCAGTCTCTTCGGGGGCGTGGGTTCGAATCCCACCGCTGCCAGGAGCAATTTTAAAGAGGCTCAATTGCCAGCAGTCGGGCACTGTATCAGATTTCTGTAAGATAATCTGGAAAATAAAGTGGTTTTGGCATGCAAGAACATCCCACGTGTTAATTGGTTTGTCAGAAGCGCTTCCTTTAGATTTCTGTGGGAGCTTTGGGAATCTCACCTAATTTTTGATTTCAAGCAAACCCCATGGCTTCATTCGTTGTGTCAGATGTAATTTCTAAACGATAGAACTCTGTAGGATTTGGGATCTCCAGGAGTATGACTCAGCACAGCAGGACCTTAAAGACGATTCTCTCCCGCCAACGAGGTCCTCGAAATCAACTGAGGCTGTCCGTGGAGCTGCACCCTCCCCGAAACTCACCAGAGAGCTTTCTCCAAAGGGTAGCGTGGCCGAGCGGTCCAAGGCGCTGGATTTAGGCTCCAGTCTCTCCGGGGGCGTGGGTTCGAATCCCACCGCTGCCAGCAGTTGTTTTAAAGAGGCTCTATTGCCAGCAGTCAGCCACGCCAGATGGATAGGCGCTTTGGAAGTCTCACGTGGATCGTTTCTCAATCGGAAGGCTGCAGCCTCCTGGGGGTCGCGTTTCTAGGCTGCGTACGTTATAAAGACTCTCTTATTTCAGAATACTAACAAATATCAAGTTGACTCTTATTCTTAGTTAATCGTAAACTGCTGTAATATGCTTGTGACTTGCGAATGTAATGTTCAGTTAACTTGAATGAAGCTGCCTTGATGCTCGATGCAGCCGCATATGTGAGCTCCGGACAACCAAAGCAACCCCTTTAAGTGGTAGCGTGGCCGTGCGGTTTAAGGCAGGGGTTTTCAAACCTGTCCTGGAGGACCACTAGTACTGCACATTTTGCATGTTTCCCTTTTGTGACACACCTCATTCAGTTACCTTAGACACCCAGTTCAGGTCTTGCAGTCTCTACTAATGAGCTGAAGATTTAAACCAGGTGTGTCTAATGAGGGAGACATGCAAATTGTGCAGTACTAGTGGTCCTCCAGGACAGGTTTGAAAACCCCTGGTCTAAGGCGCTGTGACTTGTGAATGTAATGTTCAGTTAACTTGAATGAAGCTGGCTTGATGCTCGATGCAGCCTGCATATGCGAGCTCTGGGCAACAAAAGCAACCCCTTTAAGTGGTAGCGTGGCCGAGCGGTCTAAGGCGCTGGATTAAGGCTCCAGTCTCTTCGGGGGCGTGGGTTCGAATCCCACCGCTGCCAGGAGCAATTTTAAAGAGGCTCAATTGCCAGCAGTCGGGCACTGTATCAGATTTCTGTAAGATAATCTGGAAAATAAAGTGGTTTTGGCATGCAAGAACATCCCACGTGTTAATTGGTTTGTCAGAAGCGCTTCCTTTAGATTTCTGTGGGAGCTTTGGGAATCTCACCTAATTTTTGATTTCAAGCAAACCCCATGGCTTCATTCGTTGTGTCAGATGTAATTTCTAAACGATAGAACTCTGTAGGATTTGGGATCTCCAGGAGTATGACTCAGCACAGCAGGACCTTAAAGACGATTCTCTCCCGCCAACGAGGTCCTCGAAATCAACTGAGGCTGTCCGTGGAGCTGCACCCTCCCCGAAACTCACCAGAGAGCTTTGTTCCGAAGGGTAGCGTGGCCGAGCGGTCCAAGGCGCTGGATTTAGGCTCCAGTCTCTCCGGGGGCGTGGGTTCGAATCCCACCGCTGCCAGCAGTTGTTTTAAAGAGGCTCTATTGCCAGCAGTCAGCCACGCCAGATGGATAGGCGCTTTGGAAGTCTCACGTGGATCGTTTCTCAATCGGAAGGCTGCAGCCTCCTGGGGGTCGCGTTTCTAGGCTGCGTACGTTATAAAGACTCTCTTATTTCAGAATACTAACAAATATCAAGTTGACTCTTATTCTTAGTTAATCGTAAACTGCTGTAATATGCTTGTGACTTGCGAATGTAATGTTCAGTTAACTTGAATGAAGCTGCCTTGATGCTCGATGCAGCCGCATATGTGAGCTCCGGACAACCAAAGCAACCCCTTTAAGTGGTAGCGTGGCCGTGCGGTTTAAGGCAGGGGTTTTCAAACCTGTCCTGGAGGACCACTAGTACTGCACATTTTGCATGTTTCCCTTTTGTGACACACCTCATTCAGTTACCTTAGACACCCAGTTCAGGTCTAATGAGCTGAAGATTTAAACCAGGTGTGTCTAATGAGGGAGACATGCAAATTGTGCAGTACTAGTGGTCCTCCAGGACAGGTTTGAAAACCCCTGGTCTAAGGCGCTGTGACTTGTGAATGTAATGTTCTGTTAACTTGAATGAAGCTGGCTTGATGCTCGATGCAGCCTGCATATGCGAGCTCTGTGCAACAAAAGCAATCCCTTTAAGTGGTAGCGTGGCCGAGCGGTCTAAGGCGCTGGATTAAGGCTCCAGTCTCTTCGGGGGCGTGGGTTCGAATCCCACCGCTGCCAGGAGCAATTTTAAAGAGGCTCAATTGCCAGCAGTCGGGCACTGTATCAGATTTCTGTAAGATAATCTGGAAAATAAACTGGTTTTGGCATGCAAGAACATCCCACGAGTTAATTGGTTTGTCAGAAGCGCTTCCTTTACATTTCTGTGGGAGCTTTGGGAATCTCACCTAATTTTTGATTTCAAGCAAACCCCATGGCTTCATTTGTTGTGTCAGATGTAATTTCTAAACGATTGAACTCTGTAGGATTTGGGATCTCCAGGAGTATGACTCAGCACAGCAGGACCTTAAAGACGATTCTCTCCCGCCAACGAGGTCCTCGAAATCAACTGAGGCTGTCCGTGGAGCTGCACCCTCCCCGAAACTCACCAGAGAGCTTTCTCCAAAGGGTAGCGTGCCCGAGCGGTCCAAGGCGCTGGATTTAGGCTCCAGTCTCTCCGGGGGCGTGGGTTCGAATCCCACCGCTGCCAGCAGTTGTTTTAAAGAGGCTCTATTGCCAGCAGTCAGCCACGCCAGATGGATAGGCGCTTTGGAAGTCTCACGTGGATCGTTTCTCAATCGGAAGGCTGCAGCCTCCTGGGGGTCGCGTTTCAAGGCTGCGTACGTTATAAAGACTCTTTTTATTTCAGAATACTAACAAATATCAAGTTGACTCTTATTCTTAGTTAATCGTAAACTGCTGTAATATGCTTGTGACTTGCGAATGTAATGTTCAGTTTACTTGAATGAAGCTGCCTTGA
Source organism: Misgurnus anguillicaudatus (assembly GCF_027580225.2). Taxonomy (NCBI): domain Eukaryota; kingdom Metazoa; phylum Chordata; class Actinopteri; order Cypriniformes; family Cobitidae; genus Misgurnus; species Misgurnus anguillicaudatus. Next base: position 7,031,433 of record NC_073361.2, on the reverse strand, counting down.
TGCTCGATGCAGCCGCATATGTGAGCTCCGGACAACCAAAGCAACCCCTTTAAGTGGTAGCGTGGCCGTGCGGTTTAAGGCAGGGGTTTTCAAACCTGTCCTGGAGGACCATTAGTACTGCACATTTTGCATGTTTCCCTTTTGTGACACACCTCATTCAGTTACCTTAGACACCCAGTTCAGGTCTTGCAGTCTCTACTAATGAGCTGAAGATTTAAACCAGGTGTGTCTAATGAGGGAGACATGCAAATTGTGCAGTACTAGTGGTCCTCCAGGACAGGTTTGAAAACCCCTGGTCTAAGGCGCTGTAACTTGTGAATGTAATGTTCAGTTAACTTGAATGAAGCTGGCTTGATGCTCGATGCAGCCTGCATATGCGAGCTCTGGGCAACAAAAGCAACCCCTTTAAGTGGTAGCGTGGCCGAGCGGTCTAAGGCGCTGGATTAAGTCTCCAGTCTCTTCGGGGGCGTGGGTTCGAATCCCACCGCTGCCAGGAGCAATTTTAAAGAGGCTCAATTGCCAGCAGTCGGGCACTGTATCAGATTTCTGTAAGATAATCTGGAAAATAAAGTGGTTTTGGCATGCAAGAACATCCCACGTGTTAATTGGTTTGTCAGAAGCGCTTCCTTTAGATTTCTGTGGGAGCTTTGGGAATCTCACCTAATTTTTGATTTCAAGCAAACCCCATGGCTTCATTCGTTGTGTCAGATGTAATTTCTAAACGATAGAACTCTGTAGGATTTGGGATCTCCAGGAGTATGACTCAGCACAGCAGGACCTTAAAGACGATTCTCTCCCGCCAACGAGGTCCTCGAAATCAACTGAGGCTGTCCGTGGAGCTGCACCCTCCCCGAAACTCACCAGAGAGCTTTCTCCAAAGGGTAGCGTGGCCGAGCGGTCCAAGGCGCTGGATTTAGGCTCTAGTCTCTCCGGGGGCGTGGGTTCGAATCCCACCACTGCCTGCAGTTGTTTTAAAGAGGCTCTATTGCCAGCAGTCAGCCACGCCAGATGGATAGGCGCTTTGGAAGTCTCACGTGGATCGTTTCTCAATCGGAAGGCTGCAGCCTCCTGGGGGTCGCGTTTCTAGGCTGCGTACGTTATAAAGACTCTCTTATTTCAGAATACTAACAAATATCAAGTTGACTCTTATTCTTAGTTAATCGTAAACTGCTGTAATATGCTTGTGACTTGCGAATGTAATGTTCAGTTAACTTGAATGAAGCTGCCTTGATGCTCGATGCAGCCGCATATGTGAGCTCCGGACAACCAAAGCAACCCCTTTAAGTGGTAGCGTGGCCGTGCGGTTTAAGGCAGGGGTTTTCAAACCTGTCCTGGAGGACCACTAGTACTGCACATTTTGCATGTTTCCCTTTTGTGACACACCTCATTCAGTTACCTTAGACACCCAGTTCAGGTCTTGCAGTCTCTACTAATGAGCTGAAGATTTAAACCAGGTGTGTCTAATGAGGGAGACATGCAAATTGTGCAGTACTAGTGGTCCTCCAGGACAGGTTTGAAAACCCCTGGTCTAAGGCGCTGTGACTTGTGAATGTAATGTTCTGTTAACTTGAATGAAGCTGGCTTGATGCTCGATGCAGCCTGCATATGCGAGCTCTGCGCAACAAAAGCAATCCCTTTAAGTGGTAGCGTGGCCGAGCGGTCTAAGGCGCTGGATTAAGGCTCCAGTCTCTTCGGGGGCGTGGGTTCGAATCCCACCGCTGCCAGGAGCAATTTTAAAGAGGCTCAATTGCCAGCAGTCGGGCACTGTATCAGATTTCTGTAAGATAATCTGGAAAATAAAGTGGTTTTGGCATGCAAGAACATCCCACGAGTTAATTGGTTTGTCAGAAGCGCTTCCTTTACATTTCTGTGGGAGCTTTGGGAATCTCACCTAATTTTTGATTTCAAGCAAACCCCATGGCTTCATTCGTTGTGTCAGATGTAATTTCTAAACGATAGAACTCTGTAGGATTTGGGATCTCCAGGAGTATGACTCAGCACAGCAGGACCTTAAAGACGATTCTCTCCCGCCAACGAGGTCCTCGAAATCAACTGAGGCTGTCCGTGGAGCTGCACCCTCCCCGAAACTCACCAGAGAGCTTTCTCCAAAGGGTAGCGTGGCCGAGCGGTCCAAGGCGCTGGATTTAGGCTCCAGTCTCTCCGGGGGCGTGGGTTCGAATCCCACCGCTGCCAGCAGTTGTTTTAAAGAGGCTCTATTGCCAGCAGTCAGCCACGCCAGATGGATATGCGTTTTGGAAGTCTCACGTGGATCGTTTCTCAATCGGAAGGCTGCAGCCTCCTGGGGGTCGCGTTTCTAGGCTGCGTACGTTATAAAGACTCTCTTATTTCAGAATACTAACAAATATCAAGTTGACTCTTATTCTTAGTTAATCGTAAACTGCTGTAATATGCTTGTGACTTGCGAATGTAATGTTCAGTTAACTTGAATGAAGCTGCCTTGATGCTCGATGCAGCCGCATATGTGAGCTCCGGACAACCAAAGCAACCCCTTTAAGTGGTAGCGTGGCCGTGCGGTTTAAGGCAGGGGTTTTCAAACCTGTCCTGGAGGACCACTAGTACTGCACATTTTGCATGTTTCCCTTTTGTGACACACCTCATTCAGTTACCTTAGACACCCAGTTCAGGTCTTGCAGTCTCTACTAATGAGCTGAAGATTTAAACCAGGTGTGTCTAATGAGGGAGACATGCAAATTGTGCAGTACTAGTGGTCCTCCAGGACAGGTTTGAAAACCCCTGGTCTAAGGCGCTGTAACTTGTGAATGTAATGTTCAGTTAACTTGAATGAAGCTGGCTTGATGCTCGATGCAGCCTGCATATGCGAGCTCTGGGCAACAAAAGCAACCCCTTTAAGTGGTAGCGTGGCCGAGCGGTCTAAGGCGCTGGATTAAGGCTCCAGTCTCTTCGGGGGCGTGGGTTCGAATCCCACCGCTGCCAGGAGCAATTTTAAAGAGGCTCAATTGCCAGCAGTCGGGCACTGTATCAGATTTCTGTAAGATAATCTGGAAAATAAAGTGGTTTTGGCATGCAAGAACATCCCACGTGTTAATTGGTTTGTCAGAAGCGCTTCCTTTAGATTTCTGTGGGAGCTTTGGGAATCTCACCTAATTTTTTATTTCAAGCAAACCCCATGGCTTCATTCGTTGTGTCAGATGTAATTTCTAAACGATAGAACTCTGTAGGATTTGGGATCTCCAGGAGTATGACTCAGCACAGCAGGACCTTAAAGACGATTCTCTCCCGCCAACGAGGTCCTCGAAATCAACTGAGGCTGTCCGTGGAGCTGCACCCTCCCCGAAACTCACCAGAGAGCTTTCTCCAAAGGGTAGCGTGGCCGAGCGGTCCAAGGCGCTGGATTTAGGCTCCAGTCTCTCCGGGGGCGTGGGTTCGAATCCCACCACTGCCTGCAGTTGTTTTAAAGAGGCTCTATTGCCAGCAGTCAGCCACGCCAGATGGATAGGCGCTTTGGAAGTCTCACGTGGATCGTTTCTCAATCGGAAGGCTGCAGCCTCCTGGGGGTCGCGTTTCTAGGCTGCGTACGTTATAAAGACTCTCTTATTTCAGAATACTAACAAATATCAAGTTAACTCTTATTCTTAGTTAATCGTAAACTGCTGTAATATGCTTGTGACTTGCGAATGTAATGTTCAGTTAACTTGAATGAAGCTGCCTTGATGCTCGATGCAGCCGCATATGTGAGCTCCAGACAACCAAAGCAACCCCTTTAAGTGGTAGCGTGGCCGTGCGGTTTAAGGCAGGGGTTTTCAAACCTGTCCTGGAGGACCACTAGTACTGCACATTTTGCATGTTTCCCTTTTGTGACACACCTCATTCAGTTACCTTAGACACCCAGTTCAGGTCTTGCAGTCTCTACGAATGAGCTGAAGATTTAAACCAGGTGTGTCTAATGAGGGAGACATGCAAATTGTGCAGTACTAGTGGTCCTCCAGGACAGGTTTGAAAACCCCTGGTCTAAGGCGCTGTGACTTGTGAATGTAATGTTCTGTTAACTTGAATGAAGCTGGCTTGATGCTCGATGCAGCCTGCATATGCGAGCTCTGCGCAACAAAAGCAATCCCTTTAAGTGGTAGCGTGGCCGAGCGATCTAAGGCGCTGGATTAAGGCTCCAGTCTCTTCGGGGGCGTGGGTTCGAATCCCACCGCTGCCAGGAGCAATTTTAAAGAGGCTCAATTGCCAGCAGTCGGGCACTGTATCAGATTTCTGTAAGATAATCTGGAAAATAAAGTGGTTTTGGCATGCAAGAAGATCCCACGAGTTAATTGGTTTGTCAGAAGCGCTTCCTTTACATTTCTGTGGGAGCTTTGGGAATCTCACCTAATTTTTGATTTCAAGCAAACCCCATGGCTTCATTCGTTGTGTCAGATGTAATTTCTAAACGATTGAACTCTGTAGGATTTGGGATCTCCAGGAGTATGACTCAGCACAGCAGGACCTTAAAGACGATTCTCTCCCGCCAACGAGGTCCTCGAAATCAACTGAGGCTGTCCGTGGAGCTGCACCCTCCCCGAAACTCACCAGAGAGCTTTCTCCAAAGGGTAGCGTGGCCGAGCGGTCCAAGGCGCTGGATTTAGGCTCCAGTCTCTCCGGGGGCGTGGGTTCGAATCCCACCGCTGCCAGCAGTTGTTTTAAAGAGGCTCTATTGCCAGCAGTCAGCCACGCCAGATGGATATGCGTTTTGGAAGTCTCACGTGGATCGTTTCTCAATCGGAAGGCTGCAGCCTCCTGGGGGTCGCGTTTCTAGGCTGCGTACGTTATAAAGACTCTTTTTATTTCAGAATACTAACAAATATCAAGTTGACTCTTATTCTTAGTTAATCGTAAACTGCTGTAATATGCTTGTGACTTGCGAATGTAATGTTCAGTTAACTTGAATGAAGCTGCCTTAATGCTCGATGCAGCCGCATATGTGAGCTCCGGACAACCAAAGCAACCCCTTTAAGTGGTAGCGTGGCCGTGCGGTTTAAGGCAGGGGTTTTCAAACCTGTCCTGGAGGACCACTAGTACTGCACATTTTGCATGTTTCCCTTTTGTGACACACCTCATTCAGTTACCTTAGACACCCAGTTCAGGTCTTGCAGTCTCTACTAATGAGCTGAAGATTTAAACCAGGTGTGTCTAATGAGGGAGACATGCAAATTGTGCAGTACTAGTGGTCCTCCAGGACAGGTTTGAAAACCCCTGGTCTAAGGCGCTGTGACTTGTGAATGTAATGTTCAGTTAACTTGAATGAAGCTGGCTTGATGCTTGATGCAGCCTGCATATGCGAGCTCTGGGCAACAAAAGCAACCCCTTTAAGTGGTAGCGTGGCCGAGCGGTCTAAGGCGCTGGATTAAGGCTCCAGTCTCTTCGGGGGCGTGGGTTCGAATCCCACCGCTGCCAGGAGCAATTTTAAAGAGGCTCAATTGCCAGCAGTCGGGCACTGTATCAGATTTCTGTAAGATAATCTGGAAAATAAAGTGGTTTTGGCATGCAAGAACATCCCACGAGTTAATTGGTTTGTCAGAAGCGCTTCCTTTACATTTCTGTGGGAGCTTTGGGAATCTCACCTAATTTTTGATTTCAAGCAAACCCCATGGCTTCATTCGTTGTGTCAGATGTAATTTCTAAACGATTGAACTCTGTAGGATTTGGAATCTCCAGGAGTATGACTCAGCACAGCAGGACCTTAAAGACGATTCTCTCCCGCCAACGAGGTCCTCGAAATCAACTGAGGCTGTCCGTGGAGCTGCACCCTCCCCGAAACTCACCAGAGAGCTTTCTCCAAAGGGTAGCGTGGCCGAGCGGTCCAAGGCGCTCGATTTAGGCTCCAGTCTCTCCGGGGGCGTGGGTTCGAATCCCACCGCTGCCAGCAGTTGTTTTAAAGAGGCTCTATTGCCAGCAGTCAGCCACGCCAGATGGATAGGCGCTTTGGAAGTCTCACGTGGATCGTTTCTCAATCGGAAGGCTGCAGCCTCCTGGGGGTCGCGTTTCTAGGCTGCGTACGTTATAAAGACTCTCTTATTTCAGAATACTAACAAATATCAAGTTGACTCTTATTCTTAGTTAATCGTAAACTGCTGTAATATGCTTGTGACTTGCGAATGTAATGTTCAGTTAACTTGAATGAAGCTGCCTTAATGCTCGATGCAGCCGCATATGTGAGCTCCGGACAACCAAAGCAACCCCTTTAAGTGGTAGCGTGGCCGTGCGGTTTAAGGCAGGGGTTTTCAAACCTGTCCTGGAGGACCACTAGTACTGCACATTTTGCATGTTTCCCTTTTGTGACACACCTCATTCAGTTACCTTAGACACCCAGTTCAGGTCTTGCAGTCTCTACTAATGAGCTGAAGATTTAAACCAGGTGTGTCTAATGAGGGAGACATGCAAATTGTGCAGTACTAGTGGTCCTCCAGGACAGGTTTGAAAACCCCTGGTCTAAGGCGCTGTAACTTGTGAATGTAATGTTCAGTTAACTTGAATGAAGCTGGCTTGATGCTCGATGCAGCCTGCATATGCGAGCTCTGGGCAACAAAAGCAACCCCTTTAAGTGGTAGCGTGGCCGAGCGGTCTAAGGCGCTGGATTAAGGCTCCAGTCTCTTCGGGGGCGTGGGTTCGAATCCCACCGCTGCCAGGAGCAATTTTAAAGAGGCTCAATTGCCAGCAGTCGGGCACTGTATCAGATTTCTGTAAGATAATCTGGAAAATAAAGTGGTTTTGGCATGCAAGAACATCCCACGTGTTAATTGGTTTGTCAGAAGCGCTTCCTTTAGATTTCTGTGGGAGCTTTGGGAATCTCACCTAATTTTTGATTTCAAGCAAACCCCATGGCTTCATTCGTTGTGTCAGATGTAATTTCTAAACGATAGAACTCTGTAGGATTTGGGATCTCCAGGAGTATGACTCAGCACAGCAGGACCTTAAAGACGATTCTCTCCCGCCAACGAGGTCCTCGAAATCAACTGAGGCTGTCCATGGGGCTGCACCTTCCCCGAAACTCACCAGAGAGCTTTCTCCAAAGGGTAGCGTGGCCGAGCGGTCCAAAGCGCTGGATTTAGGCTCCAGACTCTCCGGAGGCGTGGGTTCGAATCCCACCGCTGCCAGCAGTTGTTTTAAAGAGGCTCTATTGCCAGCAGTCAGCCACGCCAGATGGATAGGCGCTTTGGAAGTCTCACGTGGATTGTTTCTCAATCGGAAGGCTGCAGCCTCCTAGGGGTCGTGTTTCTAGGCTGCGTACGTTATAAAGACTCTCTTATTTCAGAATACTAACAAATATCAAGTTGACTCTTATTCTTAGTTAATCGTAAATTGCTGTAATATGCTTGTGACTTGCGAATGTAATGTTCAGTTAACTTGAATGAAGCTGCCTTGATGCTCGATGCAGCCGCATATGTGAGCTCCGGACAACCAAAGCAACCCCTTTAAGTGGTAGCGTGGCCGTGCGGTTTAAGGCAGGGGTTTTCAAACCTGTCCTGGAGGACCACTAGTACTGCACATTTTGCATGTTTCCCTTTTGTGACACACCTCATTCAGTTACCTTAGACACCCAGTTCAGGTCTTGCAGTCTCTACTAATGAGCTAAAGATTTAAACCAGGTGTGTCTAATGAGGGAGACATGCAAATTGTGCAGTACTAGTGGTCCTCCAGGACAGGTTTGAAAACCCCTTGTCTAAGGCACTGTGACTTGAGAATGTAATGTTCTGTTAACTTGAATGAAGCTGGCTTGATGCTCGATGCAGCCTGCATATGCGAGCTCTGCACAACAAAAGCAATCCCTTTAAGTGGTAGCGAGGCCGAGCGGTCTAAGGCGCTGGATTAAGGCTCCAGTCTCTTTGGGGGTGTGGGTTCGAATCCCACCGCTGCCAGGAGCAATTTGCCAGCAGTCGGGCACTGTATCAGATTTCTGTAAGATAATCTGGAAAATAAAGTGGTTTTGGCATGCAAGAACATCCCACGTGTTAATTGGTTTGTCAGAAGCGCTTCCTTTAGATTTCTGTGGGAGCTTTGGGAATCTAACCTAATTTTTGATTTCAAGCAAACCCCATGGCTTCATTTGTTGTGTCAGATGTAATTTCTAAACGATAGAACTCTGTAGGATTTGGGATCTCCAGGAGTATGACTCAGCACAGCAGGACCTTAAAGACGATTCTCTCCCGCCAACGAGGTCCTCGAAATCAACTGAGGCTGTCCGTGGGGCTGCACCCTCCCCGAAACTCACCAGAGTGCTTTTTCCAAAGGGTAGCGTGGCCGAGCGGTCCAAGGCGCTGGATTTAGGCTCCAGTCTCTCCGGGGGCGTGGGTTCGAATCCCACCGCTGCCAGCAGTTGTTTTAAAGAGGCTCTATTGCCAGCAGTCAGCCACGCCAGATGGATAGGCGCTTTGGAAGTCTCACGTGGATCGTTTCTCAATCGGAAGGCTGCAGCCTCCTGGGGGTCGCGTTTCTAGGCTGCGTACGTTATAAAGACTCTCTTATTTCAGAATACTAACTAATATCAAGTTGACTCTTATTCTTAGTTAATCGTAAACTGCTGTAATATGCTTGTGACTTGCGAATGTAATGTTCAGTTAACTTGAATGAAGCTGCCTTGATGCTCGATGCAGCCGCATATGTGAGCTCCGGACAACCAAAGCAACCCCTTTAAGTGGTAGCGTGGCCGTGCGGTTTAAGGCAGGGGTTTTCAAACCTGTCCTGGAGGACCACTAGTACTGCACATTTTGCATGTTTCCCTTTTGTGACACACCTCATTCAGTTACCTTAGACACCCAGTTCAGGTCTTGCAGTCTCTACTAATGAGCTGAAGATTTAAACCAGGTGTGTCTAATGAGGGAGACATGCAAATTGTGCAGTACTAGTGGTCCTCCGGGACAGGTTTGAAAACCCCTGGTCTAAGGCGCTGTGACTTGTGAATGTAATGTTCTGTTAACTTGAATGAAGCTGGCTTGATGCTCGATGCAGCCTGCATATGCGAGCTCTGCGCAACAAAAGCAACCCCTTTAAGTGGTAGCGTGGCCGAGCGGTCTAAGGCGCTGGATTAAGGCTCCAGTCTCTTCGGGGGCGTGGGTTCGAATCCCACCGCTGCCAGGAGCAATTTTAAAGAGGCTCAATTGCCAGCAGTCGGGCACTGTATCAGATTTCTGTAAGATAATCTGGAAAATAAACTGGTTTTGGCATGCAAGAACATCCCACGAGTTAATTGGTTTGTCAGAAGCGCTTCCTTTACATTTCTGTGGGAGCTTTGGGAATCTCACCTAATTTTTGATTTCAAGCAAACCCCATGGCTTCATTCATTGTGTCAGATGTAATTTCTAAACGATTGAACTCTGTAGGATTTGGGATCTCCAGGAGTATGACTCAGCACAGCAGGACCTTAAAGACGATTCTCTCCCGCCAACGAGGTCCTCGAAATCAACTGAGGCTGTCCGTGGAGCTGCACCCTCCCCGAAACTCACCAGAGAGTTTTCTCCAAAGGGTAGTGTGGCGAGTGGTCCAAGGCGCTGGATTTAGGCTCCAGTCTCTCCGGGGGCGTGGGTCCGAATCCCACCGCTGCCAGCAGTTGTTTTAAAGAGGCTCTATTGCCAGCAGTCAGCCACGCCAGATGGATAGGCGCTTTGGAAGTCTCACGTGGATCGTTTCTCAATCGGAAGGCTGCAGCCTCCTGGGGGTCGCGTTTCTAGGCTGCGTACGTTATAAAGACTCTCTTATTTCAGAATACTAACAAATATCAAGTTGACTCTTATTCTTAGTTAATCGTAAACTGCTGTAATATGCTTGTGACTTGCGAATGTAATGTTCAGTTAACTTGAATGAAGCTGCCTTGATGCTCGATGCAGCCGCATATGTGAGCTCCGGACAACCAAAGCAACCCCTTTAAGTGGTAGCGTGGCCGTGCGGTTTAAGGCAGGGGTTTTCAAACCTGTCCTGGAGGACCACTAGTACTGCACATTTTGCATGTTTCCCTTTTGTGACACACCTCATTCAGTTACCTTAGACACCCAGTTCAGGTCTTGCAGTCTCTACTAATGAGCTGAAGATTTAAACCAGGTGTGTCTAATGAGGGAGACATGCAAATTGTGCAGTACTAGTGGTCCTCCAGGACAGGTTTGAAAACCCCTGGTCTAAGGCGCTGTGACTTGTGAATGTAATGTTCAGTTAACTTGAATGAAGCTGGCTTGATGCTCGATGCAGCCTGCATATGCGAGCTCTGGGCAACAAAAGCAACCCCTTTAAGTGGTAGCGTGGCCGAGCGGTCTAAGGCGCTGGATTAAGGCTCCAGTCTCTTCGGGGGCGTGTTTTCGAATCCCACCGCTGCCAGGAGCAATTTTAAAGAGGCTCAATTGCCAGCAGTCGGGCACTGTATCAGATTTCTGTAAGATAATCTGGAAAATAAAGTGGTTTTGGCATGCAAGAACATCCCACGTGTTAATTGGTTTGTCAGAAGCGCTTCCTTTAGATTTCTGTGGGAGCTTTGGGAATCTCACCTAATTTTTGATTTCAAGCAAACCCCATGGCTTCATTCGTTGTGTCAGATGTAATTTCTAAACGATAGAACTCTGTAGGATTTGGGATCTCCAGGAGTATGACTCAGCACAGCAGGACCTTAAAGACGATTCTCTCCCGCCAACGAGGTCCTCGAAATCAACTGAGGCTGTCCGTGGAGCTGCACCCTCCCCGAAACTCACCAGAGAGCTTTCTCCAAAGGGTAGCGTGGCCGAGCGGTCCAAGGCGCTGGATTTAGGCTCCAGTCTCTCCGGGGGCGTGGGTTCGAATCCCACCGCTGCCAGCAGTTGTTTTAAAGAGGCTCTATTGCCAGCAGTCAGCCACGCCAGATGGATAGGCGCTTTGGAAGTCTCACGTGGATCGTTTCTCAATCGGAAGGCTGCAGCCTCCTGGGGGTCGGGTTTCTAGGCTGCGTACGTTATAAAGACTCTCTTATTTCAGAATACTAACAAATATCAAGTTGACTCTTATTCTTAGTTAATCGTAAATTGCTGTAATATGCTTGTGACTTGCGAATGTAATGTTCAGTTAACTTGAATGAAGCTGCCTTGATGCTCGATGCAGCCGCATATGTGAGCTCCGGACAACCAAAGCAACCCCTTTAAGTGGTAGCGTGGCCGTGCGGTTTAAGGCAGGGGTTTTCAAACCTGTCCTTGAGGACCACTAGTACTGCACATTTTGCATGTTTCCCTTTTGTGACACACCTCATTCAGTTACCTTAGACACCCAGTTCAGGTCTTGCAGTCTCTACTAATGAGCTGAAGATTTAAACCAGGTGTGTCTAATGAGGGAGACATCCAAATTGTGCAGTACTAGTGTTCCTCCAGGACAGATTTGAAAACCCCTGGTCTAAGGCGCTGTGACTTGTGAATGTAATGTTCTGTTAACTTGAATGAAGCTGGCTTGATGCTCGATGCAGCCTGCATATGCGAGCTCTGCGCAACAAAAGCAACCCCTTTAAGTGGTAGCGTGGCCGAGCGGTCTAAGGCGTTGGATTAAGGCTCCAGTCTCTTCGGGGGCGTGGGTTCGAATCCCACCGCTGCCAGGAGCAATTTTAAAGAGGCTCAATTGCCAGCAGTCGGGCACTGTATCAGATTTCTGTAAGATAATCTGGAAAATAAAGTGGTTTTGGCATGCAAGAACATCCCACGAGTTAATTGGTTTGTCAGAAGCGCTTCCTTTAGATTTCTGTGGGAGCTTTCGGAATCTCACCTAATTTTTGATTTCAAGCAAACCCCATGGCTTCATTCGTTGTGTCAGATGTAATTTCTAAACGATAGAACTCTGTAGGATTTGGGATCTCCAGGAGTATGACTCAGCACAGCAGGACCTTAAAGAAGATTCTCTCCCGCCAACGAGGTCCTCGAAATCAACTGAGGCTGTCCGTGGAGCTGCACCCTCCCCGAAACTCACCAGAGAGCTTTCTCCAAAGGGTAGCGTGGCCGAGCGGTCCAAGGCGCTGGATTTAGGCTCCAGTCTCTCCGGGGGCGTGGGTTCGAATCCCACCCCTGCCAGCAGTTGTTTTAAAGAGGCTCTATTGCCAGCAGTCAGCCACGCCAGATGGATAGGCGCTTTGGAAGTCTCACGTGGATCGTTTCTCAATCGGAAGGCTGCAGCCTCCTGGGGGTCGCGTTTCTAGGCTGCGTACGTTATAAAGACTCTCTTATTTCAGAATACTAACAAATATCAAGTTGACTCTTATTCTTAGTTAATCGTAAACTGCTGTAATATGCTTGTGACTTGCGAATGTAATGTTCAGTTAACTTGAATGAAGCTGCCTTGATGCTCGATGCAGCCGCATATGTGAGCTCCGGACAACCAAAGCAACCCCTTTAAGTGGTAGCGTGGCCGTGCGGTTTAAGGCAGGGGTTTTCAAACCTGTCCTGGAGGACCACTAGTACTGCACATTTTGCATGTTTCCCTTTTGTGACACACCTCATTCAGTTACCTTAGACACCCAGTTCAGGTCTTGCAGTCTCTACTAATGAGCTGAAGATTTAAACCAGGTGTGTCTAATGAGGGAGACATGCAAATTGTGCAGTACTAGTGGTCCTCCAGGACAGGTTTGAAAACCCCTGGTCTAAGGCGCTGTGACTTGTGAATGTAATGTTCAGTTAACTTGAATGAAGCTGGCTTGATGCTCGATGCAGCCTGCATATGCGAGCTCTGGGCAACAAAAGCAACCCCTTTAAGTGGTAGCGTGGCCGAGCGGTCTAAGCCGCTGGATTAAGGCTCCAGTCTCTTCGGGGGCGTGTGTTCGAATCCCACTGCTGCCAGGAGCAATTTTAAAGAGGCTCAATTGCCAGCAGTCGGGCACTGTATCAGATTTCTGTAAGATAATCTGGAAAATAAAGTGGTTTTGGCATGCAAGAACATCCCACGTGTTAATTGGTTTGTCAGAAGCGCTTCCTTTAGATTTCTGTGGGAGCTTTGGGAATCTCACCTAATTTTTGATTTCAAGCAAACCCCATGGCTTCATTCGTTGTGTCAGATGTAATTTCTAAACGATAGAACTCTGTAGGATTTGGGATCTCCAGGGGCCTCATTTATCAAACGTGCGTACGCACAGAAGTGTGCATAAAGTGTGCGTAGGAACAGTTTTACGCAAAGTGTGGAATTTATCAAATTGCACTTATACGTAGAAATGTGTGTAAATATACGCACACCTCTGAGTATGCGTACGCAGAGCATCTAGTGGTAGAATAGCGATACTACATATTGGTCCCTGTTCCATTGATTTAAGAAGTGTCTATTTTTTATCCACAAGCAGGTGTTAAAAATGATTAATGTCAGTATGGTAACAGCAAATAATTATAATGATTTATTTGTGATATGTATCTGTAACTGTGAAAGCTCTACATGTGATTTGTATAAATGAAGTCTCCGACAAATGCTTGACACAGTGCAATGGCTTATCTTGCGTTATTGGAAGACTTGGCAAATATAATCCATTCCGCCGGTAGCGCGTTTTCAAAGATCGCGCCAATGATGCTGGTTATATATGCTGCTGTCCAAGGTGGAAAGTTGTCTGTCCTCCTCCAGTTGCACTCGTTTCACGTCGGTGTGCTGTGACGCGTTTTTTTTTTTTTTTTTTTTTGCTGATAATTTAATGTCAAACCACTTTTTTATTTCTGGAAGTGTTCTCTCCTCATATTCAACGGAATTAATATCACTAGTAACATGTTCCCATGTAGATTTGTTTTCTTTTGTTAGTCATTCCTCCCACACTAAGTAAACCAAACAGGATGTGTTATTAGGATTTAACCTCATCCAGCAGTAACTCAATTTCTGTGTCTGTAAAATTCCTCTTTTACGCTGTCTTTGTCATTATTGCGATGAGGGAAAAAGCACAACCACGTGACATAAAACGGAAGGTGTTGTCACCATATATGGTTCATTGGAGGCGTTTCGGAATGCAAATGACTATGAACGTGCACGAGCATTGTGCTTAAGAACAAGTGGGATTTATCATCAAGGATTACTTACTGATGTGCGTACGAACCACGTGCGCACGTTTGATAAATCCCGATTTTTTTGTACTTAGGCACATTCTAAATTTCATTCGTAGGTACAAATATAGAACATTTTCTACGCAATGTTGATAAATGAGGCCCCAGGAGTATGACTCAGCACAGCAGGACCTTAAAGACGATTCTCTCCCGCCAACGAGGTCCTCGAAATCAACTGAGGCTGTCCGTGGAGCTGCACCCTCCCCGAAACTCACCAGAGAGCTTTCTCCAAAGGGTAGCGTGGCCGAGCGGTCCAAGGCGCTGGATTTAGGCTCCAGTCTCTCCGGGGGCGTGGGTTCGAATCCCACCGCTGCCAGCAGTTGTTTTAAAGAGGCTCTATTGCCAGCAGTCAGCCACGCCAGATGGATAGGCGCTTTGGTAGTCTCACGTGGATCGTTTCTCAATCGGAAGGCTGCAGCCTCCTGGGGGTCGCGTTTCTAGGCTGCGTACGTTATAAAGACTCTCTTATTTCAGAATACTAACAAATATCAAGTTGACTCTTATTCTTAGTTAATCGTAAATTGCTGTAATATGCTTGTGACTTGCGAATGTAATGTTCAGTTAACTTGAATGAAGCTGCCTTGATGCTCGATGCAGCCGCATATGTGAGCTCCGGACAACCAAAGCAACCCCTTTAAGTGGTAGCGTGGCCGTGCGGTTTAAGGCAGGGGTTTTCAAACCTGTCCTTGAGGACCACTAGTACTGCACATTTTGCATGTTTCCCTTTTGTGACACACCTCATTCAGTTACCTTAGACACCCAGTTCAGGTCTTGCAGTCTCTACTAATGAGCTGAAGATTTAAACCAGGTGTGTCTAACGAGGGAGACATGCAAATCGTGCAGCACTAGTGGTCCCCCAGGACAGGTCCGAAAACCCCTGGTCTAAGGTGCTGTGACTTGTGAATGTAATGTTCTGTTAACTTGAATGAAGCTGGCTTGATGCTCGATGCAGCCTGCATATGCGAGCTCTGCGCAACAAAAGCAACCCCTTTAAGTGGTAGCGTGGTCGAGCGGTCTAAGGCGCTGGATTAAGGCTCCAGTCTTTTCGGGGGCGTGGGTTCGAATCCCACCGCTGCCAGGAGCAATTTTAAAGAGGCTCAATTGCCAGCAGTCGGGCACTGTATCAGATTTCTGTAAGATAATCTGGAAAATAAAGTGGTTTTGGCATGCAAGAACATCCCACGAGTTAATTGGTTTGTCAGAAGCGCTTCCTTTACATTTCTGTGGGAGCTTTGGGAATCTCACCTAATTTTTGATTTCAAGCAAACCCCATGGCTTCATTCGTTGTGTCAGATGTAATTTCTAAACGATAGAACTCTGTAGGATTTGGGATCTCCAGGAGTATGACTCAGCACAGCAGGACCTTAAAGACGATTCTCTCCCGCCAACGAGGTCCTCGAAATCAACTGAGGCTGTCCGTGGAGCTGCACCCTCCCCGAAACTCACCAGAGAGCTTTCTCCAAAGGGTAGCGTGGCCGAGGGGTCCAAGGCGCTGGATTTAGGCTCCAGTCTCTCCGGGTGCGTGGGTTCGAATCCCACCGCTGCCAGCAGTTGTTTTAAAGAGGCTCTATTGCCAGCAGTCAGCCACGCCAGATGGATAGGCACTTTGGAAGTCTCACGTGGATCGTTTCTCAATCGGAAGGCTGCAGCCTCCTGGGGGTCGCGTTTCTAGGCTGCGTACGTTATAAAGACTCTCTTATTTCAGAATACTAACAAATATCAAGTTGACTCTTATTCTTAGTTAATCGTAAACTGCTGTAATATGCTTGTGACTTGCGAATGTAATGTTCAGTTAACTTGAATGAAGCTGCCTTGATGCTCGATGCAGCCGCATATGTGAGCTCCGGACAACCAAAGCAACCCCTTTAAGTGGTAGCGTGGCCGTGCGGTTTAAGGCAGGGGTTTTCAAACCTGTCCTGGAGGACCACTAGTACTGCACATTTTGCATGTTTCCCTTTTGTGACACACCTCATTCAGTTACCTTAGACACCCAGTTCAGGTCTTGCAGTCTCTACTAATGAGCTGAAGATTTAAACCAGGTGTGTCTAATGAGGGAGACATGCAAATTGTGCAGTACTAGTGGTCCTCCAGGACAGGTTTGAAAACCCCTGGTCTAAGGCGCTGTGACTTGTGAATGTAATGTTCAGTTAACTTGAATGAAGCTGGCTTGATGCTCGATGCAGCCTGCATATGCGAGCTCTGGGCAACAAAAGCAACCCCTTTAAGTGGTAGCGTGGCCGAGCGGTCTAAGGCGCTGGATTAAGGCTCCAGTCTCTTCGGGGGCGTGGGTTCGAATCCCACCGCTGCCAGGAGCAATTTTAAAGAGGCTCAATTGCCAGCAGTCGGGCACTGTATCAGATTTCTGTAAGATAATCTGGAAAATAAAGTGGTTTTGGCATGCAAGAACATCCCACGTGTTAATTGGTTTGTCAGAAGCGCTTCCTTTAGATTTCTGTGGGAGCTTTGGGAATCTCACCTAATTTTTGATTTCAAGCAAACCCCATGGCTTCATTCGTTGTGTCAGATGTAATTTCTAAACGATAGAACTCTGTAGGATTTGGGATCTCCAGGAGTATGACTCAGCACAGCAGGACCTTAAAGACGATTCTCTCCCGCCAACGAGGTCCTCGAAATCAACTGAGGCTGTCCGTGGAGCTGCACCCTCCCCGAAACTCACCAGAGAGCTTTCTCCAAAGGGTAGCGTGGCCGAGCGGTCCAAGGCGCTGGATTTAGGCTCCAGTCTCTCCGGGGGCGTGGGTTTGAATCCCACCGCTGCCAGCAGTTGTTTTAAAGAGGCTCTATTGCCAGCAGTCAGCCACGCCAGATGGATAGGCGCTTTGGAAGTCTCACGTGGATCGTTTCTCAATCGGAAGGCTGCAGCCTCCTGGGGGTCGCGTTTCTAGGCTGCGTACGTTAAAAAGACTCTCTTATTTCAGAATACTAACAAATATCAAGTTGACTCTTATTCTTAGTTAATCGTAAATTGCTGTAATATGCTTGTGACTTGCGAATGTAATGTTCAGTTAACTTGAATGAAGCTGCCTTGATGCTCGATGCAGCCGCATATGTGAGCTCCGGACAACCAAAGCAACCCCTTTAAGTGGTAGCGTGGCCGTGCGGTTTAAGGCAGGGGTTTTCAAACCTGTCCTTGAGGACCACTAGTACTGCACATTTTGCATGTTTCCCTTTTGTGACACACCTCATTCAGTTACCTTAGACACCCAGTTCAGGTCTTGCAGTCTCTACTAATGAGCTGAAGATTTAAACCAGGTGTGTCTAATGAGGGAGACATGCAAATTGTGCAGTACTAGTGGTCCTCCAGGACAGGTTTGAAAACCCCTGGTCTAAGGTGCTGTGACTTGTGAATGTAATGTTCTGTTAACTTGAATGAAGCTGGCTTGATGCTCGATGCAGCCTGCATATGCGAGCTCTGTGCAACAAAAGCAACCCCTTTAAGTGGTAGCGTGGTCGAGCGGTCTAAGGTGCTGGATTAAGGCTCCAGTCTCTTCGGGGGCGTGGGTTCGAATCCCACCCCTGCCAGGAGCAATTTTAAAGAGGCTCAATTGCCAGCAGTCGGGCACTGTATCAGATTTCTGTGAGATAATCTGGAAAATAAAGTGGTTTTGGCATGCAAGAACATCCCACGAGTTAATTGGTTTGTCAGAAGCGCTTCCTTTACATTTCTTTGGGAGCTTTGGGAATCTCACCTAATTTTTGATTTCAAGCAAACCCCATGGCTTCATTCGTTGTGTCAGATGTAATTTCTAAACGATAGAACTCTGTAGGATTTGGGATCTCCAGGAGTATGACTCAGCACAGCAGGACCTTAAAGACGATTCTCTCCCGCCAACGAGGTCCTCGAAATCAACTGAGGCTGTCCGTGGAGCTGCACCCTCCCCGAAACTCACCAGAGAGCTTTCTCCAAAGGGTAGCGTGGCTGTTACGACCTTGTGCTCCCTTTCCTTTCCTGCTGGTGGCAGAATCTCTTGGAAGCGTGTGGTTGATTGCACGCCCCTGTTGCCTGACTACATTGTCTGATTGGGGAGCAAATAAATGATGGACTGAGGCATCTCTTGTTACTTTCTCTGGGGAATGGCAGTCTCCAGAGAAGTCATCTGTACTCCTGCATTTTCTTCCGTTTCACATTTAACAACATTCCTTACCTTTTTGGATTATTATTTTGTATTGTTTAAGTCCCTAGACATTACTATATTCTTTGTAATGGTTTCATTTTTACTTTAATAAATTTGTCTTGCAAGAGAAATCATCTGTGCAAGTGTGAACCTATTTTGTGTTACGGTCGAGAACGAGCCGGCCGTGACATGAAATGGGGTCTCGTCCGCGATCTTTTGGTATAGGAATGTTGGTGAGTAATGTTATGTGATTAATTTTTGTGAATGGTTACCTTTTATGAGAGAACTCCGGTTAGTAAGAGTGTATCCAGCTGGGTTGTGTATGCAATCCTTCCAACGGAACACGGTTTGTTGTTTTTTTTATTATTTTGCCTTTTTTGTTTTTAAGGGTTATCCTGGGTGGAGATTTAATTCTCTGTAGGGGGTACGCTTTCGGACTTTCAGTTTCACTGATCGTCACAGAGTTCAGCGTTTAATGTTGCCTCGAGCCTGGTACACCCTTGAAGACTAGGTAGGAATTAGTTAGTTTTTCCCCGTAAGTTAGGAGCTGGAGTTTCTCGCATTATGAAGGTAAATCCATTTGACAAAATTCGTAAATTTTGCTCTTGTGAGTAGCGGATAAAGCGCTTTCGTCTTTTTGTGCCTACAATGTGTTTTGACTTGTGGTAAGTCTGTGGGAATTTACTAAAAGTAGGTTACGCAATAGTGCAGTTACGTCAGTGCGTAGTTTCTTTTTGAAGCAGTGGCTGATGGGAATTGTATTTCTAGTAAACGGCGTCTCACGTGCGTGAGCTGTTTTGTTTGTGTTGTAGAAAGTGTATTTACGAACAAAATGTCTTCGGTGCTCGATGATTTCTTCGCTTGTCCCTCAGAAACTTTACTCGAGAGCTGTACAAAGAAGCAACTGGTGAAAATCGCTGAACGCTTCAGTATCGATCTTACTACTCAAGATAAGAGGATGAAGGAAACGCTTGTGACTACTTTGAAACGATCACTCGTTGATAAAGGAGTTTTTGAGGTAAGAGCTGAGTTTATTGTTCCTAGTGAATCGGTTACGTTTCATCCTTCTGAGCTTGATAGTGAAAGTGAGCGGAAATTTCCAGATATGTCATTGCAAGAGAAACGGTTATATTTAGATGCTGCGAAAATCCGCGCTGAGCGTGAGGATTGTGCTGCAAGAGAGAGAGAGGTAGAGAGAGAATTCGCTGCGAGAGAATTAGATCAGCAGTTAGCTGTGCGAAAACTGGAAATTGAGTTGGAAAGAGAACGGGATGAAAGAGCATTTCAGTTAAAGAAGTTGGAGTTAGAGTTGTCAGTAAAACGAGTGGAAGCTTCGCGAGTTGATGTGCCTCTCGGTGAACGACATCAGCCGAGGGAACCACATGAACCTGTGTTTGATGTTCATAAAAATGTAAGATTAGTTCCGCCATTTTCTGAGAAGGCAATAGAAAAATATTTCTATCATTTTGAGCGAGTTGCCTTGTCTTTGAAGTGGCCGAAAAAGTTTTGGACTTTATTATTACAGTGTGTTTTCACAGGTAAAGCCCAGGAAGTGTATTCTGCTCTCTCACTGGAACAGAGTGGTGAGTATGAAACTGTGAAATCTGCTGTGCTACATGCTTATGAACTTGTGCCTGAGGCATATCGCCAAAAATTCAGGAATTATAATAAGACTGTTGAAAGCACTTATGTTGAATTTGCAAGGGAAAAGGAAGATCTTTTTGATCATTGGTGTACAACTAAAGAGCAGTTAAGAGAACTAGTGCTCTTAGAAGAGTTTAAACATTGTGTTCCTCATGCTGTAGCTGTACATATCACTGAACACAAAGTGAATAAACTTTCTGAAGCTGCCGTAATGGCTGATGAATTTGTGTTAACTCATCGGGGGTCATTTAATTTGGTCAGTTTTAAGAATGACACGAGTAAGTTTTCCTCTCAGGTTAAGACAAAGTCTCCTGTGATGAGTAGGAACGCTAAGGCGACAGTTGTTGAAAGTTTTAGTAAGCCTGCTCCTTTACGAGATATGGTTTGCTTTTATTGTAAAAAGTCTGGCCATAAAATATCTGACTGTCTTATCCTTAAGAAGAAAGAAAGACTGTCGAAACCTGTTGCTTTAGTTTCTACTGTGCCATTTATTGATGTTGCTGAAGAGAGAGCTTGCTCTCTGCCTAGTTCCTGTGATAACTCTGATCAATGTGTAACTACCTCTGTTGATTATACACCTTTTATCACTGAAGGAACTGTGTCATTGCCAGGTTCGAACGAAACTGTGCCAGTGCGTCTTCTTCGAGATACGGGAGCTGCTCAGTCGTTTCTTCTAGAAGGAATTTTGCCTTTAACTTCTGAGACTGCTACTGGAACCCATGTACTGGTGCGAGGTTTTGAGATGGGGTTTGTTGAAGTGCCTTTGCACCGAATCCATCTTTCCTCTACCATCGTAACTGGTGACGTTGTAGTTGGTGTCCGTTCTGCACTTCCAGTTCCTGGGATTATGTTTATTCTGGGAAATGATTTAGCTGGGGGGAATGTTTGGGGGAAAAGTAGCATGGCCACTCCGCCCATAGTAGTATCATTACCCAGAAAATCGGATGTCGGAAACTTTAAAGAATTCCCGAATTTGTTTCCAGCTTGTGCAGTTACTCGATCAATGGCTAAACCATTGTCTGAAAATAAAGTTGTTGAGGTTCCACTTAATGACACTTTCTTTTACACTGTCACTACAGGTGAACATGGATCTGGTGTGTCTAAAGGTTCAAAACAAACAGACCTGAATGCTTGCTCTTCCCTGTCTTCTCATCAGAAAGATTCTACGGTACTGGGACGTGAATCTGATACATCTGAGGTTATGTCCAAACCTGAGAAAACTAATGTTTTCCCTGATGTTGATAACTGTTGCTTGACTTCCCTGTTACAGATCTCTCGAGAGGAGTTGATAAAAGCTCAGCAGAGTGATGACACTCTTGGACCTTTATTTTCGGCAGTAGGCTCTAAGAAGGGTCTTCCTCCTTTGTATTTCCTTGATGATGGTCTGCTTTGTCGGACGGGGGTTATTCATAAAGATGCGGGTTTGGAACCAAAAGCCCAGATGGTAATTCCTCTTCCAGTAAGGGAATTTGTGTTGAAATTGGCTCATCAAGGACTTGCTGGTCATACCGGAGTCCGGAAAACGTATGATCGTATTATGCGTCAGTTTTATTGGCCTAGGGTGAAACAAGATGTGGCGAAGTATATACGATCCTGTCACACATGTCAGATTACCGGCAAGCCAAACCAAAAAGTTCCTGTTGCTCCATTGCAACCTATTCCAGTTGTTTCCACCCCTTTTGAGCATTTGATTATTGACTGTGTTGGTCCTCTGCCCCGGTCTAAGACTGGTCATCAATATCTTCTTACACTTATGTGTCAGACTACCCGTTATCCTGCTGCTTATCCTTTAAGATCAATTACTACAAAGTCTATTCTGAAGGCCCTCACAAATTTTATGTCAACCTTTGGAATTCCCAAAGTGATTCAATCTGATCAAGGTTCAAATTTTAAGTCAAAACAGTTTTCAAATGCCCTGCGTCAGCTTAGAGTAAAACACAATATTTATATTGATTATCATCAACAGAGTCAAGGAGCTCTTGAAAGGTTTCATCAAACCTTGAAGTCTCTCTTAAGGTCGTATTGTGTGGAACTTGATGCAGATTGGGAGGAAGGGCTGCCATGGATGTTACTGGCTATACGTGAGGTAATCCAAGAAAGCACTGGTTTTAGCCCAAATGAGCTGGTGTTTGGACATCCAGTCCGGGGACCTACTGCTGTTTTAGCTGATGAGTGGCATACGTCTAAGCCTTCAGAAAATGTTTTAGACTATGTAAGTGGATTTCGGTGTAGACTTTATGAAGCACGAGCTATTGCTAAAAAGAAGCTGAGTAAGACCCAGACAAAAATGCGACAAATCTTTGACAGGAAGGCTAAGCTGAGAAACTTTAATGTGGGTGACCAGGTATTGGCTTTGTTGCCTCTTCCTGCTAATCCATTTCAAGCTAAGTTTATAGGACCTTACAGAGTAACTAAATGCCTTTCAAATAATAATTATTTGTTGAATACTCCTGACCGTCGGAGAAAAGTGCAAGTTTGTCACAGTAATCTGTTGAAACCTTATTTAGCTTCTGTGTCTTCTGTCTCAGTTGGTCTTGTTAACACCTGTGACTCTTTTAATCCAGAACAACAGTCTCTTTCCTGTAGTATGGGTGGTATTTCTTTAGAGAATGCTGATGAAGATGGGAATCTGCTCTCTTGAGAAAAAGTAAACGGACGACTTAACAACTCTGAAATTTTAACTGATCTGTCTGCTCATCTTTCTTATTTAGCTGAAAAGGAGAGGAATGACATCATTGAGTTAGTGATGTCATTCCCTTCTCTTTTTCTTGATGTCCCTGGGTGTACTTCCGCCATTGAACATGATATCGATGTAGGAACTGCATGTCCCGTTAAACAAAACGCTTATAGGGTTAATCCTGTGAAACGAGACTTGTTAAAGCAGGAAGTGAATTATTTGCTTTCTCATAATTTGGCTGAGTCTAGTTTTAGTTCGTGGAGTTCTCCTTGCCTTCTAGTTAATAAACCTGATGGCTCGTACCGATTCTGCACCGATTATCGAAAACTTAATGCTGTGACCAAACCGGACTGTTTCCCCTTACCTCATATTGACGATGGTGTTGATCATGTTGGCTCTGCCCAATACGTAAGTTTGACCTTCTAAAGGGGTACTGGCAGGTGCCTTTGACAACTCGTGCAAAAGAATTATCTGCCTTCGTTACACCTGATGCTTTTCTACAATACACCGTGATGCCTTTCGGGGTTCGTAATGCACCTGCGACTTTCCAACGATTGGTGAATCGTGTATTGTATGGAATGTCTGGATGCGAAGCGTATCTTGATGATGTCGTCTTATATAGTTTTTCGTGGTCTGACCACCTTAACCAGATAAAAGAACTGTTTTCCCGTGTGGCTAAAGGCCAATCTTACTATCAACCTTGCGAAATCTGAATTCTGTAAAGCGACTGTTATATATTTAGGTAAGGTAGTGGGAAATGGATGTGTGAAACCTATCGGGACTAAAGTAGAAGCTATTTGTGATTTCCCAGTCCCCACCACTCGTCGTGAGTTACGCCGTTTTCTCGGCATGGTGGGATACTATAGGAGTTTTTGTGAAAATTTCGCTAACGTAGTTTCCCCCTTAACCGATCTATTGAGTCCGAAAATCACTTTTCAGATGCTGAGATATGTCAGCAGGCCTTTGAAAATTGTAAAGCTTTATTTGCACGTGCTCCTGTGTTGACAGCCCCAAATTTTGAAAAGCCGTTTAGTCTTGCAATCGATGCTAGTGCTTGTGGTGCCGGCGCAGTACTCTTCAAGAAGCTTTGAATGGGATTCAACATCCTGTTAGTTATTTTTCAAAGAAGTTTAACCGGCATCAACAAATTTATTCGACTATTGAGAAAGAAGCCCTCGCCCTAGTTTTGGCTGTACAACATTTTGAGGTATATTTGGGGTCAATTGCAGCACCAATCACAGTTTATACAGATCACAATCCTTTGGTTTTCCTAAATCGGATGAGGAATCGAAATCAACGACTCATGCGATGGAGTCTTATTTTACAGCCTTTCCATCTTGATATCAAGCATGTTAGAGGAAAAGACAACGTGATAGCCGACACTCTTTCTAGAGTGTAACATCGTGACTTCTGTGTGTTTCCTTCTCTTTGTTTTCTTCATCTCTAGGGCCCAGAGGTGTTGAGGAATGAAGTGGAGGGAAGATGCTTCCTGGACATCTAAATTAATTTACTGTCTTGTTCTTCTGGATGGTGTTTGATTCTCTTTCTTTTTTTTAGATTCGTTGCCGAATCTTTTTTTTGGAGGGAGGTGTTACGACCTTGTGCTCCCTTTCCTTTCCTGCTGGTGGCAGAATCTCTTGGAAGCGTGTGGTTTATTGCACGCCCCTGTTGCCTGACTACATTGTCTGATTGGGGAGCAAATAAATGATGGACTGAGGCATTGCTTGTTACTTTCTCTGGGGAATGGTAGTCTCCAGAGAAGTCATCTGTACTCCTGCATTTTCTTCTGTTTCACATTTAACAACATTCCTTACCTTTTTGGATTATTATTTTGTATTGTTTAAACCCCTAGACATTACTATATTCTTTGTAATGGTTTCATTTTTACTTTAATAAATTTGTCTTGCAAGCGAAATCATCTGTGCAAGTGTGAACCTATTTTGTGTTACGGTCGAGAACGAGCCGGCCGTGACAGTGGCCGAGCGGTCCAAGGCGCTGGATTTAGGCTCCAGTCTCTCCGGGGGCGTGGGTTTGAATCCCACCGCTGCCAGCAGTTGTTTTAAAGAGGCTCTATTGCCAGCAGTCAGCCACGCCAGATGGATAGGCGCGTTGGAAGTCTCACGTGGATCGTTTCTCAATCGGAAGGCTGCAGCCTCCTGGGGGTCGCGTTTCTAGGCTGCGTACGTTATAAAGACTCTCTTATTTCAGAATACTAACAAATATCAAGTTGACTCTTATTCTTAGTTAATCGTAAATTGCTGTAATATGCTTGTGACTTGCGAATGTAATGTTCAGTTAACTTGAATGAAGCTGCCTTGATGCTCGATGCAGCCGCATATGTGAGCTCCGGACAACCAAAGCAACCCCTTTAAGTGGTAGCGTGGCCGTGTGGTTTAAGGCAGGGGTTTTCAAACCTGTCCTGGAGGACCACTAGTACTGCACATTTTGCATGTTTCCCTTTTGTGACACACCTCATTCAGTTACCTTAGACACCAAGTTCAGGTCTTGCAGTCTCTACTAATGAGCTGAAGATTTAAACCAGGAGTGTCTAATGAGGGAGACATGCAAATTGTGCAGTACTAGTGGTCCTCCAGGACAGGTTTGAAAACCCCTGGTCTAAGCCGCTGTGACTTGTGAATGTAATGTTCTGTTAACTTGAATGAAGCTGGCTTGATGCTCGATGCAGCCTGCATATGCGAGCTCTGCGCAACAAAAGCAACCCCTTTAAGTGGTAGCGTGGCCGAGCTGTCTAAGGCGCTGGATTAAGGCTCCAGTCTCTTCGGTGGCGTGGGTTCGAATCCCACCGCTGCCAGGAGAAATTTTAAAGAGGCTCAATTGCCAGCAGTCGGGCACTGTATCAGATTTCTGTAAGATAATCTGGAAAATAAAGTGGTTTTGGCATGCAAGAACATCCCACGTGTTAATTGGTTTGTCAGAAGCACTTCCTTTAGATTTCTGTGGGAGCTTTGGGAATCTCACCTAATTTTTGATTTCAAGCAAACCCCATGGCTTCATTCGTTGTGTCAGATGTAATTTCTAAACGATAGAACTCTGTAGGATTTGGGATCTCCAGGAGTATGACTCAGCACAGCAGGACCTTAAAGACGATTCTCTCCCGCCAACGAGGTCCTCGAAATCAACTGAGGCTGTCCGTGGAGCTGCACCCTCCCCGAAACTCACCAGAGAGCTTTCTCCAAAGGGTAGCGTGGCCGAGCGGTCCAAGGTGCTGGATTTAGGCTCCAGTCTCTCCGGGGGCGTGGGTTCGAATCCCACCGCTGCCAGCAGTTGTTTTAAAGAGGCTCTATTGCCAGCAGTCAGCCACGCCAGATGGATAGGCGCTTTGGAAGTCTCACGTGGATCGTTTCTCAATCGGAAGGCTGCAGCCTCCTGGGGGTCGCGTTTCTAGGCTGCGTACGTTATAAAGACTCTCTTATTTCAGAATACTAACAAATATCAAGTTGACTCTTATTCTTAGTTAATCGTAAATTGCTGTAATATGCTTGTGACTTGCGAATGTAATGTTCAGTTAACTTGAATGAAGCTGCCTTGATGCTCGATGCAGCCGCATATGTGAGCTCCGGACAACCAAAGCAACCCCTTTAAGTGGTAGCGTGGCCGTGCGGTTTAAGGCAGGGGTTTTCAAACCTGTCCTGGAGGACCACTAGTACTGCACATTTTGCATGTTTCCCTTTTGTGACACACCTCATTCAGTTACCTTAGACACCCAGTTCAGGTCTTGCAGTCTCTACTAATGAGCTGAAGATTTAAACCAGGTGTGTCTAATGAGGGAGACATGCAAATTGTGCAGTACTAGTGGTCCTCCAGGACAGGTTTGAAAACCCCTGGTCTAAGGCGCTGTGACTTGTGAATGTAATGTTCAGTTAACTTGAATGAAGCTGGCTTGATGCTCGATGCAGCCTGCATATGCGAGCTCTGGGCAACAAAAGCAACCCCTTTAAGTGGTAGCGTGGCCGAGCGGTCTAAGGCGCTGGGTTAAGGCTCCAGTCTCTTCGGGGGCGTGGGTTCGAATCCCACCGCTGCCAGGAGCAATTTTAAAGAGGATCAATTGCCAGCAGTCGGGCACTGTATCAGATTTCTGTAAGATAATCTGGAAAATAAAGTGGTTTTGGCATGCAAGAACATCCCACGTGTTAATTAGTTTGTCAGAAGCGCTTCCTTTAGATTTCTGTGGGAGCTTTGGGAATCTAACCTATTTTTTGATTTCAAGCAAACCCCATGGCTTCATTCGTTGTGTCAGATGTAATTTCTAAACGATAGAACTCTGTAGGATTTGGGATCTCCAGGAGTATGACTCAGCACAGCAGGACCTTAAAGACGATTCTCTCCCGCCAACGAGGTCCTCGAAATCAACTGAGGCTGTCCGTGGAGCTGCACCCTCCCCGAAACTCACCAGAGAGCTTTTTCCAAAGGGTAGCGTGGCCGAGCGGTCCATGGCGCTGGATTTAGGCTCCAGTCTCTCCGGGGGCGTGGGTTTGAATCCCACCGCTGCCAGCAGTTGTTTTAAAGAGGCTCTATTGCCAGCAGTCAGCCACGCCAGATGGATAGGCGCTTTGGAAGTCTCACGTGGATCGTTTCTCAATCGGAAGGCTGCAGCCTCCTGGGGGTCGCGTTTCTAGGCTGCGTACGTTATAAAGACTCTCTTATTTCAGAATACTAACAAATATCAAGTTGACTCTTATTCTTAGTTAATCGTAAATTGCTGTAATATGCTTGTGACTTGCGAATGTAATGTTCAGTTAACTTGAATGAAGCTGCCTTGATGCTCGATGCAGCCGCATATGTGAGCTCCGGACAACCAAAGCAACCCCTTTAAGTGGTAGCGTGGCCGTGCGGTTTAAGGCAGGGGTTTTCAAACTTGTCCTGGAGGACCACTAGTACTGCACATTTTGCATGTTTCCCTTTTGTGACACACCTCATTCAGTTACCTTAGACACCCAGTTCAGGTCTTGCAGTCTCTACTAATGAGCTGAAGATTTAAACCAGGTGTGTCTAATGAGGGAGACATGCAAATTGTGCAGTACTAGTGGTCCTCCAGGACAGGTTTGAAAACCCCTGGTCTAAGGCGCTGTGACTTGTGAATGTAATGTTCAGTTAACTTGAATGAAGCTGGCTTGATGCTCGATGCAGCCTGCATATGCGAGCTCTGCGCAACAAAAGCAACCCCTTTAAGTGGTAGCGTGGCCGAGCGGTCTAAGGCGCTGGATTAAGGCTCCAGTCTCTTCGCGGGCGTGGGTTCGAATCCCACCGCTGCCAAGAGCAATTTTAAAGAGGCTCAATTGCCAGCAGTCGGGCACTGTATCAGATTTCTGTAAGATAATCTGGAAAATAAAGTGGTTTTGGCATGCAAGAACATCCCACGTGTTAATTGGTTTGTCAGAAGCGCTTCCTTTAGATTTCTGTGGGAGCTTTGGGAATCTCACCTAATTTTTGATTTCAAGCAAACCCCATGGCTTCATTCGTTGTGTCAGATGTAATTTCTAAACGATAGAACTCTGTAGGATTTGGGATCTCCAGGAGTATGACTCAGCACAGCAGGACCTTAAAGATGATTCTCTCCCGCCAACGAGGTCCTCGAAATCAACTGAGGCTGTCCGTGGAGCTGCATCCTCCCCGAAACTCACCAGAGAGCTTTCTCCAAAGGGTAGCGTGGCCGAGCGGTCCAAGGCGCTGGATTTAGGCTCCAGTCTCTCCGGGGGCGTGGGTTCGAATCCCACCGCTGCCAGCAGTTGTTTTAAAGAGGCTCTATTGCCAGCAGTCAGCCACGCCAGATGGATAGGCGCTTTGGAAGTCTCACGTGGATCGCTTCTCAATCGGAAGGCTGCAGCCTCCTGGGGGTCGCGTTTCTAGGCTGCGTACGTTATAAAGACTCTCTTATTTCAGAATACTAACAAATATCAAGTTGACTCTTATTCTTAGTTAATCGTAAACTGCTGTAATATGCTTGTGACTTGCGAATGTAATGTTCAGTTAACTTGAATGAAGCTGCCTTGATGCTCGATGCAGCCGCATATGTGAGCTCCGGACAACCAAAGCAACCCCTTTAAGTGGTAGCGTGGCCGTGCGGTTTAAGGCAGGGGTTTTCAAACCTGTCCTGGAGGACCACTAGTACTGCACATTTTGCATGTTTCCCTTTTGTGACACACCTCATTCAGTTACCTTAGACACCCAGTTCAGGTCTTGCAGTCTCTACTAATGAGCTGAAGATTTAAACCAGGTGTGTCTAATGAGGGAGACATGCAAATTGTGCAGTACTAGTGGTCCTCCAGGACAGGTTTGAAAACCCCTGGTCTAAGGCACTGTGACTTGTGAATGTAATGTTCAGTTAACTTGAATGAAGCTGGCTTGATGCTCGATGCAGCCTGCATATGCGAGCTCTGCGCAACAAAAGCAACCCCTTTAAGTGGTAGCGTGGTCGAGCGGTCTAAGGCGCTGGATTAAGGCTCCAGTCTCTTCGGGGGCGTGGGTTCGAATCCCACCGCTGCCAGGAGCAATTTTAAAGAGGCTCAATTGCCAGCAGTCGGGCACTGTATCAGATTTCTGTGAGATAATCTGGAAAATAAAGTGGTTTTGGCATGCAAGAACATCCCACGAGTTAATTGGTTTGTCAGAAGCGCTTCCTTTACATTTCTTTGGGAGCTTTGGGAATCTCACCTAATTTTTGATTTCAAGCAAACCCCATGGCTTCATTCGTTGTGTCAGATGTAATTTCTAAACGATAGAACTCTGTAGGATTTGGGATCTCCAGGAGTATGACTCAGCACAGCAGGACCTTAAAGACGATTCTCTCCCGCCAACGAGGTCCTCGAAATCAACTGAGGCTGTCCGTGGAGCTGCACCCTCCCCGAAACTCACCAGAGAGCTTTCTCCAAAGGGTAGCGTGGCCGAGCGGTCCAAGGCGCTGGATTTAGGCTCCAGTCTCTCCGGGGGCGTGGGTTTGAATCCCACCGCTGCCAGCAGTTGTTTTAAAGAGGCTCTATTGCCAGCAGTCAGCCACGCCAGATGGATAGGCGCGTTGGAAGTCTCACGTGGATCGTTTCTCAATCGGAAGGCTGCAGCCTCCTGGGGGTCGCGTTTCTAGGCTGCGTACGTTATAAAGACTCTCTTATTTCAGAATACTAACAAATATCAAGTTGACTCTTATTCTTAGTTAATCGTAAATTGCTGTAATATGCTTGTGACTTGCGAATGTAATGTTCAGTTAACTTGAATGAAGCTGCCTTGATGCTCGATGCAGCCGCATATGTGAGCTCCGGACAACCAAAGCAACCCCTTTAAGTGGTAGCGTGGCCGTGTGGTTTAAGGCAGGGGTTTTCAAACCTGTCCTGGAGGACCACTAGTACTGCACATTTTGCATGTTTCCCTTTTGTGACACACCTCATTCAGTTACCTTAGACACCAAGTTCAGGTCTTGCAGTCTCTACTAATGAGCTGAAGATTTAAACCAGGAGTGTCTAATGAGGGAGACATGTAAATTCTGCAGTACTAGTGATCCTCCAGGACAGGTTTGAAAACCCCTGGTCTAAGGCGCTGTGACTTGTGAATGTAATGTTCTGTTAACTTGAATGAAGCTGGCTTGATGCTCGATGCAGCCTGCATATGCGAGCTCTGCGCAACAAAAGCAACCCCTTTAAGTGGTAGCGTGGCCGAGCTGTCTAAGGCGCTGGATTAAGGCTCCAGTCTCTTCGGGGGCGTGGGTTCGAATCCCACCGCTGCCAGGAGAAATTTTAAAGAGGCTCAATTGCCAGCAGTCGGGCACTGTATCAGATTTCTGTAAGATAATCTGGAAAATAAAGTGGTTTTGGCATGCAAGAACATCCCACGTGTTAATTGGTTTGTCAGAAGCACTTCCTTTAGATTTCTGTGGGAGCTTTGGGAATCTCACCTAATTTTTGATTTCAAGCAAACCCCATGGCTTCATTCGTTGTGTCAGATGTAATTTCTAAACGATAGAACTCTGTAGGATTTGGGATCTCCAGGAGTATGACTCAGCACAGCAGGACCTTAAAGACGATTCTCTCCCGCCAACGAGGTCCTCGAAATCAACTGAGGCTGTCCGTGGAGCTGCACCCTCCCCGAAACTCACCAGAGAGCTTTCTCCAAAGGGTAGCGTGGCCGAGCGGTCCAAGGTGCTGGATTTAGGCTCCAGTCTCTCCGGGGGCGTGGGTTCGAATCCCACCGCTGCCAGCAGTTGTTTTAAAGAGGCTCTATTGCCAGCAGTCAGCCACGCCAGATGGATAGGCGCTTTGGAAGTCTCACGTGGATCGTTTCTCAATCGGAAGGCTGCAGCCTCCTGGGGGTCGCGTTTCTAGGCTGCGTACGTTATAAAGACTCTCTTATTTCAGAATACTAACAAATATCAAGTTGACTCTTATTCTTAGTTAATCGTAAATTGCTGTAATATGCTTGTGACTTGCGAATGTAATGTTCAGTTAACTTGAATGAAGCTGCCTTGATGCTCGATGCAGCCGCATATGTGAGCTCCGGACAACCAAAGCAACCCCTTTAAGTGGTAGCGTGGCCGTGCGGTTTAAGGCAGGGGTTTTCAAACCTGTCCTGGAGGACCACTAGTACTGCACATTTTGCATGTTTCCCTTTTGTGACACACCTCATTCAGTTACCTTAGACACCCAGTTCAGGTCTTGCAGTCTCTACTAATGAGCTGAAGATTTAAACCATGTGTGTCTAATGAGGGAGACATGCAAATTGTGCAGTACTAGTGGTCCTCCAGGACAGGTTTGAAAACCCCTGGTCTAAGGCGCTGTGACTTGTGAATGTAATGTTCAGTTAACTTGAATGAAGCTGGCTTGATGCTCGATGCAGCCTGCATATGCGAGCTCTGCGCAACAAAAGCAACCCCTTTAAGTGGTAGCGTGGCCGAGCGGTCTAAGGCGCTGGATTAAGGCTCCAGTCTCTTCGCGGGCGTGGGTTCGAATCCCACCGCTGCCAGGAGCAATTTTAAAGAGGCTCAATTGGCAGCAGTCGGGCACTGTATCAGATTTCTGTAAGATAATCTGGAAAATAAAGTGGTTTTGGCATGCAAGAACATCCCACGTGTTAATTGGTTTGTCAGAAGCGCTTCCTTTAGATTTCTGTGGGAGCCTTGGGAATCTCACCTAATTTTTGATTTCAAGCAAACCCCATGGCTTCATTCGTTGTGTCAGATGTAATTTCTAAACGATAGAACTCTGTAGGATTTGGGATCTCCAGGAGTATGACTCAGCACAGCAGGACCTTAAAGACGATTCTCTCCCGCCAACGAGGTCCTCGAAATCAACTGAGGCTATCCGTGGAGCTGCACCCTCCCCGAAACTCACCAGAGAGCTTTCTCCAAAGGGTAGCGTGGCCGAGCGGTCCAAGGCGCTGGATTTAGGCTCCAGTCTCTCCGGGGGCGTGGGTTCGAATCCCACCGCTGCCAGCAGTTGTTTTAAAGAGGCTCTATTGCCAGCAGTCAGCCACGCCAGATGGATAGGCGCTTTGGAAGTCTCACGTGGATCGCTTCTCAATCGGAAGGCTGCAGCCTCCTGGTGGTCGCGTTTCTAGGCTGCGTACGTTATAAAGACTCTCTTATTTCAGAATACTAACAAATATCAAGTTGACTCTTATTCTTAGTTAATCGTAAACTGCTGTAATATGCTTGTGACTTGCGAATGTAATGTTCAGTTAACTTGAATGAAGCTGCCTTGATGCTCGATGCAGCCGCATATGTGAGCTCCGGACAACCAAAGCAACCCCTTTAAGTGGTAGCGTGGCCGTGCGGTTTAAGGCAGGGGTTTTCAAACCTGTCCTGGAGGACCACTAGTACTGCACATTTTGCATGTTTCCCTTTTGTGACACACCTCATTCAGTTACCTTAGACACCCAGTTCAGGTCTTGCAGTCTCTACTAATGAGCTGAAGATTTAAACCAGGTGTGTCTAATGAGGGAGACATGCAAATTGTGCAGTACTAGTGGTCCTCCAGGACAGGTTTGAAAACCCCTGGTCTAAGGCACTGTGACTTGTGAATGTAATGTTCA
Source organism: Misgurnus anguillicaudatus (assembly GCF_027580225.2). NCBI lineage: Eukaryota > Metazoa > Chordata > Actinopteri > Cypriniformes > Cobitidae > Misgurnus > Misgurnus anguillicaudatus. The sequence continues at coordinate 6,998,923 of NC_073361.2, read as the reverse complement.
GTTAACTTGAATGAAGCTGGCTTGATGCTCGATGCAGCCTGCATATGCGAGCTCTGGGCAACAAAAGCAACCCCTTTAAGTGGTAGCGTGGCCGAGCGGTCTAAGGCGCTGGATTAAGGCTCCAGTCTCTTCGGGGGCGTGGGTTCGAATCTCACCGCTGCCAGGAGCAATTTTAAAGAGGCTCAATTGCCAGCAGTCGGGCACTGTATCAGATTTCTGTAAGATAATCTGGAAAATAAGGTGGTTTTGGCATGCAAGAACATCCCACGTGTTAATTGGTTTGTCAGAAGCGCTTCCTTTAGATTTCTGTGGGAGCTTTGGGAATCTAACCTAATTTTTGATTTCAAGCAAACCCCATGGCTTCATTCGTTGTGTCAGATGTAATTTCTAAACGATAGATCTCTGTAGGATTTGGGATCTCCAGGAGTATGACTCAGCACAGCAGGACCTTAAAGACGATTCTCTCCCGCCAACGAGGTCCTCGAAATCAACTGAGGCTGTCCGTGGAGCTGCACCCTCCCCGAAACTCACCAGAGAGCTTTTTCCAAAGGGTAGCGTGGCCGAGCGGTCCATGGCGCTGGATTTAGGCTCCAGTCTCTCCGGGGGCGTGGGTTCGAATCCCACCGCTGCCAGCAGTTGTTTTAAAGAGGCTCTATTGCCAGCAGTCAGCCACGCCAGATGGATAGGCGCTTTGGAAGTCTCACGTGGATCGTTTCTCAATCGGAAGGCTGCAGCCTCCTGGGGGTCGCGTTTCTAGGCTGCGTACGTTATAAAGACTCTCTTATTTCAGAATACTAACAAATAGCAAGTTGACTCTTATTCTTAGTTAATCGTAAATTGCTGTAATATGCTTGTGACTTGCGAATGTAATGTTCAGTTAACTTGAATGAAGCTGCCTTGATGCTCGATGCAGCCGCATATGTGAGCTCCGGACAACCAAAGCAACCCCTTTAAGTGGTAGCGTGGCCGTGCGGTTTAAGGCAGGGGTTTTCAAACCTGTCCTGGAGGACCACTAGTACTGCACATTTTGCATGTTTCCCTTTTGTGACACACCTCATTCAGTTACCTTAGACACCAAGTTCAGGTCTTGCAGTCTCTACTAATGAGCTGAAGATTTAAACCAGGTGTGTCTAATGAGGGAGACATGCAAATTGTGCAGTACTAGTGGACCTCCAGGACAGGTTTGAAAACCCCTGGTCTAAGGCGCTGTGACTTGTGAATGTAATGTTCTGTTAACTTGAATGAAGCTGGCTTGATGCTCGATGCAGCCTGCATATGCGAGCTCTGCGCAACAAAAGCAACCCCTTTAAGTGGTAGCGTGGCCGTGCGGTCTAAGGCGCTGGATTAAGGCTCCAGTCTCTTCGGGGGCGTGGTTTGAATCCCACCGCTGCCAGGAGCAATTTTAAAGAGGCTCAATTGCCAGCAGTCGGGCACTGTATCAGATTTCTGTAAGATAATCTGGAAAATAAAGTGATTTTGGCATGCAAGAACATCCCACGTGTTAATTGGTTTGTCAGAAGCGCTTCCTTTAGATTTCTGTGGGAGCTTTTTGGAATCTCACCTAATTTTTGATTTCAAGCAAACCCCATGGCTTCATTCGTTGTGTCAGATGTAATTTCTAAACGATAGAACTCTGTAGGATTTGGGATCTCCAGGAGTATGACTCAGCACAGCAGGACCTTAAAGACGATTCTCTCCCGCCAACGAGGTCCTCGAAATCAACTGAGGCTGTCCGTGGAGCTGCACCCTCCCCGAAACGCACCAGAGAGCTTTCTCCAAAGGGTAGCGTGGCCGAGCGGTCAAAGGCGCTGGATTTAGGCCCCAGTCTCTCCGGGGGCGTGGGTTCGAATCCCACCGCTGCCAGCAGTTGTTTTAAAGAGGCTCTATTGCCAGCAGTCAGCCACGCCAGATGGATAGGCGCTTTGGAAGTCTCACGTGGATCGTTTCTCAATCGGAAGGCTGCAGCCTCCTGGGGGTCGCGTTTCTAGGCTGCGTACGTTATAAATACTCTCTTATTTCAGAATACTAACAAATATCAAGTTTACTCTTATTCTTAGTTAATCGTAAATTGCTGTAATATGCTTGTGACTTTGATAATGTAATGTTCAGTTAACTTGAATGAAGCTGCCTTGATGCTCGATGCAGCCGCATATGTGAGCTCCGGACAACCAAAGCAACCCCTTTAAGTGGTAGCGTGGCCGTGCGGTTTAAGGCAGGGGTTTTCAAACCTGTCCTTGAGGACCACTAGTACTGCACATTTTGCATGTTTCCCTTTTGTGACACACCTCATTCAGTTACCTTAGACACCCAGTTCAGGTCTTGCAGTCTCTACTAATGAGCTGAAGATTTAAACCAGGTGTGTCTAATGAGGGAGACATGCAAATTGTGCAGTACTAGTGGTCCTCCAGGACAGGTTTGAAAACCCCTGGTCTAAGGTGCTGTGACTTGTGAATGTAATGTTCTGTTAACTTGAATGAAGCTGGCTTGATGCTCGATGCAGCCTGCATATGCGAGCTCTGCGCAACAAAAGTAACCCCTTTAAGTGGTAGCATGGCCGAGCGGTCTAAGGCGCTGGATTAAGGCTCCAGTCTCTTCGGGGGCGTGGGTTCGAATCCCACCGCTGCCAGGAGCAATTTTAAAGAGGCTCAATTGCCAGCAGTCGGGCACTGTATCAGATTTCTGTAAGATAATCTGGAAAATAAAGTGGTTTTGGCATGCAAGAACATCCCACGTGTTAATTGGTTTGTCAGAAGCGCTTCCTTTAGATTTCTGTGGGAGCTTTGGGAATCTCACCTAATTTTTGATTTCAAGCAAACCCCATGGCTTCATTCGTTGTGTCAGATGTAATTTCTAAACGATAGAACTCTGTAGGATTTGGGATCTCCAGGAGTATGACTCAGCACAGCAGGACCTTAAAGACGATTCTCTCCCGCCAACGAGGTCCTCGAAATCAACTGAGGCTGTCCGTGGAGCTGCACCCTCCCCGAAACTCACCAGAGAGCTTTCTCCAAAGGGTAGCGTGGCCGAGCGGTCCAAGGCGTTGGATTTAGGCTCCAGTCTCTCCGGGGGAGTGGGTTCGAATCCCACCGCTGCCAGCAGTTGTTTTAAAGTGGCTCTATTGCCAGCAGTCAGCCACGCCAGATGGATAGGCGCTTTGGAAGTCTCACGTGGATCGTTTCTCAATCGGAAGGCTGCAGCCTCCTGGGGGTCGCGTTTCTAGGCTGCGTACGTTATAAAGACTCTCTTATTTCAGAATACTAACAAATATCAAGTTGACTCTTATTCTTAGTTAATCGTAAACTGCTGTAATATGCTTGTGACTTGCGAATGTAATGTTCAGTTAACTTGAATGAAGCTGCCTTGATGCTCGATGCAGCCGCATATGTGAGCTCCGGACAACCAAAGCAACCCCTTTAAGTGGTAGCGTGGCCGTGCGGTTTAAGGCAGGGGTTTTCAAACCTGTCCTGGAGGACCACTAGTACTGCACATTTTGCATGTTTCCCTTTTGTGACACACCTCATTCAGTTACCTTAGACACCCAGTTCAGGTCTTGCAGTCTCTACTAATGAGCTGAAGATTTAAACCAGGTGTGTCTAATGAGGGAGACATGCAAATTGTGCAGTACTAGTGGTCCTCCAGGACAGGTTTGAAAACCCCTGGTCTAAGGCGCTGTGACTTTTGAATGTAATGTTCAGTTAACTTGAATGAAGCTGGCTTGATGCTCGATGCAGCCTGCATATGCGAGCTCTGGGCAACAAAAGCAACCCCTTTAAATGGTAGCGTGGCCGAGCGGTCCAAGGCGCTGGATTAAGGCTTCCGTCTCTTCGGGGGCGTGGGTTCGAATCCCACTGCTTCCGGGAGCAATTTTAAAGTGGCTCAATTGCCAGCAGTCGGGCACTGTATCAGATTTCTGTAAGATAATCTGGAAAATAAAGTGGTTTTGGCATGCAAGAACATCCCACGTGTTAATTGGTTTGTCAGAAGCGCTTCATTTAGATTTCTGTGGGAGCTTCGGGAATCTCACCTAATTTTTGATTTCAAGCAAACCCCATGGCTTCATTCGTTGTGTCAGATGTAATTTCTAAACGATAGAACTCTGTAGGATTTGGGATCTCCAGGAGTATGACTCAGCACAGCAGGACCTTAAAGACGATTCTCTCCTGCCAAAGAGGTCCTCGAAATCAACTGAGGCTGTCCGTGGAGCTGCACCCTCCCCGAAACTCACCAGAGAGCTTTCTCCAAAGGGTAGCGTGGCCGAGCGGTCCAAGGCGCTGCATTTAGGCTCCAGTCTCTCCGGGGGCGTGGGTTCGAATCCCACCGCTGCCAGCAGTAGTTTTAAAGAGGCTCTATTGCCAGCAGTCAGCCACGCCAGATGGATAGGCGCTTTGGAAGTCTCACGTGGATCGTTTCTCAATCGGAAGGCTGCAGCCTTCTGGGGGTCGCGTTTCTAGGCTGCGTACGTTATAAAGACTCTCTTATTTCAGAATACTAACAAATATCAAGTTGACTCTTATTCTTAGTTAATCGTAAACTGCTGTAATATGCTTGTGACTTGCGAATGTAATGTTCAGTTAACTTGAATGAAGCTGCCTTGATGCTCGATGCAGCCGCATATGTGAGCTCCGGACAACCAAAGCAACCCCTTTAAGTGGTAGCGTGGCCGTGCGGTTTAAGGCAGGGGTTTTCAAACCTGTCCTGGAGGACCACTAGTACTGCACATTTTGCATGTTTCCCTTTTGTGACACACCTCATTCAGTTACCTTAGACACCCAGTTCAGGTCTTGCAGTCTCTACTAATGAGCTGAAGATTTAAACCAGGTGTGTCTAATGAGGGAGACATGCAAATTGTGCAGTACTAGTGGTCCTCCAGGACAGGTTTGAAAACCCCTGGTCTAAGGCGCTGTGACTTGTGAATGTAATGTTCAGTTAACTTGAATGAAGCTGGCTTGATGCTCGATGCAGCCTGCATATGCGAGCTGTGGGCAACAAAAGCAACCCCTTTAAGTGGTTGCGTGGCCGAGCGGTCTAAGGCGCTGGATTAAGGCTCCAGTCTCTTCGGGGGCGTGGGTTCGAATCCCACCGCTGCCAGGAGCAATTTTAAAGAGGCTCAATTGCCAGCAGTCGGGCACTGTATCAGATTTCTGTAAGATAATCTGGAAAATAAAGTGGTTTTGGCATGCAAGAACATCCCACGTGTTAATTGGTTTGTCAGAAGCGCTTCCTTTAGATTTCTATGGGAGCTTTGGGAATCTCACCTAATTTTTGATTTCAAGCAAACCCCATGGCTTCATTCGTTGTGTCAGATGTAATTTCTAAACGATAGAACTCTGTAGGATTTGGGATCTCCAGGAGTATGACTCAGCACAGCAGGACCTTAAAGATGATTCTCTCCCGCCAACGAGGTCCTCGAAATCAACTGAGGCTGTCCGTGGAGCTGCACCCTCCCCGAAACTCACCAGAGAGCTTTCTCCAAAGGGTAGCGTGGCCGAGCGGTCCAAGGCGCTGGATTTAGGCTCCAGTCTCTCCGGGGGCGTGGGTTCGAATCCCACCGCTGCCAGCAGTTGTTTTGAAGAGGCTCTATTGCCAGCAGTCAGCCACGCCAGATGGATAGGCGCTTTGGAAGTCTCACGTGGATCGTTTCTCAATCGGAAGTCTGCAGCCTCCTGGGGGTCGCGTTTCTAGGCTGCGTACGTTATAAAGACTCTCTTATTTCAGAATACTAACAAGTATCAAGTTGACTCTTATTCTTAGTTAATCGTAAACTGCTGTAATATGCTTGTGACTTGCGAATGTAATGTTCAGTTAACTTGAATGAAGCTGCCTTGATGCTCGATGCAGCCGCATATGTGAGCTCCGGACAACCAAAGCAACCCCTTTAAGTGGTAGCGTGGCCGTGCGGTTTAAGGCAGGGGTTTTCAAACCTGTCCTGGAGGACCACTAGTACTGCACATTTTGCATGTTTCCCTTTTGTGACACACCTCATTCAGTTACCTTAGACATCCAGTTCAGGTCTTGCAGTCTCTACTAATGAGCTGAAGATTTAAACCAGGTGTGTCTAATGAGGGAGACATGCAAATTGTGCAGTACTAGTGGTCCTCCAGGACAGGTTTGAAAACCCCTGGTCTAAGGCGCTGTGACTTGTGAATGTAATGTTCAGTTAACTTGAATGAAGCTGGCTTGATGCTCGATGCAGCCTGCATATGCGAGCTCTGGGCAACAAAAGCAACCCTTTTAAGTGGTAGCGTGGCCGAGCGGTCTAAGGCGCTGGATTAAGGCTCCAGTCTCTTCGGGGGCGTGGGTTCGAATCCCACAGCTGCCAGGAGCAATTTTAAACAGGCTCAATTGCCAGCAGTCTGGCACTGTATCAGATTTCTGTAAGATAATCTGGAAAATAAAGTGGTTTTGGCATGCAAGAACATCCCACATGTTAATTGGTTTGTCAGAAGCGCTTCCTTTAGATTTCTGTGGGAGCTTTGGGAATCTCACCTAATTTTTGATTTCAAGCAAACCCCATGGCTTCATTCGTTGTGTCAGATGTAATTTCTAAACGATAGAACTCTGTAGGATTTGGGATCTCCAGGAGTATGACTCAGCACAGCAGGACCTTAAAGACGATTCTCTCCCGCCAACGAGGTCCTCGAAATCAACTGAGGCTGTCCGTGGAGCTGCACCCTCCCCGAAACTCACCAGAGAGCTTTCTCCAAAGGGTAGCGTGGCCGAGCGGTCCAAGGCGCTGGATTTAGGCTCCAGTCTCTCCGGGGGTGTGGGTTTGAATCCTACCGCTGCCAGCAGTTGTTTTAAAGAGGCTCTATTGCCAGCAGTCAGCCACGCCAGATGGATAGGCGCTTTGGAAGTCTCACGTGGATCGTTTCTCAATCGGAAGGCTGCAGCCTCCTGGGGGTCGCGTTTCTAGGCTGCGTACGTTATAAAGACTCTCTTATTTCAGAATACTAACAAATATCAAGTTGACTCTTATTCTTAGTTAATCGTAAATTGCTGTAATATGCTTGTGACTTGCGAATGTAATGTTCAGTTAACTTGAATGAAGCTGCCTTGATGCTCGATGCAGCCGCATATGTGAGCTCCGGACAACCAAAGCAACCCCTTTAAGTGGTAGCGTGGCCGTGCGGTTTAAGGCAGGGGTTTTCAAACCTGTCCTGGAGGACCACTAGTACTGCACATTTTGCATGTTTCCCTTTTGTGACACACCTCATTCAGTTACCTTAGACACCCAGTTCAGGTCTTGCAGTCTCTACTAATGAGCTGAAGATTTAAACCAGGTGTGTCTTATGAAGGAGACATGCAAATTGTGCAGTACTAGTGGTCCTCCAGGACAGGTTTGAAAACCCCTGGTCTAAGGCGCTGTGATTTGTGAATGTAATGTTCAGTTAACTTGAATGAAGCTGGCTTGATGCTCGATGCAGCCTGCATATGCGAGCTCTGGGCAACAAAAGCAACCCCTTTATGTGGTAGCGTGGCTGAGCGGTCTAAGGCGCTGGATTAAGGCTCCAGTCTCTTCGGGGGCGTGGGTTCGAATCCTACCGCTGCCAGGAGCAATTTTAAAGAGGCTCAATTGCCAGCAGTCGGGCACTGTATCAGATTTCTGTAAGATAATCTGGAAAATAAAGTGGTTTTGGCATGCAAGAACATCCCACGTGTTAGTTGGTTTGTCAGAAGCGCTTCCTTTAGATTTCTGTGGGAGCTTTGGGAATCTCACCTAATTTTTGATTTCAAGCAAACCCCATGACTTCATTCGTTGTATCAGATGTAATTTCTAAACGATAGAACTCTGTAGGATTTGGGATCTCCAGGAGTATGACTCAGCACAGCAGGACCTTAAAGACGATTCTTTCCTGCCAACAAGGTCCTCGAAATCAACTGAGGCTGTCCGTGGAGCTGCACCCTCCCCGAAACTCACCAGAGAGCTTTCTCCAAAGGGTAGCGTGGCCGAGCGGTCCAAGGGGCTGGATTTAGGCTCCAGTCTCTCCGGGGGCGTGGGTTTGAATCCCACCGCTGCCAGTTGTTTTTTTAAAGAGGCTCTATTGCCAGCAGTCAGCCACGCCAGATGGATAGGCGCTTTGGAAGTCTCACGTGGATCGTTTCTCAATCGGAAGGCTGCAGCCTCCTGGGGGTCGCGTTTCTAGGCTGCGTACGTTATAAAGACTCTCTTATTTCAGAATACTAACAAATATCAAGTTGACTCTTATTCTTAGTTAATCGTAAATTGCTGTAATATGCTTGTGACTTGCGAATGTAATGTTCAGTTAACTTGAATGAAGCTGCCTTGATGCTCGATGCAGCCGCATATGTGAGCTCCGGACAACCAAAGCAACCCCTTTAAGTGGTAGCGTGGCCGTGCGGTTTAAGGCAGGGGTTTTCAAACCTGTCCTGGAGGACCACTAGTACTGCACATTTTGCATGTTTCCCTTTTGTGACACACCTCATTCAGTTACCTTAGACACCCAGTTCAGGTCTTGCAGTCTCTACTAATGAGCTGAAGATTTAAACCAGGTGTGTCTAATGAGGGAGACATGCAAATTGTGCAGTACTAGTGGTCCTCCAGGACAGGTTTGAAAACCCCTGGTCTAAGGCGCTGTGACTTGTGAATGTAATGTTCAGTTAACTTGAATGAAGCTGGCTTGATGCTCGATGCAGCCTGCATATGCGAGCTCTGGGCAACAAAAGCAACCCCTTTAAGTGGTAGCGTGGCCGAGCGGTCTAAGGCGTTGGATTAAGGCTCCAGTCTCTTCGGGGGCGTGGGTTCGAATCCCACCGCTGCCAGGAGCAATTTTAAAGAGGCTCAATTGCCAGCAGTCGGGCACTGTATCAGATTTCTGTAAGATAATCTGGAAAATAAAGTGGTTTTGGCATGCAAGAACATCCCACGTGTTAATTGGTTTGTCAGAAGCGCTTCCTTTAGATTTCTGTGGGAGCTTTGGGAATCTCACCTAATTTTTGATTTCAAGCAAACCCCATGGCTTCATGCGTCGTGTCAGATGTAATTTCTAAACGATAGAACTCTGTAGATTTTGGAATCTCCAGGAGTATGACTCAGCACAGCAGGACCTTAAAGACGATTCTCTCCCGCCAACGAGGTCCTCGAAATCAACTGAGGCTGTCCGTGGAGCTGCACCCTCCCCGAAACTCACCAGAGAGCTTTCTCCAAAGGGTAGCGTGGCCGAGCGGTCCAAGGCGCTGGATTTAGGCTCCAGTCTCTCTGGGGGCGTGGGTTTAAATCCCACCAATGCCAGCCATTATTTTGTAATAATATGAAATAAGAGAAGAAAATTCTATTTCCCCCCAGATATTTTGTCTTAAAATAAGTATTTCATCACTTTTTCATCTCAAATAAGTTTTTCATCACTTTGTTTAATTCTTTGAACTTAAAACCCATGGTTTTACAAATGGTAATCAATACACCAATTTACCATGATTACAACACTTTTACTATAGGGAGAGTAAATGTAGAACGGTTCCTGTTAGACAGAAGGTAAAGTGTTTGGGACAGTGGGGCAGACAAGTGTTCATGCTTGATATATAACATGTTGTATCCTTGCGCTGTTACAGCAAGTGCAGAAGTACAAAACTCTGACATGCATCCATCACATATGTACAGACATAAATACAAACACACTCATGCACTCACAGGAGTCCCAGATAGGAGAAAAACAGAGTGAAGTTACATAGCACATTCAATTTTTACTCTCTAGTTACCCCTGGGTATAGTGGACCCGAACACCAAATATGTAATATAAATATTTGGCTGGGATATCCCTTTAAAGCATGGGTCTTCAACCAGGGGTCCGCAGCCCACTGTTTTATACATTTAATATCAAGTGGTCCCTACTTCATGCCTATCTCATCTAAGGGGTCCTTGCCTCGAAAAACATTGAAAGACCCCTGCTTTAAGGTGTTGCTACACTGTCTGATAAAATGGTCAACATATGTAGCCCAGTTTTCACTTGGTAGGAACCCTTTCAAAAAGTACAGCTTTGCACCTAAAGAGTTCATATAAGTACAGAGTACAGTCATTATAAAGTTTTTTATTTTTATGTTCTTTATAGAAAATGAGCCAAGGCCAATGAATCGGAGGTTGAAACAACAATTAATTGCATAATTTTTCTTTTAGTAAACATTAAAAACGGTTCCCACAGACCCGCACACCACACAAGGGTTAAGTCAATTTTCAAGTAAATTTACTTTGTTACTGTCCACCTCTGCTTATAATACTCTGCAAGGTTCATAATAATATTTTTAGGGAAGACAATACTCAGACAGGGTTGGTCCACCCTCCCAACTCAATTTTTGCCTATGGACGCCAGAGTTGCTGAGTAAGCAACCACTCAGTAACACCCTATTAACTGCCTGGTAACACCCTAATAACCCTAAACACTGGAGTGGCCACTTAGCAACCATATATTTACATCCTTGCAACCATCCAAAACACATTAGCACATGCCTACTATCTACCAAAAACAGCCTAATACTAGCAATACACCATTCATTGCATTAGCAACCACCTGAATTAATTAGCATCCATCTTGCAAACACAGGACACTCCACCCCACGCCCTGAAAACTAATTAAATTATCAATCATCAGAACACCAAAATAACCACCTAGCAATACTCTAGCAATTACCAAAAAGATCACAGCAACCATCTTGCAATGCTTTGGATACCAATTGTAAAAACCTATGATTTCTCATGTTCTATATTTTCACTTGTGTTTCTCAGTTGTGTTCTGACAGAGATTGAAAGATGCACTCATCAGATCAAAAAGAAACAGAGTTGTGATGACTTTAAAAGCTGGGATACCTTGCTGGGATTTTTGAGATGTCTCAGGGTAACTCAGTTCCTGCCTCCCAAACCCCCTGCGGAGCTCCAAATGGGAAAAGAAATCCATAGCAATATTGCTGCTGTGACAGAAGTATCTGCGGCAGAATAAATATGGAACTTCTCAAATGAAAAATAAGAACTTGTCGGTTTCTCTGCCACTGTCTCTTGTGGACATGTTTCATCCGTAAAGAACATTTTTCAATACTAATTTTACTTGTTTTGACGCCATTGACATGTCCACAAAGATTTAAAAAAAAGACTTTTATATGGTAAATGGACTGCATTTATGTAACACTTTCACAGACCAATGGCCATTCAAAGCGCTTTACAACTTGCCTCACATTCACCCATTCATTCACACACCAACAGTGGTGTCAGCCATGCAAGGTGCCATCCAGCTCGTCGGGAGCAGATGGGGTTAGGTGTCTTGCTCAAGGACACCTCGACATTTGGTCAGGTGGAGCCAGGGATTGAACCACCAACGTTTTGGTTTGTAGACAACCTACATGAACCACTGAGCCACTGCCACCCTATATAAGATTATAAAGGTCAATATATTTGATTTCTGTATGCAATGGAACACTTCACAAAATAAAGAACCCTGTCCGTCAAGCAACCCCATTGTATGACTAATTTTCTTCCTCTGAGTATAAACAAAGAACTTATATATATAGATGAATTTAACTGCAAACTCAGTGGCGACCGGTGACTTCTTTTTTGAGGGTGCACGATGCGAAGCTCGTCACAACATGTATCTATCTATATGTGTTCGCAATTTCATGTGAACCATGTGCATCATGCGTCTTGTCAAAATAAGTGCATGCTGCATGCGCATCTAAATGGTTTATGATAAAAGTGACACCCGCGTTTGCCAGATTCTTGCTTACTCTCATGTGTAATCAGAGTTTAGTTTTAGGGGGGTCTTCCAAGTATTTTGACAAGACACATGATGCACATGGTTCACATGATGCATATTTTGAAATGTCAAACAATACACATGACACTACAAACACATATTTTGAATTTGCGCCTCTTGGAAGAAAAGTCACCAGCTGCCATTTCCCAAACTGTTACAACTGATTTTATGTGTGATCATGCTACATACTACGCTGTCACAGTATTCGAGTCAACTAGAGCAACGAGTGGGCAGTCCCAGACTGTCGCTGACAGGCTGGCACTGAGTAGATCATATGAATTATGAAAAGAAAGAAAAAAACGTTGAGATTATTTACGATTACTTATGCTGGCAAGTTATAGCAGAGAAGCCTTTGAGCATTCCAAAACAAAGTCAAAGAGCGGAAGCTCGTGTTTTAGTGTTGATCTGGCTTGTTTCTGGGCTTTTCGCATTTGCAGGGCACATTAATCATTTGTAGGTACGTAATGCTTATCATGCTAAATAATTGAAGTAAAACCAATGGTTAATGGTTTAGAGTTCTATGTTGTTTAAAGAAAGTGAGTAGTTATTGTACAAAGCCACTGCCACATTGCTAGACTATTGCCAAGGTGTTGTTCTAGGGTTGTTAAAGCAATACCCCAGACAAATACTCTCCCTCAAGCAATCTGAGATACACATCTCCATCATCTTCCAGATGAACATATTTGGAATAATTTCAGTAAATGTCCTTGCTTTTCCAAACTTTATAATGGCAGAAAACAATAAAATCTCTTGTGATTTGTGTGAATCCAAGATGGCATTGTTACCGGAAGCTAGTTGTTCCATGTTATAACATTTTAATATAAATATTATTCTTACAAAATTGCATTGATTACCAGCAGAATACCTTTATTAACCACTTGAAGTCATGTGAATTACATCTTTGAATGATTAATGCACTTTTTTGGGATTAAAAGTCAGGAGTTGTTCCCTGATCCATGTTTTCAAATCATTCTTGGAAGCTTGGAAGAGCAAGGACATTTACCAAAATAACTCCAATGTATTTATCTGAAAGATGGAGATATGTACCTCAGATTGTTTGAGAGTGAGTAAATCATAGGGTCATTTTGATATTTGGCTGGGGTATCCCTTTAAAGCATGACAAATCAGGCAACAGTTTAATCAAATGACTAAGTGTAATATTAAGTGATGCATGCATGTGTTATATAGCAAACACCACTATACACGTACGTATCTGGGGACAATCACACAGTCAGAAATATGGTTACACTGAGGACATCTGCATGTGTATGTGGGTGTGTATTTTGAAGCTCGGAAAGCAGCTGTAAATTTCCTCTTTTCAGTTAATTACTCACTTAAAAGTGACCCAATACATTAAGTTATCTTTTCTTACTTGCCTACAAAAGTTATCTTTAATTAAATAGATGGTCAGTAGCAGTTAAAAGTCTATTGAAGATTTTTTGTTCAATTTCATTTAGGAGGATTTAACATGACAGCCACAACTGATAAAAGCAACGTAAGTATTTTAATACCCAAAATGAGACATAACCCTGTTAAATTTATATCTCGTTGTCAAAAATGCTTTGAGGTATTTAATTGGTCGACCACACAGCAGTTAAAAGGGCAGGTTCACGTGTGTGTATGCGTCTATAGTGGAGCTTAAATTTCTCATTAGGTCTGTAAATTACTTTCTGGAGTTGTCTCTATGTTTCTTCCTTTTAAACTTGCTTATCGCCTTCCGCACGATTCATGATTCATGTGATTGATTGCTTAAGCTTGGATTTCAAGGACTCTTGTTGCTTGTGGGACATGTCTAGCTAACCTCCACAGCCATTGATTTTAAAAGAAAAGAGGGAAATTCAGTAAGAAAGAATTGCGTCCATTTATCTTTTATTTTTATGTGCTGTCTGCGTTGTTTGAACATCCTATTCAACAATTTGGACAAAACCCAATTTGCATGCTGCAATTCCCAGTTCTTGTGCTTGTAATCACGGGGATGCAGCAGACTAATGTACCGCAATCAGGAATACAGTTACTGTACAGTAACGCTTATCCGATTTTGATACGTGAAAGACCATTAACATGACAATAAGAAAATCAAACATTTAACAGTTCTGCTCCTATAGTGTGTGGAGTGCCGCTATGTGCTCATGATAGCACACCAGATTCCCTTTAGACCTCACTGTGAAATCACAGCAACCTATTCTCCAACCCATACGAATGCTTTGGTCGTTTGTCCATTTCACCAAATACGACCAATATATGCATTTACTAAATTAGCGCCTCTACCGGCAGCAGGTGAAACTTAATATATAATGCTGCGTTTACACCAACCACGTTTCAGGTGTCAAAATCGCGTCTACCATGCCTAGTTTGCCGTTTGAACAGTTTGAATGCAATTGCGGTATAGAGCGAAGTAGACATGCGGAAAAAGCAAGCATTTTACGCGCGTCAGAGGCAAAATCCACTTCATAGCAAGTGCTATGCGTTTGTCTGTTTGCAAGATGACTGATGTTGATTGTACATTTATCGAGAGAGTTACCGGTTTGTATTTTGTAACCTTACTATAGGGGGAAAGTAAACGGTGCGGATCAATAAACATCACGTGACTCAAAAGTGAAATGTGTATTTACAACTTACCAGGTTGCCCAATGTCTTTACTGACACTCTTCCAAGCGAGGTCCTTTTTATTCCTGTCTCTATAGAAATAAGTGTCGTATAGCTCCGGGTGACTGCTCACGGACAATATCAAGCGTTCTTTCAGATTGAATGAGTGACTCCGGGCGGGGCTGCCGCCACAGCAGCAAGCAGGCTCCTGATTGGTTAGCATTGGCGCCAAATTCCGCCAAAGTTCAAATTTCGCATCAAACACAGAATGCACAAAAGATTTTGTGAATGAGGTGGAAACACGTCTTCCGTGCCGCGCCAAACGCCTCATTCGCGCCGCGACACATCCAGACGTGCGTCAACGCGTCTTCACATTGACTTAACATTGAAATCACTTGCGCTTTACGCCTCTACAGCAGCTGGTGTAAACGTAGCATAAGGGTATAAAATTATATTTTGGAGTATCATTTTGTTATGATGACATGTACTGGGATAAGATTTTAAATTTAAACCACCAGGATTAATTGTATTTTATTATGTCACCGGGTGACTATGATGGGGCGGAACCGAAAGTGGCGGAGAAAGGTTCCGCCAGAAGATGGTTTCCGCCCGGGCACGATTTTTAACCACACATTTTACTTCCTGGTCTCCCTGGCAACACAGATCACTGGCAGATGAGCCACAGGTGTTACAGATTAAGCTGGCAACTCGTGATTGGAGGAGAGAAGAGAGACAAGACCCATAAAAGGTCCAAGGAAAGCACAAACAAAAAAAGAGTTGTTTCGGGCAAGAGCTCCTTTTATTGCCTAGGGCAGACTAAAGCACATGCCCCGTCCTTGGAAGAGCCGGAGGGCGCCGCTGATCCACGGAGTGCTTATAGCGAGAGGAAAGAGTGCGGCAGCCAAGAGAGGCAAAAAGGACGGGGCTGTGAGTTAAAGGAGCACTGCACCACGAGGACGCTTTTGGGTGCTTAGTGTGTGTGTTGAGGTGCGGAGCTGTGCTCATCCGGTACGCATTGGTGGCTGGCTATACTTTCTCTCTCTCTCTCTGTCGTAGTTCGCAGTGAACGCTGGAGTAAGAGAAAACCTGTGGGTGGAAGAAACATCGGTCTAAGTGACACATTTGGAGGAACAAAGGAAGAAGGAAACGTAACGATTTTTCAAAACGTTCACCAAGAGGACCGCTGTGAGTATTAGCTTCTGGATTAAAACGAAGTGTAACAACTAACCTGTGCATTTACCGAATACCTCCAGGAAGAGGAGGGCGGCCCTACCACTGATCCAGCGCGGTAGGTGAGCCCCAGGAATATTTGGACTCAGCAGCCACAGCAGCAGAATTAAACATTCCGGCCGTATTGTCATCGCCCCAATCCGACCTCAGCGAAGTGGAGGACGTCGGGCGTCTCTTTGTGTACACCTGTAGTGTGGTGGGTGAGTCCATGTATTTTGAAAACCTTTCACGTTGAAGTGGTGCTGTGTATTTGCTGTGGGTTGCTGTGCAAGTGCTCTGTGTCTTGTCAGACGTACCCCGCATCATCCATTTTTACTAAAGGAAGAGACGGAGAGGCTAACGGTCGCAAGGAATATCATCTATTATACGCTGTGTGCGGTTTGAGTGAGAAGTGACGGTGGGGGCCTCTGGAAGCCGCCCCGTCTGTATGTCGACAGGTTTCGGAGCGCGGCGGTGAAGACTTGGAAGCTGGCGGTGTGTGTGTGAGTAAAACTACGGGCCTTTGCATTTGCTACTTTACCTGTGTGTTTTCCCTTGTGGCAGAGTGAGAGGCGAAGGAGTTCCGCCGCCCCGTGGTCTCTACAAAAGGGCGCCCCTGTCCGGTATTTGATCGCCCTACGGGCATTGAGGATAGGGCAGCGCTCGGCCCGGTGAGACGGTGTGACATTCCGCCCCCCTGCTGACCAGCGAACTCGCCGAGAGGGTTTTGCCCCCGGCGCCTTCTGGGGAAATCATCGCCGTTTGACCTTCTGTGTAGGCCAGCTGTCGTAGCCCGCCCCCGTTACATTGTCGATTAGAACGCCGTACAGCGAGCTAAGGGAAAGCTGCACTTACTAGGAGCTGTATACAGTGGAGAGGTGAGAAGCATTCAAGTCTGGATTAACCGTGTTGTTGTGTCCAAGCTGCCTGTGGAGAAAGAGAGAACGAGAGTGAATGTCAGGAGAACGAACTGTAGACAGTCATACGTACCCAGAGCTGTTAACAGCGGAGAGGTAAGAAGCATTCAAGTCTGGATTAACCGTGTTGTTGTGTCCAAGCTGCCTGTGGAGAAAGAGAGAACGAGAGTGAACGTCAGGAGAACGAACTGTGGACAGTCATATATACCCAGAGCTGTAAACAGCGGAGAGGTGAGAAGCATCCAAGTTTGAATTAACCATGTTGTTGTGTCCAAGCTGCCTGTGGAGAAAGAGAGAACGAGAGTGAACGTCAGGAGAACGAACTGTGGACAGTCATACGTACCCAGAGCTGTAAACAGCAGATAGGTGAGAACTATCCAAGTCCAAACTAAACGTGTCTTTGTGTCCCAGTCGCTGCCTGTGGAAAGAGGAAGGAAGGAGAGTGAGCTATTACAAAAAAATTTACGGGCCCGAGCAGTGAAGTCTCTGCGTAGCGCGACACAGGTACGTGGGTGAAGAGAGAGTCAAACCCCTAAAACTCACACTATTTTACCTTTGCCTCCAGGAAAGAAGAGGAGGGCGCCACGGATAGCGGAGTTTGGCAGGAGCCTGTGTTTCCCGTCCCCCCCCCCCCCTATACCTTTGGTCACCAGTCCCCCTGGAACCCCCGTTGCCCTCTTCCCCTTCTTGCCACCTCCCTGTGTCGTGGTCTGCCTGGAAGGCAGAGAGAAAGTTTAGTTTTAATTGCCCCTTTCCCATTCCCCAAGTTATTTTAAATATTTCAATAAAGATTGTTTTAATACTTACCTGTTCTCGTGTTGTCTGGTCATTGGGTTGGCTTTGGGGACCTCCTCGAGGTGGAAGTTGAGAAGGGGCGTGGCTTTAGCCATTAACAGCCAGCCCCTAGCCGTGACAATTACACATTACACTATTCAGGCATTTAGGGCAAATAACATAGCCATTTATTTAATATATGATATAAAAACAGCATACATAACACAACTCTTTAAAAATATACTTAAAAAGTGTACCAAGGTCAAACGATTGATTTATTTGAAGAAAAGATGAAAAAGTGATGACAATCCGCTGTAAATATCAGATCTGGTGTACACTGATTCAAAACTGCCCCCAGAAGAAGCGATGATACGGCATCTATGATTGTGAAAAGGCATTGGATCTCGCGTGTCTTGTGATTGATTGCATCATTACGTTAAGCTAAGAATGTGAAGCGCTATTGGCTCTTGTGACCGACTACGTCATGCTGGTTTATGTTTGAATGAGATCTGACTGTGCTTTTTGATCACATATAAAGTTCTTCATATAAAGTAAACGTTTGGCTTCAGTTCGCAAGGTTTAACACGCAAATGGTTTGTAATACTTTATACTGTTTTATTTAATAAATACATTTGACTGTACTTTTACTTGCGTGTTGTGTTTTATATGGTTGAGAAGTGGTTGGGTTTAGGGTAAGGGTAGTCTCAGCCTCAGACGTCATGCCCACAGACTGTTGGCTGAACGTCTGATGTTTTTCGTACAGTTTTCTGGAAACCCTGTGAGAATGTCAAAGTCGTCTTTGATTGGTTGGAAAAAAACTAGGGTAAGGGTGACAGTGGGGTTAGAGGCTCCAAAATATCTTTAAAATCATAATCGTTATGAAACCAGCAAAAAACCTTAAAACAAAACAACAGGTTGTGTAAGCTACTGCTGCTAGAGGACACTGATCCCTTAATACGTCACTTTACGTCGTAATGACGTGCTTGCACAAACGACCTATGAGGTCATTATTTTTGGAGGACAGTCTCAAAAATGGCAGTCGTACTATTTAGACTGTTTCTTTTTCAGAAAAAAATCACGAAAAGAAATGTTTGTTTGAAGTAGTAGAGATGGTGTGAAAATCCCCATCCCCAAAATTACCTTTGATGCCCATCTCACTGTACAGGATACAGTATAGTGGTTGTCATGCTTTCCTTGTTGTTAGTTCACTTTTTGGGTTTAAATTTTGTGGCACGGGACACAGCATGCATGTTTGTTTGCATTCAAATATAAAAATATTAACAATGATTAAGAAAGCTGCATCTCATCACCAGCACTAATAACACCTGGTTAAAATGTTGCAGGATTCTTTTTACAGCCCAGAGAGATGAGCTGAAGAACACTGTGATCTTTACGGTGTGAGTGGGCATAGACGGAAGCAAGTGATTTTGATGGCAGAACCTCTGAACTATTCAACCAACTGCCGGTCTTACAACATTACCCACTCAATCCAATAAAGGGCCTGAAGGGAATATGGACAAATCCGGCTACTCTGTGTGACCCCGCTGACCTGCCAAATGAAAAAATAATAGAACAGGAGGCATTTTTATGTATTTCATAAAGCGCTCCGGGGAGAGTTTTTGAAAATCCTTCTGGAGCTCTAATGGATAATGGGGTGCTCTCCTGAACTCGTATTCTCTCGTAATATTAATATTGCAGTAAATGAAAATGGCCTTCGAAAATGCCTGTGTATCATAAGAAGAGAGCTGTCTATTTTCATGAATCTTTCTGTATGAGTATGCAGACAGGTGTATCTGTGGTATTCTTTCCTCAGGCTACCGTTTTGTTTGACAGGAGAGACTTTAGAGTTAAGGATTGCTCTTGATTTTATTTCATTTGAGTTGGTCTTGTGGCCTTGGAGGGTTCAGGCTGTGTAGTGTGGGGATGTGGGCATGCTAAAAAGACCTGCTGTCTCCTGCAATGTGTTTTGAGTGAGAGGTCTCTTGTTTCATTGCTGTGTCTAAACTCTTTCACTTTGTCTGATACAACAGCACAGGGTTAAGAGACAGAGATCTATTCCTCTAGGTCAACATGAAGAGAGCTGAATTGTTCACTACAACCCTTCCAATCAACTAATTACTATTACATCATTGAATCGATTTGTGAATCGGCATTGAGTTTTACAACAATCAAAGAGGCTGTTTACACTTGGCATTAACATGTGTTTTCGTTGATCGGATCACAAGTGGACGACGTTAATGCCAGGTGGCTTTCGACCGGATTGCTTTTGTAGTGTAAACACACATGTGGTTGAATGTGTTCGAACAGCCACACGCGATCGCCTTCTCTCTGCCCATTTATCTGATCTGAGGTACTAAACACTAAGTTTTACGTCTTTTCTGACTTCTGGCCTGAACACACGGTGAATAGTGCTATTTTTGGCCTTTCATTGATAAAACTAGAACGACTGATCTCCGTAGTTTCGTTTTGAAAGCGTGTGAAAGTTGTGCAATCCTATTTCGTCAATTACGCTGAAAATTCAGAGAAAGCTCCATGAATAAACGTACAAAACTCTGTGCAGCATGTTTACTTGCTAAACATGCAGTGGACTCCGACATAATATTAGTTTGCGTCCATATAAACTCATAATTACTCCCGCTCACATTTGAATGACAGCACCCACCGTCTCAGACCACCCCCTCAAAGTATTCAGGACAGAAGCGGTCGAAAGTGGACAAAAGAGATGGATTTAAATACCAGGTGTAAACGTAATGTGTCTCTCTCGTCCACTTGTGATCCGATCAATGAAAACACATCTTAATACCAAATGTAAACAGCCCCACAGTCACTGTTGGCAGATACCATAAAAATAAAGTGTCCGATGCTAAAAATGCATCCCACCTGTTCCTAAAACTTCTGTTTTCATAAGAAACCATATAGCCAACTACAAAATCTTCTTTGTGAAAAACATGTTGAGGATTAACCGCCAGGCAGTCAATTTATTAATGATCTGCTTCTGTACAAAACACCATGCTCAGTGCACCAACATATCTTCATTGACTTAAAAATAAAGAACAGTCTCTGATGTTCCCATTGGGCATTACAGCTTCTTAAAACCCTGCCCCAGGGGTCCCGAACTTTGTTAGTACATCATGGGGTTTCGGCTCTGGCTATACATTTAACTCAATGAGCTCTAAAGAACTACTGTGACTGGCGGTACATGTGATCTGGTTGCTGATGGGTATCAAAAATGGCAAGAAAATACATACAGTATATATTTACTTTTAGGCATTTAGCTGATTTTTTACAACATTATTGTTGGTAGGGGGGCTTACAAAGATGAGCAAAGCAATTCATTATAAGTTTCAGCATTTTTAGATACAACCCCTGCTTAGGAAGAGAGTAAATATAAATATGCAGAGTTTTTAAAATGTTCCTTAAATACTTTTGGGAGATAAACAAATTTTTCTGAATGTTGTCAAGGAGGGCGGCTGATCGAACAAAGGGTTTGCTAATGAAATCCTACTGTAGGATTTAAAGCATTGCCCAAACTGTGAGAGATGGTCAGGGCCGGATTATCCGTAGAAGGGATTGGGCGAGTGCCAATCCAATAGGGGGGCACTAATGTCTCCGGTTTTTGAGACATGTGCTACCTGCAAATTTGGTTATGTCATGTTAAAAAATGAGTGGAACGTGAGCACACAAGTGTGCAGTGGCGGCTTTAGGCATGGGCAGCTGCCAAGGGCGCATTTTACGGGGGGCAGCGCCATGGGGCAGCCGTGAAAAAAGCAGAGTTTTAGTACTCATGTTAATCGTTTTATGTCACCATGTGCTTACTTAATCTACCAATGGGTCTACGCAGCCCCACATGAAGTCGAACACATCTTAACACATCTCACTCAGACCCAAGAGAAGGCGCAGGGTTGTTAGACATTGTAGAGATGAAAGATAGAGAGTGCGAGAAGCTAATTAATACCAAAGACATTATAGATGAGAATAAATGTCTTGTCAGACATCAGGTGCTCTGGCCAATAAAACTGGATAGAAGAAGATACAATTATGTGCATGACTCTTATCTCATAATAACTGGATAACACTGGATATAACTTTTTGTATATAGTTTAATAAAATCATGCATGTTACCTGCAACAAATCAATGTGCACAATGCACTTACGATGTGGTCACTCTAGGGCAGTGGTTCTCAAACTTTTTTAGCGTGCGGCCCCCTTTGTGTACGGTGCATTCCTTCGCGGCCCCCGCCCAAAGAAAATGTATGACAAAAAACAGTTCTAAAACTTTACATTTTAATTAAACAAAACATTAAATTATACAAAGTAGTGCTGCAATATTTTTTTTGTTTTAATTTCACAGAATTCATTATAAATTGTCTTATGTGTCTTTAATATATGTCTTTAATATTCTACTTGTTTCACTTAGGCACAGAAACAGTGTGATTAAGAGCAAACAGAAACTTTATTGCTTTATTACAGAGATGTTTATTGCTTTTTAGGTTTTCCTTCTAGGAAACAAACCCCAGTAAACTCACAAGTTTTCACAAGATATCTGATATTTGACAATCTGTGCACAGATATGTTCAGATACCAAAGTCTACATTCAAACATCATTTAAGTCAATACAAATATGAATATCTAAACATTACATTTGCATATATTTTGTTTTAGGCTAAAATCAAAAGAAATCATTATTAAGTAATGATAAAACAATAAAATGTTACAAATGCACTGTTGGCTATGAAAGCATTCTCTGAGCTGATGATGTTTTTAGCATTATGAACTTGTATAATGACAGCCACATTCATGTCCATTTTGCAGAAACACCGCTAAAAATCATGGTGGTCCATGGAGTAATTGGAAGTTTGGGAATGCATCATAATCATTATTACATTATTATATAACAGGTCATGTACTGTATATATCATGTTTGTGTGTCTAGAGGTATGAAAGTAAATGGCTTCTTTTAACTGTGTTAGCTTTGACATACATATGTGCTTGCAGAGAACACAGTGGCTATTGCACCAGACCAAATAGCCCATGTGAATGATTGATGATTGGAAAGGAAAGGATGAAATGCCATCCAGCAGGCAAGCGATTGGATGCCATCCATCCTGTTCCTTCAGTGATCCATCAGGGAAAGGTGCTCCACGGAAGAGTGGCCCAGGAAAACAGAGGAAATCCACCCACCATTGTTGTCATGATTGATAATGGATCATTTCAAGCTTTTTGAGCATGTATGTATTTGTGTGTAGTTGTGATCACCCAAAGATGTTAATACATCTTCAAGGTCACCTAAATTACACTCAACACATTACGCTGACTTAGCTTGCTGTGGGCTTCAGATTTGTTCAAGTGAAAATGTGAATATTCCCTGTGGGCATAATTTCATGTACCATATATAGATTCTAGCTGAGCAACATGTTTGGGCCACATACTTTCAAAGTCACCTCCATAACCCAGCAAACTATCCATGTTGCTGTATCTACACCCATAAAAACAATGATTTAAACAATACTTTTAAGTTGAATATTTGAAAGGAGTCCACAGGAAAGCAATACATCCAACACTGCCACTTTTATACAAATAAGATGGCGGTTAGTGTCGTTTAAATGACATTTTCCATATCAACACTAATACCACACCACTGGACTCTGAAGGTCTTTAACTGCATCTGAATAAATTGCTGCAAAATATCAATTTGTAGGCAAATGATGAAATGGAGCCTGACGTAAGCTCATTTCCCAGGAGTAAGGCAATCTGCAGCTCTTAATAACATATACTTACAGTGGATACGTACTGCTCCAAAAAAACTGGTCATGCAGATCTTCTCACAAATGTCCAGGGATAGACAGATTAATAAGTAGATTTAGTAACATTGTATGAATATTTAGTCTTTTTACATTTATTAAAAAAATCAAAGTGTTGCAACTATAAGAGATGCGTTAAAATTCTACTTTCTAAAAATGGCTGGGTTAAAAATGACCCAATGTTGAGTTGTTGTTATGCAAAAATCGTTTATAATAACCCAGTAGCTGGGTTAAAAATTGGTAATTTTTAATGCAGTGGTGTGTCCTGTCCAGTATTTACCCAACATGGGTTAAATATAACCCAGCCATTTTTAGAGCATTTGACTTTCCACACTAGATACAATGCAACTGCAACTACACGACAAAATCAATCAAAAAATACAGCCAATCAAAAGTGTGTGTGTGTGTGTGTGTGTGTGTGTGTGTGTGTGTGTGTGTGTGTGGGCTCTTTCTGTAAGTACTTTACTAGCAACAAAATGAATATGTACAATATTATTATTATTATTATTACACCATTAAAGGAAAACACCACCATTTTTCTATATTTTACTATGTTCTTACCTCAACTTGGAAAAATTAATACATACCTATCTTTTTCCAATGCGTGCACTTAATCTTTGTACAGCACATCGTGAATGTGTTAGCATTTAGCCTAGCCCTCATTCATTCCTTAGGATCCAAACTGGGATGAATTTAGAAGCCACCAAACATTTTCATGTATTCCCTATTTAAAGACTGTTACATGAGTAGTTAC
Source organism: Misgurnus anguillicaudatus (assembly GCF_027580225.2). Lineage (NCBI taxonomy): Eukaryota > Metazoa > Chordata > Actinopteri > Cypriniformes > Cobitidae > Misgurnus > Misgurnus anguillicaudatus. The sequence continues at coordinate 6,975,129 of NC_073361.2, read as the reverse complement.
ACAAGTAAATATGGTGGCACAAATTAAAACTTGGTGATTTTTTTAAGCGGATGAAGTGCTGAAAATTAAGTGCTCTTCCGCCATACAATACAGTTATCATTTCTTTATCCACTTAAAAAATTGCATTAAAAAAACATTATTAAAAATACATACTGAGCTACTGAAACAATCTTTATCATAAAATACACTTGTTTGTTCACATAAAGTTGACAGTTTCACCATTCTTGTTTCTATTTAAGACCTGATGTGAATAAGCCATTATTGTTTTCAGTAAGGATCCAAAGTTGTGAATACAAAATTATATTTAAGATTCTTTTAACATATAAAGCGTATAAACAGTATCTAAAATTACAGTATCAGACTTTGTATTGTTGTTCCAGCTGTGACATCACAGAAAAATAGAAACCATTGCGGGTGGTTAGGACAAAAACTCAGATTAACATGGAAAAGATCGCTTTAGTTGAATTGCATGTAGATAGGACAGATAGATCTGTAAACAAAATAGTATCAAATGCCACTGATAATTCTTGGGATGTCTATTTTTTTTTTTTTTTTTGCAGATAATGTAGGTGCAACTTATAACTCCAACATACATACATTATGCAGGATTACCAAAATACCTCATTATGATTAGGTGCACATCCATCAATTTAAAGCAGGGGTTCTCAAAGTCCGGACTCCAGTCCGGACCCGAAGGGAACTTGATCCAGACCTGCACTCACTTCATAGTGCAAGTGCATTAATTTCTATGTGATTGATAAATGTGTGCATTTGCTACTTTTAAAATACATATTAAACTTGTAAACCATAGTTGTTGTTTTTTTTTAGAGTATTCCTGGTCCAAAAATAAAACGAGTTATTTAAAAATGTCCTGTGTGACGCTGTAGCCATCACACCCAGATATGCAAAGCTACTTCATGTACTACGGCTTTTGATCAGTAAGTCCTTATCAGTCTACAATCACTGTTGGTTTGAGTCATTTAAAACATGCATTTGAAAATGCAACAATCGTTAAACATAATCATCATACCATGAAAATACCTGAAAAGGTTTGAAGAAATATAAATATATCCTTAAGCCATTTCCTGGATCTATTGCTGAGTCCCAATTCGCCTACTTATACTACGACCTAAAAGTATGTACTGTTTTTGTGAGGAAAACGTACATACTTTTGAGCGTGTAGCAAAAAAGTATGCACGTTCTGGGACATACTTTAATGACGTCATGAAATGTGGACGAAAACGTAGTTGCCTAGTTACGCACACCACGACTGTAAAAAATATTTAATTAATTCTTATAACTTATGTCCAATATAATTTTATTTACTATTCCCATCTTTTGAACGCAGGTCGTTTGTGAGGCGGCTGGTTCTGACGTTCATGTTAATGTGTGTAACGAAAGCTACTTATTTTAAAGTCAAAATATTTAAAGTTTATAGTAAAACTATTATTTAACGTATTTTATACTTAATTTAATACGTATGTATATAACTCAAAAATACCCAGATGAAAATGAACCATGCTTTTACTATAGTAAAAGTGTAGTAACCATGTTTCTTTCGTTGGACTAATAAAAATTTAACATTTGTACAGCCACAGTATTACTACAAATACGCAAGAGGGTCGGTGTGGTTGCTCCTCCCACCCGCTCGCAATGGGTTGTGGGCAGTATTAGCCCTTAGGGGTTGTGTACACCAAAACTTTTAAACGCGGCTGAAAACGCCTGGACAACGGCGAATGCCAGCTGTTTTTCAGCTGAGTGCCAGCTTTCTTCAGCTAGGCTCCGATTTTCAGTGAAGAAGAAAACCGCTAGCTGCTGGCTTATTTGAAAAACGCAGAGCTTCCATTGGAAACTATTGAAAACATGCGCCGGCCGCGGGCGTAAAAGCTTTGGTGTGTCCAGCCCCTTAGAGTGTGCATTGATCTGCACTTTGAATTCTAACCGGAAATAGTAGACCATCCGGGTATCTTTGGGATACTCATTTCAACATACTACGATTTGGGACGTACTAATTCTAGATTCAAATACTATTTAGGACGGATAGTATGCAAATTGGGACTCAGCATATGTATCGTGTGTATGGTTCTTTGTCTACAGCGCATATTGAGTTTGCACGAGAGCGCCCTCTGGCTTTTGGATGTAGCGGCATTTCACCGTAATTGATTGAGAAGCATAGCTTGCATAATCGGCTAATTTATAGGTGCACCCCTAATTTAGGTCAGTGTCTCCATCTACCCACCACAACTTTTTACCATGGTTTATGATGGAAAACAAACTGTGCCATTTCTCTAATTAGGTTGCTCTGTATTTTGCACCTGGTTACTTTTGGCATACTTCTTGTGTTGATTTGTTATATAAGCAAATGATTTACATAAAGTTATTACCATGCTTGACCATTTTTCTAATAACCAGTTTTTCCGGACCCATGAAAATGATGAGAAATTAGATTTGGACCTTTGAATGTAAACTTTGAGAACCTCTGATTTAAACCGTCTTCATTTCAACTAGTGAGAAATAAATTGATTAAGCTCACAGTTAGTGTCTCCATTTCACATATACTCAGAGAAGGAGCAGATGGTGTTGAATGATGCATTTTGCTGGAACTGTAAATATTGACAGGTGTGCTGGACGCTTTCTTCAGCTCTCTATGGCCAGCAGAGAGAGGGCATACTAATTGGCAACCTCGACTGTGAACCCAGAAATTGGCAGCTGCCTAAGAGATTCATGCCGACTGTGCTGGGCGAGCATGTACAGCACTTGACCTCCTTCTTCGCTATTGCCAGCAATTGCTCCGAAGACAATGTGAATGCTTGAATGAGAAGTCATTTCTGAACAGCTCTGACATCAATTGCGGTCCTGAACTCGTCTGTGAATTGAAATCGATTGCCTTAGTCGGGCCTGTTTAACTATTTCAAATTGCGGTTGCTCAGCGGAAAAATGTCACAACTTCTGTGATGGGTGCATAAGTCTGCCTGGGCTGATCTTTCCATGACTTTAAAGCTTTTAGTATGAGTTCATATGTACTAAAATCTGTATTTTTATGTGTGCATTTTTTATTGATGTCATTTTTAAAGTCTTTACCTATTTGCATTACTCCGCTGAAAGATTCTCTGTGGGATGGTAGAATAACATTAAGCAGATGTTTTTGCAACACAAATGATTTACAGTGATCATTAAGTGATTATTTAAAAAGACTGTGATGCTTTCCACATGGTCTTTTATAGATTTATGTGATTTATCTGTACTACAGTATGTAAATTGGTATGTATATTGCATACTCTACATATATAACAAGTGATATATTAGTAACTACATGATAGATCTATGTGAGTATCCAACATAATAATCTCCCCTCTCCTTAAAGCTTTACCCAAATATAAATATTCTTTCATGATTTACTCGCCATCATGCTAGCCCATATTTATATGACTTTTCTCTTCAGTTAAACACAAATCATTTTAAACAATAATGTCTTCATGTTATCTTTTCATATGATGGTTTACATGGCAAAGTTTTAAAAAGGACATTCATTCATCATTACTGTAAACTAAATTACTCAAGTTGGTCTTCTGAAGCGAAAAGTCAAACTGCAGTCAACTGAAAAGGATGTCATATACATTTGGGATGGTTTAAGCAGAAGAACATTATAATTCCATATTTTAAACTATTTAGAAAGTAATTGAACTATTCTTTAATCTTTTTTTTTTCAGGTAAATTGTATGACTTTTAGGGGAAAATATTAAACAACAACTGTTATACTTAAATCGGAAACATTTAGTTTTATATGTTTTTTAAAAAATTTAAGTTCACACCACAATGTTGTCAAAACCATTCCTGATTACACAGATCTGTGAGAATGACAAAAACACTGTATTATGTGTGCCAGACAAGCAGTTAGCAATGTTACTTTGAAAAGAAACATGCCTGCACTGTAAAAATAGCTGTAGTTAGATTTAAATGTATGTTATTTACTGGAAACAGTTTGTTCAAAGTTAAATTAACATTAAACATTAACAAGTCTTTGTCTTTACAGAATAAAACTATAAAATAACGCTTAGGTTACTCACGTAACCCTGGTTCCCTGAAATAACGGGAACGAGCATGCGTCAGTTGCTGACGCTATGGGGGAAACTCCTGTTTACTCCGCGATTGAAGCCTATTGGTTAATGTCTGTAGAAAATACAGTCCAATGACGTTTGAGCCCGCGCGCGGCGTGGCACACGTCCTTATATTAGCCCGGGATCAAGCGTCAAGAGCTCATTATTATTCGACTGAAGCGCGCAGCCGAATAACACTCGCTGCATAGACGTTTGTAGCATGGCCAGCTACGCAGTGCTCGTTCCCGTTGTTTCGGGGAGCCGGGGTTGCATGAGTAACCTGGGCGTTCCCTTTCAATACAGTTCACTTTGCATTCCGTCAGTTGCTGACGCTATGGGGGAACGTAATCCCATCCCGCCGTGCATACACAATGGACTAAAGTGCCTTACCGGAGAGACACTGTATGTGGCCCTATATCCAGCATATTCACAGCTTTAAAGCTAAGTGTAAGCACCATATATAAAATGTTAGCGTGCATATGGTGGGGTTTTAAATGCACCGGGAGCACATAACATAGCACAAGACGGCGAGATCACAGAGTGCATCGGGGGTGTGCGAGAATTAAGTAAGTTCAGAGTCACATTGGTGAGCTCGCTGAGCGCACCGCGGTGTACACATAAAACGCATGAATGAGCGTGCATGGTTAAGCCGAGAGAACCTGTGCTCCTAGGGCAAGGACGTCTAAGCTGTAAAGTCTGACAAATGTAGATGGCGAAGACCAGCCAGCCGCATTGCAGATATCAAGAATAGATACTCCTTTAAACCAAGCCCATGATGAAGCCAACTTCGCGCAGAGTGGGCTCTAACCTCAGAGCTCATGAGGAAGGCGTGAGCCAGTGCGATGGCTTCAATGATCCTTCTAAATAGCCACTGTTAGTAACCGGCATATTTAGTGAGTGATCTGCAAAGCTCACGAACGGCCGATCTGACTATAATATGCAGCAGAACGGTTCGTTGCGTGGGATTATGCAGATGCCACAATAGTGTGAACCCAGGTAAGCCCTCGAGCGCATCAGGAATGCATATACAGTAGGTAATATTATAGTGCACAGGTCGGTGAGCTTCCCAAGGGCGCCGTAAATGTGTACTGACTATAAATTGCACAGGCACAGGTGAACACTTGAGTACATCGTGAATGCATATAGATGAATCAGAGTGTTATAGTGCAAGTGCACAGGCCGGCAAGATTCTCGAGCGGGCCATCATGTGTCCTGATAATAAACTGTGCGCACACAGGTGAACCCTTCAGTGCATTGTGAATGCATATAGATAAATCATAGGTGAGCTTCTCTAAGCGCACGATGGACGCATATTATTAAAACCATATCGTACAGGTGAGCTAATGGGCGCACCTTTTACTGCAACAAACCCCAGTAGCGCGCAAGGCAGAAATGTCGAAGCTGTAAAATTGACAACATGTCAAAAATGTCAAAATGAGAAACCTCTAAGACTATGCCCTAGGTAAAGCTAATCCACACATGGAGTAGGTTTAACCACGAGTGAGCATAATTTGTTAAGGGAGGTGATAACTTCAACGATCCATAAATAACCTGTGTTGACAGGTGCGCTAGTGAGTGATCTGTGAAGCAGACGAACAGCTGATCGTCTGATGCATGTCAGACGTATCTGTCTGCGCCTCGGGCACCGTCCACATCTGAGAAATGACAGGCTTGTGAATAACATGAATAGTCGGCCGTAAAAGCGTGGTTTGCTGTTATCGCCGCCGTCCGCATCTGGGCTTGTGAATAAAATGAATGGTCGATCGTAAAAGCGTGGTTCACTGTTATTGCCGCCACATAGATATTAGCGTAGGGGGAGAGATCCGCCGTGCACGAGCCTCTGTAGTGAGGAGAAAAGTGTTCCACACCACAATTCGCGGGGGTTTCAACTTTTCGCCGTCACCAGACAAGGATAGATCAGACTTTGCATAAGGACGCCTCGCGAAAGGGGTCCTAGCAGCTCGTGTCAATGTGTCATAAGGCATGTAGGTCGTGTCTCACGGATGCAATCTCCACAAGCCCGTCGTAACGGGGGAATATGTCTGCACCTTGGTGGTTTAAGCACGAGATGCGTATCACTCTGATTGAACATAGCTTATAACAGCGATACAATGAGCTTATAAAGGAGATGTACAGGGGGCGAGACCTCAGCCTGGCTAAGTGAATAATGAAACCACCGTAGTTTGCTCGACCGCATTATCACAATAACACGGTCGAGAGTGCTGCAGTGCTAAAATCACCCCCTTAAATGGACTGTATGTACAGTACGAGGTGATTGATATGAGACAAACGGGCGTTCCACGCGCCGAAGGCTGATTGCCGTCGCAAGGCGTGTCCAACCCACAGCAGATGCTGGGTGCTAGTAACAATAGCACTTCATGCAGCCGTGTGTAACTCAAAGCATAAGCGTCCCGGCTGTCAGCTCGGGGCGGTACCTTTGCTTAGTCAAACTGAAGTGGTCTTATGAACAGAATGCCATGATATTCTGCTTTCTGGGACTCGCTAGGGGGGCACGTGAGCCCACCTTAAACGAGATGCCGCGCATCTGACTGTGAGCTCGCTCAGGCGTTAAGCTCGCTTTCCGAGCGTCATAAACGAAACTCATTGTGGCGGGTAGCAAGCTCACTTGAGTGGCTGTGTTATGACAGAGAACAGGGGCTGGACCAGCCCGTGTTTGCTTGTCCTATGCATCTATTTTAGTTCTACTGCTCTGCCACTTGTTCATCTCAGCAAGAGAGGAACAGCAGAGGGGAGCATGTAACACAGATAGAACAGCCATGCATCGTATGAGCAGTCTTCACCCGACGATGCACTCGGGGAATTCATATGAGCGTGCCAGAGATCTCGCGGCTGACTGTTTGAGGTGCGAGGGACTCTGTGAGTGTAAAGCATGAACGGTTGCGTTGTGACAGAACACGGGGGGGGGGGGGGTAGCCCGTGTGCGCTTGTCTACGCATCCATCTTAGTCTCACGGCTCACCGTTTGTTCGTCTCAGCGAGAGAGGAACAGCATGGGGAGCACGAAAGATTGATAGGACAACCGTGCAAATGATAGCGGTCTCGACGTGGGAGATGCCAGACCGGTGACGCGCTCGGAGGAAATTCATAGCAAAGAGGCTCACTCGAGCCGCTGTGCTGGACGCTATTACAACAGCACCTGATCTTTTAGCTTATAGCTTTATATTAAAAATATTGATCTTACCGGGCCGCAGGGGAGACCTCGTCAGGCATGTGTCCGCTGCACAGGGCTCGTACCACGGCAAGCGAAGGCTATCTTTGGTTCTCAGCAGGACGCTAGACCTGGATTCTGCTATCTTCGGTTCTCAGCCGGAAAACGGCAGGGGAAGACGCTAGGCCTGGATTCCGCTGCAGGGCTTGTGTCGACGGCGAGTAAGGCTTCTTATTCTTCGGAGCAGCGAGAGGTTCGCGCTGAAGGAGAAAATTTATGAGCTCTTGACGCTTGATCCCGGGCTTATATAAGGACGTGTGCCACCCCGCGCGGGCTCAAACATCATTGGTCTGTATGTTTTACAGACGTTAACCAATAGGCTTCAATCGCGGAGTAAACAGAAGTTTCCCCCATAGCGTCAGCAACTGACGCAATGCGAAGTGAACCGTATTGAAAGGGAACTACTATTTTATAGCAACTAATCTATCGACTAATTTATTGATTAAACGACTATTTTAAACAAATAATTTACCAACCAAACCAACAAACATTCAATTAAACATTCCTAAATATAATGTTCTTTTAATGTGGCATACTCTTTTTATATTGTATATAAATACTATTTATTAAATGTGTATATATTAGTTTTTATAATGTATTGTTATTCATAATGTCATTTATGCCATAACACAATGAAATGTCCTTAAAACGGTAGACAAAGGAGACAACAATGTCAAATTTACTGGGCCTTCCATAGACGCTGTATAAGAAAACACATTCGCATTAGCGTTTTTGTGTTTTTTTCTGTGTAAACAAGAGGCAGAAACAATGCCGTAAGGGGCATGCCTTGTTGAGGATGAACATTTCATCGCAGCAAGAAGTTTGGGATTTAAATCCAGATCAACATTGACTATGAGAAATGTCAGCAAACTGGACTGAACCAGAGATCAGGGAGCTCGTCACTATCCATACTGAAGCTAAGATCATTTCACCAGCATAACAGAACAGCGCATAACACGTTTTTATGATCTTGTCATAAACTATAAAGCACGTGCGTGGTATCTTAAGAGAGAAATCAGGTGCAGGACTTTAAATACGTTGCATGTCTTTATGGGATCTTTAAGGTATGTGTGAATGCAAGCATATAATCTAATGCATAGGTAATTTAATAAAATATATAGTGTAATAAATCTACATACATTTAAAAAAAATAAAATATAAAACACTTTGGAGGATTTACGATGCTGATGACAGTTTTGTCATCAAAAAGTACAAAAGTCTTGTAAAGAGTTACGGTAGGTTACATTAAGCCTGAATAAACAAACGCAGGCACAGATCAATCGAAACGATGAATTAATTCCAGTCCATTTTCTTAAAAAAAAGCTGATTTTAAAAGTTCTGCCTAAAAGGATGAGTTAATTAAAAAAAAATACTTAATTTTTAATCCACAATAGCCCCAGTATGTTTTCTCTCCAGATGTTCATGCATTGAGCTGGTACTGCTGTGATATGGTTACAAAAACTTACTGAGTTTACAAACCACCATTTTATTACCAGCTAATCTGAAGTACTCTCATACTTTAGACCCCTTTGGCCTTTGAAAACTTTTGCAAAGTAACTCTTTTGACATTGCACTCGACCCCGCTTCAAACATCATCTTTGAAAATGGTGGACTGGTGGAGACGGAGATAGACATAAGGTTCGCGCCTACTAGTGGTGTGGAGGAATCGATTGTTATTTTAGCATGAGAACAAAATTTAAAAGGTTAAATAATGTAATTTTTAAAAAATATTGCTGTTGACTAATTATCAGCGTCAACGCCGTCAATTCTATCGACCAATCACGACAGTTCTCAAATAACAGCATTATGCAAAGCATTCTGGGAACCAGAGTTCCTCAGACTTGTTAATGTTTAATGATTATTTAATTTTAAACAAACTGTTGCCAGTAAATTACATAAATTTAAATCTAAACCAATTTTGGTCACTAAAGATAGGACTTAACTTCTAGCATTATGCTGCATACACAGCAAATGTAAAGCATTGCGTTCTTCACCCTAAATTACTCGCTGGATTTAACTTGCGCAAAGATGCATTTGAGGTGAATAGTGCGTGTTTGCGCGGCAATCATGCTGCACAATTGCCGTCATTTGCATCATCCTGTGTGAGTTTGCGTCTATTCATTTGCATTGACTTTGTATGTAATCTACTTGCGCAATTTGTTGAATTTGCATTTGGTGTTTTTTCCCCTATTAGGCTGTCACTGTTGATATGGTTGTCAGATAACAACATGTTCAGTGCCTGTACGCGCATGACGCAATGTTTATCAGCTGTTGGAGCCAGAGATTTGAGGAGATCAGGCTCTCAATACAGAAACAGGGTAGCAGGGCTGAATATCACAAATAACAAACGCATGAGGAATTCCAGCTAAAGGGAAGAGAAAAGATGAACACTCAGCCTTTTTCATTTTACAGGGACAGTCCCTCGTGTATCTCACCTGTAAAAAGTACAAGGACAAAGAAACAGCACTTCCTCTCCAACTTACTGAAAAAATATGCTGTCTTAGAAGAGACACCCGTGGGGTGAGGGTTAGAACTCACACGTGTCAAACTGAGGATCAAAACAGCTTCTCTGGCTCTTTTCTTAAGTCGCAAGCAAACCACTTCAAATCCCCAGTGTCTCATTTCCAGACCCTACTACAGTCTTCAGCAGAGCGATCCCCATCACCAGCATACCTTCACAAGGCAGATGCATTTATGGGTTACTTACAGTATGTATTCTGATCATAGTATGAATAAGCAAGCGACATACTGTAGTCTGCCAATGCAGATTGAGATGCGGAGGTAATTCCAACAGAATCCCGTCGAATACTTTGGCTCGAAGCAGAAAAGGGGAAATGGAGGCGGAAACTGCAGCGAATAGGAAAGTCCCAGCGTCGGCTTACCTAAATGAACAGAATGTAAATCATCCCCAAATGCAGCACAGGCTCCCCACAGATGCACTCCATCATCGTCTGCACATTCATTATTTAGCGACATAAAAGCTAATGAAGGAAGCCGTAGAAGCAAGACTGCGGGCTGAGCGTGCCGTGCGCATTCGCTGGATCGGGGACAGGATGCGCCAACTCCCTCACCAAGGATTTATTTTGTGATAACGATCAGCTGATTGTCCATAATTTTGCCTACATGGCTACTTACCAAATAAATACAACATCAGGGCCGGCGTCAAGGGGGGGCATTCGCGGGCCATGCCCCCCCAAACAGGTTGTTGTACACAGTTTTTTATTAATGTAATATATATCAAGAATAATTAAAATAAATTAAACATCGAATGTTTCATGACTTTTAATGTAATCAAATGAGGAAAATATAGTTGATATGTTTTCTTTAATTAAAATAGACCAGTTTCTCTGATTGGTTGTATTGCGGCTTCTCATGCGTCTTTACGTCTTTAGCATATTTGTGACTTGATACTAGCCACACGTTTTTCATGGCATTTTATGGATCGTGTAAAATATGGATATTAGAACATTTAAAATGAACCAGCACCGCCTGCTCCATCTGACTTCATGCAAACACCGATGACTTGATACTAGCCACATGTTTTTTCATGGCATTTTATGGATCGTGTAAAATATGGATATTAGAACATTTAAAATGAACCAGCACCGCCTGCTCCATCTGACTTCATGCAAACACAGATGACTTGATACTAGCCACATGTTTTTTCATGGCATTTTATGGATCGTGTATAATATGGATATTAGAACATTTAAAATGAACCAGCACCGCCTGCTCCATCTGACTCCATGCAAACACCGATTGGCTCAAACTCGGAGATTAGAGGTTGAGGTGGAATTTTCAAATCTACAGGACACTGTTTTAAGGAAGTTTAATGTTCGTGCGCGCCGGCTTCAGCTTTTTAAAGGTAAGTTAGCGTTGTTTTAATTTACGTAAGCTTAAAGATACAATTTGTATTTATGTGCCGAAAGATGGCGCCAGATCAAACAAAAACAATGATGTTGTTTACTGACGCTCTGAAGCAGCGTGGAATTATGGGATTTGTAGTCTTTAACTTTAGCCATCAATCAGACGAGAACGAGAAATCACGTTGATGGATAAGGTAATCAAGTCTTATAAATGTTGCGTTTGATTACATCGTTTATTTCATTATGTAAGTTTATATGTGATGTTCAAAACGAAATTGTTAGTCATATTGATATTACAGTATTAGTCCAAATTCGATGGTAAACACAGCTCAGAATTAAGTTTTCAACTTACAATCTACAATGATTTTTCACATAATGTATTGACAGTACAAATCTTATTGTGAAGTGTCTTAAAATGACCATTTATATTGCTGTACAATACCTTTTGATGTGCATATCGTCCGCGGGAAGACGGGCTGATTACAGTCTACACACTAATGTTGTGATCAATATAATAGCATACGTTTTTTGAAGGGTTACGAATCAAAACAACTCACCCATCGCGTAAAACAAAAGCAGGATCAGAATCTCACAATACCTTTGATGTGCATATCGTCCGCGGGAAGACGCGCAGATTACAGTAATGATGTCATCAATATAATAGCATACGTTTTTTGAAGGGTTACTAATCAAAACAACTCACCCATCTAGTAAAAAACAAGCAGGATCAGAATCTCGGTCTAGTTAAATGTTGTCGTGAAGCTCTCTCTATCCAGACAATGCAACACCAAATTGATCCTCCCTCGTTTTGTTCCAAACTCTTCTTGGGTCGTTTGGTTGGCCCGCACGCTTACAGGAGCTGACACAACCAGCGGCAGACGGTACAGAGATATCCATAAGTCCATAAGCAAGCGCATAGTTCCGCATTTGTCCACAACACTGTCTGCGTCCGAAAACTCAAGGCAGTGAGGACTGTGAGGACTTGTGGCCTCGCTGCCTCATGAGGACATGACTTTGGACTCGGAGGCCTGAAGGCCGCTCAGAGAAAGGCTTTCCGACGCACTTCAAAGGCAGCGTGTTTGAAATAAAAACAGAGAGCGCCTTTGTGATAACTAATCACATATTTGAAAACTACAATACTAATTTCTCGCTAGAAATGAAATTAAAATGCTTAAAAAGTGAAAATATACGTTTATTTTCACTAAATTTGTGCTCCAGCCGCTTCCTTGGCCGCCATTTTATTTTTTCGAGCTCGACCAGTTTTCTCATGTGGGTTACGTCAGTAAAGGCGGTGACAAAGGGTCACATGGATATTAACGTCATTGACAGGAGACTGCACTGCCCCGTGTCAATGTTTTGAATGGAAATTTTCTCACGATTTACAAGTAGTAGAAAACATTACAGATATTGATAGTAATCAGCTGGACAAAATATATAACACTGGCCTAGTGGTTTTTGGAGATTTTACTGCAAATATCTTACAAATTGCACCTTTAAATGTGAAGTGTGGCTATAGACCAGTGTTCTTCACTCCCAATCCTGGAGAGCCGGTGTCCTGCAGACTTTAGCTCCAACCTTAATCAAACACACCTGAAAGCTAATCAATGTCTTCATGATCTCTAGAAAATCACAGGTACGTGTGTTTGATTAAGGTTAGAGCCAAGCTCTGCAGGACACCGGCCCTCCAGGACCGGGAGTGAAGAACACTGCTTTAGACCATTAACAGCATTGCAACGTGATTATGGTAAAGCGGCTTTCCCTTAGGACGTGATGTGCGCTGCGCTATGAAACCCATTCATTTCAATGGCTTGCGCCGTGCGAGGGCGGTTTGTTGTTGCGTTGAGCAAAGCGCAGCGGTCAAAGTTTAAAATAGTTTAACTTTTGCGCATAGTTTGTGATCTTCTGCACTTTATACAAGAAATTAGCTGTCAGTCTGTACCCATGGATTATAGTAAAAAAAATTCTTCTGAGTGAAATTTTTTTCAGGCCAAGTCATATTCCTTTAACCAAAAATTTATGTAGGCGAGACCAATAGCATTTTGAAGGGGAGATTTTTTGCCATTAATTCCATATTACAGTCTCCTATGGCATATATAGGTAGCTGTAGTTTGCATGGCATTTAAGATGAAGGCGAAACAGCTAAATAACTCACTATATAAAATGAAAACATGAATATCACCACCTTTAATTAATCTTTTATTAATTGTAAACGTATTTATTTTAGCATTTACTAATAATCAAAGTTGAAACTGTTAACATTAGTGAATGCACCATGAACAACCGTCAATTACTTTAATGACATAAACAAGAATTAAGTAATGCTTATATACTCTATATTTCTCTTTGTTTGTTCATGTTATATTATGCATTTACTAATGTGAACAAATACAACTTTTTAATATTATATTATTCAGTACACATAAATGAATAATGTATGAATATAAACACTGAACGAGTAACTCGAGTTAAACTCGTGTACAATTCCCACAGGATGTCTGTAACCATAGTGACAGTTGTTAATTGAATGACAGTACCCCACTGCGCAAAGTGACGTCGGAATGACGTCTTTTTCATATAATTTTTGGATGTCCAAATCCGGTCCATAAAAGGGGTTGTTTTGTAACGCCAGGCGATGTCTTTTTTTTAACGTCTTCTGCACGTCTAAATGTTTACATCCGTAGGACCTCCGTGTAAGGAAAAGAGACATAAAAAAAGGGAAGAGGATTGTCTCCACACTTCACCCATTCTTGCAACGAAGCACTTCTGTCATTACCTGCCGGCCGTGGGATTTGAACTACCAATCTCTGGGTCACAAGCAAGTCTCGCTAACCACTCAGCCACACAGCCATATCTTAATATTGTCTATAAGGCACAGTTATTGCATTCATAGCAAACTCTATGAGAATAGGTGAGAATATTAATTTGTTAGTATGGTCATATACTTTTAAAATAACGAACTACACATTTAATTACAGATTTTTAATTGTACATTTAGATGAATTTGTATATAATACAAGAAAGCAGAAAAAACAGTACTGTATAAATAATATAGACTATTCGTAAGTATTAATCATGTTGGTTCAATAATGCTGATATTTGTAAATAAACACATTTTTATAGGCCTGATCATGTAATAGAGACATAGGTATGTCATAGACGTCCAAATGACGTCCAAAGAATCACCCAGTTCAAACGTCAAATGTTGCCCGTAAATATGACGTCCAAATGACGTCCACAAAATTACCCAGTTCAAACGGCAAATGTTGCCGTAAATATGACGTCCTAATGACGTCCAAAAAATTACCCAGTTCAAACGTCAAATGTTGCCTGTAAATACGACGTCCAAGTAGGGTCATGGTTGGAAGTCCAAATAGTGGACCTAGTTTGGATGTCGCATACATGTCCAGAATTAGTCATGGACCGACGGACCCAATATAGACATGATCTGCACGTCTGTCCGACGTCCTGTGTTTAGTGGGACGGTACCTTTATCAACAAATTATTATGTTACAATAGAGGCAGCGCTGATGTGCTATTTTATGCGCAATGTTTTTTGCTGTTTACTTGCTCCTAAGACCTAAATGGTCGTGTTTATATGAGAATACTTCCAAAGACGGGATTTTTGACGCATATTTGTATTTAAGGCCAATAAAGTGGCAAAAATACTCACAAGCTCAATGGGAAGTGAATGCGCGGCTTGCGTGTTCAGCTCTGACACAGAAACAGCGGGCGCATTTAGCACTGTTGTTTGTGTTTGAATGGCTTAAAATCACTTGTTTACTGAAACTGAAACTGCAAGAACCGACAGGTGGATGACATCAAAGTGCCGCAAGATCATTTCGGAAGCAGTCTCTTATGATTCCTCGAATCGCTCTCACAGGATTTGGATCTCTCTGCCTCTTGGTTCTTGTGGCGCCACATAAAGTTTACCCACAATGTTTTGCTGGCAGCATCCAGGGATGGACCAAAGAACGTGCCAGCAGCGTATAAAACCATTGCAGAGGCATTTTCGTTAGATTTCTGTGTTCATTACGGCACCAAATAACGAAATACGCCCATAGGAACATCTTTGGCATTTGACATAAACATATCAAAACAGTGGCCAGTAACAAAACTACTGTATGTAAGTTTATTATTTGTGCTGTGCATTGGGGAATATTAATACTAACCACAATTCTTAACAAATAATAACAATAATGAAAATTGCGTGCAACCGGATAAGATTTGCTGGAGTCACTTCACTGCGATTAAGTACTTACTCTAATCATTTAAAATAATCACTGTACTGCATATCCACACAAGACATTGTTTGATTAATGCAAATTTCATCATTATAATAAGATGATACCGTTTAATGTGTCTTTAATGATACTGGCTGCACAGCTATGCTTTGCATGGTGATTACCCATAATATAATAAATATTAATGTGCATTGAGTAATGTTATTTCACATGGTGAAACCCATGTTGAAATTCTTACTGCGGCAATACCGTAGTTTTAATAAGGATTAAGTGCCGTGAGGGTCGAGCGTGAGCATCTTGTTCTGAACCATACGGCCTTCTAATTAGTGGCCCAGTGGACTTAACCCTGTCATATCAGCCCACTCAGATGAAGGACTCTATTAAATAGCTCAGGCAAAATGTCATGGGTTTTAATTTCTCCATGCCTCCTTTAACCAGCATAAAGTTACAAAAACATTTTGTTTGGGGAAAAACTGACCCTTCAGATTTACACAGACAGTTGCACTGTGTTGATATGAACTACTGTATTGCTTTTAGAGTTGTTGTGCTGACAACCAGCGGCGAACGAGTGATTCTGAATCTACATGTCAGTGGACTTGTTTAAGATGTCAAGCCCCTAGCCTTGAATGTAGACAAGAGTAGGTGGTTGCTGTCTGGGGAGGAACCAAAGAAAGAGCTGTCAAGTCAGAGTGAATGAACTTCTTGACCGGCGATCTACACAGGCCAAGACAAACACCGATAAATAAGGTGCAACTCACGTAGGATGTGTTCTTGCATTTCGTCTGCATAGTATTTGACTGTTAGACATGTCGGCAAGCATTAGGTGGACACCTTACATTATGCGTGTTGTTCAGCGTCTAATAAAGTGGTTTATTGGTTTCAAAAACTGGCAGAAACAGCATTATGATAAAAGACATCAATGTTCAATCAACATCTGAGAAGATGTATGTGGTTTTCAAGCAGTGTGGCTCATTCAATCACAATCTAGAATCAAAACCATGTTTTATAATTCTTTAGACACAGCACATTTGGCTGAATCAGTGTTTGTTTTAAACAATGGACCAATCAGATGAATTTGCATATTTGCATTTATATTAACAATGATGAATAGGTGTTATTTGTCTAAAAACGCACATTCTGTAATTTGTGCTCCATTTGTTCTTGAAGCAAGAGCTCATTTTGTGTTAACAGCTCTTTTCAAATACTGCTGCCTTGACATGAAGATGGATAAGATGAACATGTACTAGCTATTATTTAATTCTGTGTCATTTTCATCCTGTTTGTTGTTGTTTGGTTTGTGTAAGGATTTGTTACACAAAACAATAACATTTTGCATAAAAGTGTAATGACTGCGGTTTACTGTAAGAATGATGTTCAGGGTGCATATTTTCATGCAAAGGTTGCAATGTGAGATTGTGATGTGGGTTCACATGCAATTCAGACAGATTAAACAATGTTTAAAACATCACAGTTGTCCTTAACCTGTATAGCACTTGTACACTTTGTATAGTAATTGTTATATTATTGCCTCCTTGAAATTAATTGCTTCATTGTCTTATATTTGAAATGGAGTTTTGTTATAATTGTTTGGCATTCAATATAAATAATTGTGTTACATAATAAATCCACATGGGTTTGTTTCGCATTTTAGTGTTTAACAACCATTCAACTGTTAGCATTAAATTTTAATAGAAAACAATGCTATCTGACAGAAGGGGACAGAGATTAACGGTGAGCAGAAATGATGGTAACACTCAATAAATTAGGAGCTCATATGCAAAAGCAGTTAAACGCCACCTCTGTCAAAAATTAGATAACGGCATTAATCAAATGCTCTAGGTATATATTTTACGTTTATAAAATACCTTTGCTTTAAATCTGCATCAGGCCATTCAGAAAACAACTTTGTTGATCTGTTAAACGCCACTTTCATTTTTCAGCAAAGTCCTCTAAGTGCAAAGAAGATGAATTACATGGACTATGGCGTGCAAAATGACTACGGATCACATTCAAACTTGTGTACAGGGACCTGAATAAAACCTGAATGCTATGAGTGTCCCTTGTGCTTGGTTTTTTAAGCTCTTTAATACTGATTAATATTACAAGAGTTTTTTTTGCAAAATGTCATATAACTCAGCATCACTAACTGACACCTGGTGGTGATCTTTTTAAAGGTTATAATCTCATTGCTTTATTATGATTATGAGAATTGTAGCTTTGCATGCTGCAGTCTCAGAGATGCCCCCCCAAAAAAATCACAGCTTTAAAATGCTTTTAACACATGCTTAACCTCTGTATTAGCTGAGTAGGTCATTTCAGAATGGCCAAGTTCTCTCTCTCTCTCTCTCTCTCTCTCTCTCTCATTCAGTTTCTCCAAGCTCTTTTCCCACCCTCCCTCTCTCCAAAGCTTGTAGAGCGGTAAGAGCTACTCATTTTTGACAGGGAATGGATTTGATTTCCCAACACATTTTGGTCTTGTTGTGCAGACAAATCTTGAAGACCCTAAAGGTAGAGAAACATGAGAGTTTTTCCTGGCTGACTCGTGCTTGCCTCCAGATGTGCTCCGATTCCCTGCCGAGTCAGCAAGTTCCTAGAATGTTAAAGTTTAACACAATGGTAAATCTTTGATGGATAGCCGTAGTATCTGACAAATGTACCTCATATGGATTTCCAGAGAAATCACATCTGTTTCTGGGACAGGCATTGAACTCTGTAAAGCAAGGAGGGTGTGTAATGGTGAGCTATCGGTTAACATTTACTTTTCATCTCAATGTAACTCAACCCTGTCTGCCATTTCTGCCAATGGGCAAACAAAACCTTTTGACTCATTCACCTGAGTTATAAATGGCATGTGACTAATTAGAAGCGACTTTGGCCCTGTTCACACCTGGTATTAAGAGGTGTTTTGGTCACAACTGAACGAGAGTGACACAAATCCATTCACACCTTGTGTTTTAATCTAGTTTTAGTCTCTTTTGTCCACTTGTCCTGAATACTTGTGAAGGGGGGGGGTCTATGGATGAGTCGTTATGCTACGTTTACACCAGCCGCAGCAGAGGCGTCAAGTGCAAGTGAATTCAATGTTAAGTCAATGTGAAGACGTGTTGACGCGCGTCTGGAGGTCTCCCGGTGCCGATGAGGCATCTGGCGTGGCACGGTAGACGCAATTCCACCTCATTCGTGCATCTAGTTCGCGCAAACGCTGCGAATTGAGTGTATGGCGCGGTACGCGCAAATTGTGTTTTTGTGCATTTTGCGTTTGACTCGAATTTGCGGCTGATGGCCTAGTTGAAAAATTTGAACTTTGGCGGATTTTCGCGGCACGTTATCCAATCAGGAGCCTGCTTGCTGCTGTGGTGGCAGCCCCATCCTGAGTCACTCATTTAGCATGAAGGCTTGATATTGTCCATGAGCAGTCACCCGGAGCTATATGACACAAGTTCTTATTTCTATGGAGACAGGAATAAAAAGAACCTCGCTTGGAAGAGTGTCAGTGAGGACATTGGGCAACCTGGTAAGTTGTAAATACACATTTCACTTTTGAGTAACGTGACGTTTATCCACCCGCGCCATTTATTTTCCACCTATAGTAAGGTGACTAAATACAAGCCGGTAGCTCTCTCAATAAATGCACAAAAAAATCAACATCAGCCATCCTGCAATCAGACAACCGCATAGCACTTGCCCCTCCCACAAGAAGTGGATTTTGCCTCTGACGCGAGTCAAATGCTTACTTTTTCCGCGCGTCTACTTCGCTCTAGATGCGCAAATGCATTCAAACTGTTCAAGCGGCAAACTAGGCACGGTAGACGCGATTTTGACGCCTGAAACGCGATTGGTGTAAACACAGCATTAAAGTACGAGCAGGAGAATTATGGGTTTAAATTGATGTGCACTAATATTTATGTACATGTACAGTTTATGTAAAGGCTTTCTCAGGGTCTTTTTACACCTGATCACTTCATGTGTTTCTCTGATCGGATAGCTATCTGATTTGTTAAAATGGTTCCATTTACATTAGGCCACATAAATGCGTATTGGCAAAATGGATATGAATCGGATATTCTACTTCTGCGCAAAATGCAAATACACTATTCATGAGCTCATGCAACTTTCAAGCAATCAGAAGATAAAACGAAAATGAAAGATGCAGAGAATAGCTGCTTTAGTTTTATCAACGAAAGCCTACAGACTGTGCTGAATACTGCGGGATTGCTCCAGAAGTCAGGAACAATGTAAAACATTGTGCTCAGTACAATATTAAATCAATAGGCGGAAAGTAGGCAGTCTTTTGTGGCTGTTCGAACACATTCGACCGCAAGAGCATCAACACCACAAGAGAAATCCAGTCGAGTTTTCGACTACCTCTGAATGTGGTCGAAAGTGAATGAGCTTAAATGTTTAACACCCCGTTTACACCAGTATTTAGCATTGTACACTTGCGATCTGATCGACCAAAACTCATCTTAATACTAGATGTTAGAAGAGGGCATGTGACAGAAGATGGCAAAGTGCTGAAATTGCTTACAGCTAATTATAAATAGCCTATAAAAGAAAAACAATTATTTGGTTGTGTAATGTTTGAAATGCCAAAAACTATACAATTTATATGTTGTATTCAAGCTGTTTTTCCAGCCTGAATCTATATTGAATTTGTTTGCAGTTTTTTCAAGTTGACAAATTTGTATGAATTCATAAAAGTGAATCGTACAAAAATGTATGATTTTCATTAATAAAATAATAATGAAACCCTACCACTAACCCCAATTTCACAGGGTCAAAAGCAAATCACACAAAACAGTGCGAGTGTGGTCTTACAAATTAATACCTTGTAAAATATGTACGAATTGCCATGAGACTGGGTTGTTTTTTTTAGATATAGTAGATATCTGTGCATCATTAGTGGCTTTGATACCCAAAGGGAAATAAGAAGAAAATGATTGATAAGAGCTGCTACCCTGATGTTTATCTTTTTTACTGGCTCATTGCATTTGTCTCCGCCTGCCACCCCCACAAACAATAACATAGATTTTCAGCAATAACTGAGGCAGATTAATAAAGAGAGCAGTCTTAACTCACAAATGGTTTCAGGTTTGAAAACCATTAGGAACGCACAGGAGCATATGTGTGCACATCTGCATTTGACCCCCGTCTAAACATGTGATGGATAGATCATTTTCAATAGGGTGCTGTACCGCCATGCAATTTCATTAGCTGTGCCAAAAGTGAAAAATAACTCATAAGTGTCACTAATGAAGCCATTTTAAATCTCAAGCATGCATTAATGGATTTGATGCATCGGTCCACTTAAAGTCAGATGTGAGATATTGATAATTCATAACTCATATTGTACTTGACCATTAATGACCATTAAAGCATTTCGTTTCCAAATACATAGAAGCAAAATGGCAACTATACCAATACCTTAGTTAACAGGTGTGCAGTTGTCAGCATGACATCTAGTAACCAACTTTTGAGAGATTATCAAGCATACAATTCTGGCATTAGCTCAACAAAAGATTTTTTTGCAAATTTGCTTTGTTACTGATACCATTCTAGTAATGCACTCAGTGTGTCTAGATTATTTTTATTCTGTCAGATAAAGCATCTAATGACAGCTTATAGAGATAAATTGGTGATCTTGATATGAGGCAACCCATTTGGTGTAAAATTATTTATTAGTTGGCTACGGACATAAGTTTTCATGTTTATATCTTTTGTTGGAATTTGTTAAAACCATAGACTGTAAAAAATGATGGACATAGTGTCCGTGACGTCTCCCATTGGTTTGTGAAGAGCATTTTTTAAGCTTTAAGTAGGCGTTGCATGCCATCGGCATCTTGGCCGTGTGTCACCGCGAATCACTCGTGGAAAACCGAAAATGGGTAAAGAGGCGGGAGGTGGCTGGTTGCTGAAACCACACCCACCTGGCTTGATTCTAGTGACAGCAGTGGCTCTTCAACCATCACTCAAGTGGCCACGCCCTTAATTATGCAGAACTTTAAGGCTTAATATAATTTAAACAAATGAGTTACAAAAAATTCACCCCCCTCACAGTTGTCATGAAGGGCAAAATTAGCTATACAGACCAAAAACACTTTTTTGTACCAGGCTGTAAACATTTTAACGTTGAGGTCTATGGGAATTGACCAGTAGCGGCTCGTGACTGCTCATCTGAAGATGCGCTAATTCAAAATAAGTGTTCGGATTGTCACCTGTGTGGTTCTCTTTTCCAAAATATGTGTCCTGCGTGTCGAGAGATCATGTGTGCATCACGTGTTTTGTCAAAATAAGTGCCTGCTGCACACGCGTCAAAACCGTTAAGGATAAATGAGATGCTCACGTTCCCAAAATACACGTTAGACACTCCCTTCACAGTAAACTCTGATTACACATGAGATTATGTGAGTATCTGGCAAACGTGAGCGTCTCTTTTATCATAAACCCTTTAGACGCATCTGCAGCAGGCACTTATTTTGGCATGACACATGATGCACACACGATCTCTCAAAGCGCAGAACACATATTTTGAACCACACACATAACATGCTGCATACATGTTGTGACGAACTTCGCATCGTGTGCCCTCAAAAAAAGAAGTCACCAGCCGCCAGTGGAATTGACTCTATGACTCTATACTGTGTCTATGTATGTGTGTGTAATGTCAGATGCACTGTAAAGCACTTTGGTCAGCCATGTGGCTGTTAAGAAATGTGCTATATAAATAAAGCTGAAATTGAAGTTGAAGTTGACTCCCTTTTGGAGCTAGCCTCAAGCGGCCAATTGATGAATTGCCGTTTAAATCACTTCTGTATTGGCTTCATCAGAGAGATCGGAAGGTTGCCCTTCGGTTAAAACTGGATTTCTAAACATCTAGAGGCATTGATTTTTTTCATTGTAAGGCGTTTTATTTACGGTAAAATAAGCAGTTCTGTATGTAGAAAATATGATAGCATTGTAATTTAACTGTTAATATTTTACGTTATAGTTGGCTTAAAAATACATATAAAAGCAAAACACTCCTGATGCAAATTCTTTGTTCTTTATTTTTCTGTAGCCTTAGTAGATTTAACAAAAGTTGTTGTATTTGTATGTAATTTACAGATGACAGTTACTTGAACGCAACTACAGTACATTCACATGAGGTGTAAGCGTTAACGCTTCTCATTTACTTTTAATGGGTGACGTCATACGTTGCTGAACTGAATTGTGGATCCGTCAGCGTTGGGTCACTGCCGTTGCTCGCGGCAGAAGTTATACATTTCTCAACTTTTCCACTGCAGGTGGGGTCGAAAGTAACAATTCACTAATTATGTTTAAAGTGAAATTATACTGAAGTCGTTTACATTTTTACAAAATTCCACCTGGTATTGATACTGTAGACCAGTGGTTCTCAAACTTTTTCCAAGTGCGGCCCCCTTGTGTACGGTGCATTCCTTCGCGGCCCCCCCAAAGAAAATTTATGACAAAAACTGTTCTAAAATTTAACATTTTAATTAAACAAAAAAATATTAAGTTATACAAAGTAGTGCTGTTGGTTAGTAGCCTTATTTTTTTAGGTTTAATTACACAGAATTCATGATAAATGAGTGTATTTTATAAAATGTCATAAAACTGGGGCCCCATCTCGCGGCCCCCCTGGGGGCCCCAGACCCCAGTTTGAGAACCACTGCTGTAGACCACACTTGTAAGTTATTGACCAAAGCATAAATATATCTCTGTCTAAAACATTAGCTTTTAAAATTAAGTTTTTCTAAAAAATTTTACTTTCACCCTCGCTCACCACTAATTCATTTATAAAAACAAGCAAAATAAACAACAAGTAGATTACCTTAGTTCAAAACGTAGCTAAAGTGCATCAAAACAACACTGAGCTAACATTTATGTGTAAAATGTGTACTATATAATGTATACAATCTTAACTACAAACCGGCTGCCAAACCTCCCTTCACATAGCGGTGATCCATGTTTTGCCACCTCCTCTCATCTTTAGGAAATCAAAACAGGGCCCATAACAACGCATGTGCGTTTGATGAAACCGTCTATAGAGTGATGATTCTCTGTGGGAGGGGCTCTGTAAAGAGTCTTGTGAAGCGTTGTGCATACACAGTAGCTGAAACATCCGTGAAAAATTTGTTTTTAGCAGTGGCGGCCGGTGACTTCTTTTTCGAGGGCGCTAGATGCGAAGTTCGTCACAACATGTATGTTGTCCGTCTTGTGTGTGGTTCCTTTATTCAAAATATGTGTTCTGCGCCTCAAGAGATTCTATGTGCATCACGTGGCTTTTCAAAATAAGTGCCTGCTGCAGACGCGTCTAAAGGGTTTATGATCAAATAGACGCTCGCGTTTGCCAAATACTCGCATAATCTCATGCGTAATCAAAGTTTAGTGTTAAGGGAGTGTCTTGCGTGTATTTTGTGAACGTGAGCGTCTCTTTTATCATAAACAATTTGACGGGTATGCAGCAGGCATTTATTATGACAAAACACGTGAGGCACATGGTTTACATGAGACAACCAACACATTTTTTGAAAAGACAAGCAACACACATGACACTCCGAACGCATATTTTGTATTTGCGCCCCTCGGATGTCCAGTTTAATTGTTTGTCATAAATATGTGGTTTAATTGTGATTTTAGAGATATCTATCTTTCCCTATTAAAGTAGATAGGACTTTAGTCTTGAAATAACTGCCTGGAGGTTTTGCGAACATGGCCGCCTAGTGGCGTGATTTCCCGTAAGGAACTTTTATGTAACACAGCATTAGTGATATGCAACTCTGACTTCTCCATCTGCAAAGTGTTTCTTGTTCTTTATTCTCCCTGATGCTCTTTGATTCCTCAGGTCTTGTTGCTGGGCAGTGACAAGAAGCAGAAACCAGAAGGATCCAGTTTCTTCTGATCGGCTCAAGCTCTTCTGTCTGAAAAGGCTTTTAGTGAAATTTATTTCCTTTCTCAACATCATCTCAACTTCAACATTACTTACTCTCTCAAATTAATGTTCCTTAGAAAGATGATAGAATACATTTACTGCTGTTCAATGACCTGGACATTTTTTGCCATTTTCCGTTCATTGTATTATTACTAGCTTATTTTAAGTTGATATAAAAACACATTTCATGAAATGGATAGGTCTGGCTCTAAAATTTGATTACATTTTTAAAATGTTTTTTTTTTTTTAAGTGAGGGGCAAACTTGTGAGCGCTTGTTAGTTTGTTGCACCACATTGTTACATAGTTGTCCAGCCGTAAAAAGCTAACAGCTATGGTAATAAATTGTATTACTTGGCAGAAGAATTATTTAGTCTGAATGGTATTATTAAAAGT
Source organism: Misgurnus anguillicaudatus (assembly GCF_027580225.2). NCBI lineage: Eukaryota > Metazoa > Chordata > Actinopteri > Cypriniformes > Cobitidae > Misgurnus > Misgurnus anguillicaudatus. Next base: position 6,950,371 of record NC_073361.2, on the reverse strand, counting down.
GTAACTATTTATTAAACATTACGGTATAAACACTTGTAGAATCAAATCAGCATATGGGAAATACAAATCAGATCAAACTCTTTAAAAGTTTGAATTAAAAACAAGAAAACTTGATGCAAAAGCCATTTCCTAATAATTCCCTCTGTAATCGCAAAGTTTGGTCCACCAGTATGAGGGCAGATGTTCCTCTGAAGGGTAATTAGTTTGTGAAGGAAAATCAGATAGATTTGTGTGATTAGCAGTCGGTGCGACATAACAGGATTTTCCCTCATATCTCAGGACACAGGTGGTGATGGTGATGCATGGCTCACAAACAAAGACATAGAGGGATTGTGACCCACGAATAAAAAAACTCCTTGTTCCCTCATGAGGTTTTTCATTTATGTGGGGGAAACCAGAGCCTGAAATTTAAGTGTGCTATATATTTCCTCTCAGCTTACCAATCAAGTCAAGGTCTGCGCTGTCATTTATAGACATGGCAGGGAGTACAGTTAAGAAATGTTTGCCCTGCAGTTAAAAGGGATAGTTCACCTTAAAAATGAAAATTCTGTTATCATTTACTCATCCTCATGTTGTTAAAACATATTTTTTTTATTAAATTTCTACATAAATTTCATTGTTTTGATGAACACAAATGAAGATATTTTGAGCAAAGTTTGTAACCAAACCAATCATGAGCCCCATTCACTTCTATATAGTAAAAAAATACTGTGGAAGTGAATGGGACTCATGAATGGTTTGGTTTACAAACATTCCTCAAAATATCTTCTTTCATGTTCATCAAAACAAAGACATTTATTCAAGTTTGTAACAACATAAGAGTAAGTAAATGATGACAGAATTTTTATTTTTTGGGTGAACTATCCCTTCAAAGCATTGATTGTTAAAGCGATACCATGTAGTTTTTTAACCTTCATAATAAATTTTCAAGAACCTTGTGATAGTACATTGACTTTAAATAAGTTGAATGACATGTCTACCATAGCATGACGGGGTCTGTATCGCTTTTACTCGTACTTTAAAACTTAGGGTTTCGGGTAGTAACCAGAGCACAAAAAAAGTTTACGGCATACGTCACTTCCTCCACATATTTTTTTTAACGTGAATTTTGCTGGAGGCTACTTAAGGAGTGTAGAGAGCAACTTCTATTATGTGACTCTGAGGCACCGTGTTAGTGTCACGGACCTATGACATGGGTGACTTGGGTTCGATTCCCTTTTAAGGCAATTTTTATATAAACTCACGATCTTGATTCATACATAAATGCGATCTTCTTTATAAATGACGGCGATTATCTTGCATATAGTTCCCTGTGTTCAGATGCTGCATTCACGTGTTCACGTATTTATCTTTCTTTTACTGTGTCTATGGTATTAACATTACAATCCAGGATGCTATAGCAGTCAAACTTGCTCAAACTCACACAGTGTAAAACCAAACCCTATTCATTCACCAATCAGATCCAAGCATTTCTCTCTTCTCTCATCCTCATTTGCTGCGTTCCGCTGTCACTTGTGTGACGTATTACAAAGCGGCAGACCTAAACACATTGGTTTACTTGGATTTGGAGCGACAATTTTCACACAAAAGAGAGGAAAAACGAGCGCCATTGCGGAAAATCCTGGTGGCAAGGGAGAGAGAGACGATGCAACAATATTTGTTTCGAAAAAGGCTAGGAAATACTTCTGTCGTTTCTCAATTGGAAGGCTGCAGCCTCCGGAGGTCAAATATGCAGGCTGCATACGTCATCAAGCCTGGTTTATTAAGGTAAACTGAGCATTACATTCGCAAGTCATAAGCATATTACAATTATTTACAATTAACTAAGTATAATAGTCAACTTTATAATTGTTAATATTCTGAAATAAGACAGTCTTGATGACGTATGCAGCTTAGAAATACGACATCCAGAGGCTGCAACCTTCAGATTGAGAAATGGCTTCTGCCACGACGAGTTCCTCATCAGAAAGTTGTAACATGACTGCGTTTCTCCCTGATGCCTCATAATGTGGATCATTTAGCATTTTAAAGGTTTAGTTTAGTTTTAAGGTTGGCCAGTTCTTTTCCTTTGCCACAGTGCTGCGGCGCTTGTGGCCTCTAGGCGTGAAAAATACATGTCTAGCGCCCCCTAGTGGCCAAAAAGTTTCGCGGTGTGCCTTTAAATATAAAAACATCCAAGGTTTGCCTCTACAATTTCTCATTTTAATGGACTTTAAGGAACCCCAAAACTTAACAGTTTTAATGCAGTTTAAAATTGGGTAACACTTTATTTTACGACCCGCAAAGTACTGCGTAATTACACCGAATTTACAGCGTACCTATTTGTAACAACAGGGTACCTCTACAGTACGTACTTGTAGGGATAAGGGAATAATATTTTAAGTTTGGGGTAATAAGAGGGTAAGAATATGAAGAATTATAAATTATTTATACTCTAAGTATTTTATAACTACAGAGTACCTATTGTAATATGACGTGGTATGTATGACTTAGTCAAGTCTATGGGGAAATTATGTTTTATTTTTTTATGATTTTATTGTGAATTTTTCATATTGACTACTGAATGTTGTATACAGTCAATGTCTAGGAGCCACATCGGCAAATAAATATAACAGCACATCACTTTCATTTTAGTAGCCTATATTACTTGCTTTTACAAAAGTCCAGCTGATTTAATGTGGTTATCTTTTTTTAAGGTAAGTACAATAAAAATAGCAACTTATTCCCAATTTACCAGGAAACTCTTACATTTGCGGACATATTTGAAGTGGTGCTTTGCAATTTTGACTCTGAAACTCTTTTATTTCAAATGACACAATAACACAATAATGACCACAAAGCAGCACGCTATTTGTTTATTTTTAATAGGTGTAATCATTGGTGGAATAAAACTTTGTAACATGTGTAAACACAAGTATTTTAGCCAAATATAATGTATGCAATGGCAAACCAGAATGAAACAACAGAAGATATCAGCACCCGCTAAAGAGAACGACGACTACATGCGTAGGCTAGTGCGCAGGTGTAGAGCGCGCGGCCGTCTGCAGGAGGTTTGCTGGAACGCGATCCTGAGGGAAAATTTCTTTAAGAGGTTTTAAAAACTTTCTACACCGTGGAGTACGGCTGCAAGTGATGTGAGCAGGATCCGCATGCTGAATAAGGTAACTGGTTTTGTTAATACATGACTCACGCATTTCAAACAATGTTTTTTCAAGACAGTTGCCAGCTAACTGTAGCAGCAGGTTAGCTAGCACATAAATTAGCCTAAAGTTAATAACTAGCTCAGAAAACTCAGTTTTTTGTCAAGGCACAGCGAAGAAACATTTACTGAAGGCTTTCATTTATGTTTTTATATGTAATGCAGAACAGCATTTGTGAGACGACATCAACTCAACTTCCGAGTGGACAAGAACACCAACAGAGGAAGCCAGCCGCAAAAACAACGAAAAATTGTCATGACTTTTTATTTGAAATAAAAGTTTTGTGTTAATAAAAATTAAGTGTTGGCTTAATTATAGTGTTTTAAAGCTGTTTTGAAAGAAGTTGCTTTAAAATAAAAATAACAATATTCTGTATGTTTATGGTATTTACCCTATAACATTTATAACAAGAGGTGAACAAAGCACCACTTTAGTTTACAGCCCGCAAATATGAAAGTTACCTGGTACATACAGAGAACAAGCGGGGAATAAGCCCCACTTTAATTTACAGCCCGCAAATATAAGAGTTACCTGGTAACTCCTGTATACATATACAGATCAAAGAGGTACAAGTTGCTATTATTTTTATTGTGCTGTCATATATTATTTGCCGACGTGGCTTGTAGACATAGGCTATACAATACACTTCATCAGATAAGTAGCAAATATGAAAAAAAAAAAACATATTACACATAGACCATATTACCCATAGACGTAAGTCATACATACCACGTAATATTACAATAGGTACCCTGTAATTATGAAATACTTAGAGAATAATTTTCCATATATTCTTACCCCCTTATTACCCCAAACTTAAAATATTGTTCCCTTATAACTACAAGTACGTACTGTAGAGGTACTCTGTTGTTACAAATAGGTACGCTGTAAATTCGGTTTAATTACGCGGTACTTTGCGGGTCGTAAAATAAAGTGTTACCTAAAATTGCAGTTTCAAATGACTCTAAACGACCCCAAACGAGGGTCTTATCTAGCGAAACGATTGTCATTTTTGGCAAGAAAAATAAAACATATGCAGTTTTAAACCACAACTTCTCGTCTTCCTCTGGCTGTGTGATGCGCCAGCGCGACCTCGCGTATTTGCGTAATGACGTCAAAGGTCCGGTGTTACATATATGGAATGCACATTTGCGGACCATTTTAAACAATAAACTGCCACAAAGACATTAATTAGTATCATTCCACATACAACGTCGGAACGGTCCTCTTTCTCCACACTTGTAAACACTTGTAAAAATCCTGGAATGTTTTTCTCAAAAAACATAATTTCTTCTCGACTGAACAAAGAAAGACATCAACATTTTGATTTTTTTTTAAGAAAATTGACTAATCCTTTAATATTGTATTGTTTTTTATATCTCTTTGTAATCAGACTCCACATTACCCATCTCTTACACCCATCCACTCAGTCAAGATCACTCAGATCTGCCAATACTGGTGTAATGCAAGTTTTCAGTCATGACTCAGAAACAATTGTGATTTTGTTGTGGTCGGCCCTAAGCTATGAAATAGTCTCCCGGTTCATATTAGGATTGCTTGATCTTATCTATTTTTAAGTCTCCTCTAAAACTTGTTTATGCTCTTTGGTATTGAATATTCTTTGATTTTACCAGCTTGTGTTTGATTGTTTGCAGTCTTAAGCCTTTCGCACACCATCTAATGATACCACAATCATTGCTAAATCCTTTCCTGGAGCAATCGTAGGCCAGTTTTGTATCTAGCCACGATGTTAAGAAACGACAACACAAGATAACCGTATCAAATCCTACAAATATGCTTATGGATTAGAAACATTTTTCAATCACTCCTAACTGACATGGCACCAGTTCAGACAGCATGTCTTAAAAACAAGGAGCAAAACATATGAACAGATAATACTTTCATCGCAACTGCAGAAAGTTAATCCTATTAGAACCTAGCTGTTGTCATGGTAACCCTGCGTTTTAATCATTCTGTATTGGGATCTCGCCCCCTATTTTCTCCCGGAAAGCTAATGTGAAGATTTTCTCCGTCTTGTCTGCGGTCGGTGGTGGGTACGAAACGCTCGAAATAGAGGACATCCCTGCTCGCAGGCACATTTCATACCGTCTGGAGGATCAGAGATAATGCTGTAATTATGCAAGCGATGTTGAGTGTTTCAGTGACAGCCCTGTCACATCGTCAAGCTCTTCTCTATCTGACTTTTTGTCACAGCTGCGCGGGTAGAAAGAAAAGGTCTCCACCATGCGCCTCATGACTGCAGAATCCATCACCATCTCTCCCTGTCTCTCTATTTGAGACACATTCACTCACATCACTGCAGTCCAAGCACCGGCTCGTTGAGTTTTCCACATCTTGCTCATATGCTGATTTTTATAGAGTCATATGCATGTTGCTTCAACTACAAGCATTTGTTGGTCCTGAAGTAGAAAAAACTGTGTTAAAACTCACACTCTTACAAGGTTTTTCTTGCTTTCTAGAACCATCAAATTTATTTGTAGCCTCATTTAAAATGATGCACTGTAAATTCTGTAATGTTTAGTATACACAGTGCAGATATACTGCCTATACTGTATCAGTGTACCACAGTATATCTATCATTGTTCAAAATTTTTATAGTTGAATGGACATGTATGGGGGAGTCCACGGTAAAGTTGAAGTTTGATAACTGATATAAAATGTTTTAACACAATAAATATTAAAATGGTTTATGTTTACAGTGATGTATGGGGGTGGAGCTTATCCCAGCACTTTACAGTATAACATTCACAATTTCAAATTGCAAACAACTAAATTCAACCTTCTATATTTTATATCAAACCCGTGCAAAACCCGCAACTTTATTTCCAAACGTATCAAAACTGCTCCAATTCATCCGCTATGCCTTCACTTGAAAGGATAATTTATATTAGGGGTTCCCAATAAGTGCGTTGCACAGGGGAATAAAGTGGGTTGTGCAAGTAATTGGTTCTGCATTACACTTAAAATATATAAAAACAAACTGTTGTTGTACATTAGTTCACGCGTTTATTGTGCTTGGACAGTGGATGCGCAAGCAGTGTCGTTACAATGCGGATAAAACTTAATGGACGCATTTCTGGAGCCTGTCTGTCTACCTCAAATATAACATATAAAAAATATATATATATATATATATATATATATATATATATATATATATATATATATATATAATATATATATATATTATATATATAATAAATAAATATATATTATCATTACTTTAGATTTTAGCTTTGATTAGTTTTAGCTTATCCCAGCACCTTACAGTATAACATTCACGTTTATATTTTCATTTCAGATTTTAGGATATATGATCTTATAGCTAAAGTTCCATTAAGTTCCCAGCCCCCAATGAGGCCAGCAATTCATATTTTGGTATTTAAAACTATGCAGGTGAATGTCTAACTAGTCTTAATGATTTTAGTTTTGAAGAATAAACTGTCTTTTTTAAGAGACCAAGATTTGCCTGTGCAACAAATGAGGAATGCACTTCAATCATTTCACTTTGAGTTTATCTTTTTCATGCCTTTGCTCAAATAGGGTTTGAAGGTTAACCGGATACAATAAATTAATTGAATTTCAACCATCTGTTTTTGAGAGATTAATAAAGTATTTATTTATTTTATTTTGTGAAACAGCTGGAAATGTTGGGGAGGTATCTAATCTGGTGGTTCAATACTTCAATACAAGCTTCAATACAAAAATCAACAGGACTCCCAGTACATCAGTAAATGATAGAGAATGTTTGTATATGTGCATGGCAAAAACATCTAAATTTATCTTTTAATATAACACATGAAATACAGCGAAACACCACCCAGTTATAAGACATTTTCACACAGTGATACTGAAAAGATAACCAGTATGACTTGTTTGTTTTTACTCAGTTGGACAAAATATGGAAAAACCCAACCATTCAATTAAATCAATCCAGAAAATGTCCATATTTTACCATGGGTTGACACTACCGAGCATTGTAGTTATAACGTGAAGTTTATATCTGTCGTTTACAGAGGAGGGCGAGGAGTATTGCAAAAAATCAAACTCATCCAGGACATTCTTTATTTGAACTCCTTCTGTCTGATATAGGACATGTCAACTACACACAAATAGACAAAGTGTATATTCATGTATGTTATTATGCTTTAAATGGGTGTGCCTAAAATGAATTTTGTTAGTACTCCGGTAACAGTTACAATAAAGGGCCCAGGATTGAAACAAACTAAGCACATGGTCTAAAGTGCATGGCGCAAGTGCACTTAGGGTGTGTCCAAATCCACTTTTGCTAGTTTAACGACGATAAAAATGGTTGATGCACTTGGTGCATAGTCTAAAAGGGTTGTTCATTCTCATAATGAGTAACATGGGTATGATTTGGGTGTAACGTGCAATAAACCAATGAAAACCAATGAATAGCTAACGCTATGGCAGATTCTCTATTTTCAAGGCGGAATTTGGGGAGGAAGAATACCACTAGTTTAAGATTGATGTTAAAATGGTGTTGTTTTTGTTTTGAAATTGTCATTTTTTTTTAATAAAAGCTTTTGTTTTCTTTAAAAGTCTTTTTTTAAAGAGACACTCCACTTTTTTGAAAATATGTTAATTTTCCAGCTCCCCTAGAGTATAAAACATTTATTCTTAAAATTTTGGAATCCATTCAGCCGATCTCCGGGTCTGGCGCTACCATTTTTAGCATAGCTTAGCACAATCCATAGAATAACCAAAGCGTTTCAATATTTTTCCTATTTAAAACTTGACTAAAACTTTTTTTTAGGCAGATATGTCTAGGAACTATACTCTCATTCCGGCGTAATTATCAAGGACTTTGGTGTTTTGATAAAAGTTGTCTATTACTTAAAATGGTTCACATCTCACCATATACAAAGGTACAAAGTACAATAAATCTGTGGGGTAGCATTTTAAACATTTCAAAATGAAACATTCAGCTTCTTTACCAAGCTACAGGTGAAGCAACTGTTCATGCATTCTAAAGTCCCGTAATCTGCCCCAATGTATGTCTAAGAGACACAATAATAATATTTCAAATTTTACTTATTTAATTTTTCATATAAAAAAATGTTTCCGTGTGTCATTGTCCCTTTTAAAGGCGCATATTAGGCTACTAATAACACCCTCTTTAAAGAGCACCTATTGTCTGATTCACGCTTTTAGATTTCCATTGGTGTGTAAGTGTGTATTACTTCATGTTGACGTAAATACAAATGTGCTGTTCACACAACCGGTAGCGTTTCATGTCTTACAGAAATTATAATATTTATACATCAGTACTAAAATAATGGTAAACTACGGGATGTCATTAAGCAAACGTTTTCTCTATACACTATTTGAAAACATTATGGAGTATCAAAATGTACAGTATGTGGCCCATTTTTGTTGTTGTTTTATTTTTTGTGGTAAACAATTATATCAATTTAGTTGCTCTTGATTCAACAACATTGCATTAGACAGCTTTATTACCAAACTGTTTCTGTGACTTTCATAAAAAGCACACAGTAAACTTACAGTATCATCTGGATCAGGCCTATATGGCAGACTTTTATGTAACGTGTTCTAACCTTATACATGGTGATATCTTTTGATTCTTTGTTCACAAATAGCATCATAACCAGTGGTAATGTTACAGCATCTTATTCTAGTAAAATTGACACGACTGATTTACCAGTAAATTTGTGAAGGCTGTGTTTATGACTATGTGTTAAGGGCTTTCAGTGTGTTATTCAGTTTTAATTTACTGCGTACGTGTGTGTCCATTAGATTCTAAGAATTTCCATTTCACATTTTTATATCCCTAGAGTAGTGTTAAAGATATGTGAAATGGTTTACATTAGCTCATGATGGACTGGTCACTTGTCCATGGTGTTTTAAAGCTAGGATACAGTCCAGCACTCACAGCGACCCCACATGTAGGGATAAAAGGGTGTATGGATGGTATACATTGTGCATTTTATTGTGAATCGATATTGCACATTTTATCTTTTATTGCATTGTACTAGAATAACTTACAAATACTTGCGATGAGTGAGATCATGTTGAAATTCTAGTTAGAGTGAAGTAACACATCTCTTCATTATTGTAAAGCAGTTTTCCTCTTTTTTTAATTTGCCTTGTGCTCATTATTCATCAGCACCGATCAAAATGACTCAATTTTTATTTCTCCCTCTCTGTGCAATGCGGCGCCAGAGGCAGCAATTGGATTTAATCATTTTATATCATTACTGCTCTCAACAGTCAGAAGGGGGGACTGGAGCCTTCGACCCCACACACGCTGATCTCGATTAGGAAAACTACCTTTGTTTTTTCACCTATTACGCCCCACTTACGGGCTGGAGGCTCATTAGATTTAATGGTTAAACGATCGTAGGTGCATTTCCCAATGTGGCACTTTATGCCTTAATGAGAGTGAGAGAATGAGAAATCTTGTCAAAATGACATTGTGGTTTGCTTATCTGAACACCACAAGCGACTTTGCATTTTCCAGAACTGTGCAATTTACTTGCATTAAGGCAAATGATTATTTTTCTTTTTTAAATGAAAACAACTGTGAATTTATTATAATTGCCTGCCAGCAAAAATTGTGTTTGTCTCTGCTTCCCACGGCATGCCCATGGTACACCCATTGCCCGTACACTGAATGTCTGAACAAAATTGTAAAAATTGCAAGCTCTAATCTGATTGGCCGATTGATCCAAAACTTTTAGGAATCAGGATGCATAGAAATGTATTAGTTCAGAGTGCAGATGGCAGATTATGTTTGCGTTGACAGTGTTTGTTAACCACTTGGGAAAATCAGGATGTGCAGTACTGTAATGGCTTACGTCTTTGTGTCTTTAAACTATATCTATCAAATATCAAAAAACTGAAGGACACAGTAATATTTCAGTAGTAAAATGAGGTTTATTGAATGAACAGAAAATGTTCAATATGCATCAAAACGAAAGACAGGTGGATTAATTTGGGCACCCTTGTCATTTTGTTGAATTTAAATACCTGTAACTACTTAGCTGATTATTGAAACCCACAATTGGTTTGGTGACCTCATTAAGCCTTGAACTTGAACTCTCTTTGGGTCTCCTCTGAAGTGTGGCAACATGGAGGCCTCAAAAGAACTCTCAAATGACCTGAAAACAATGTTATGGTTTAAGGTAAGGCTACAAAAAAGTTTTCACAGAGATATAAGCTGTCAGTGTCCACTGTGAGAAACAAATGGCGCTTTTCCATTGCATAGTACCACAAGGTTTGGTACCAAACTATTAAGTCAGCTTACTTTTGGGGGCTTTTTTACTGGATGCAGTACGTATTACCCAATACTTTTTTTAGTACCACCTCGGATGGGGTTCAAAGCAACCCAAACTGATACCAAAAACGTGATGCGAAAACACTGTTCGGTCTTAGAGAATTGTCACTACCAGCGTCATTGCTATGATGTAAAAGATTAGCTTTAGCTATATGCTAGCTTGCGCAGTCTTGAGTAAACATGTTGTCATCTGTGCTTTGCTGTAAGTTCCTTAACTCTCTTTTAGCGATGAAGAACATACACAGGTTGAGAATCAGGAACACTGAAACAGTTTTTTTCCAGACTTGTGGTGGCACATTCACGTCGCGCACATCTGCATAATGCTTAAATGGAATTTAAATGAGGCGCAGCGGAGCCCGTAGACTAACACCTTGGGTGTTTGTACAGAAACTGTCATGTGATACAGAGATAATAATAAATACGATGTGCAAACATCTATTTGTGGTGGTCAATTTCAATTTTTGGACAAATAAATGAATGTACGGGGATGTATAGCATTCCAACAATGCTCTCACTTGTATAATATCTAAGCAGTAGGCAGCCCAAATATAACGATACGCTATAATTCCTCCCCCTCCGAAGTGATACTAAACTCGATGGAAAAGCTAACCAAGCCAAAAAGTGAGGTGAGCTGACCCGACCTGACGCAACCTAAACCTTGGGGTACTATGCAACGGATAAGCGATAATAGACCACAGACAACAACGGTAAAAAACAGCCAACAGACCACCTCCAAAGACCTACAACATCAACTTTCTGCAGATGATGTCACTGTGCATCGTTCAACAATTCAGCACACTTTGCACAAGTAGAAGTGGTACGGGAGACTGATGAGAAAGAAGCCTTTTCTGCACACATGCCACAAACGAATACGCTTGAGGTATGGTTATTTGCCAATGGCCAATTATGCATGGCAGCAGAAGAAAACAGCATTTTTCCAAGAAAAAAACTTGCTACCCACAGTAAAATTTGGTGAAAGTTCATGCTGTGGGGCTGTGTGGTCATTGGGAATCTGGTTAAAGTTGAGGGTCGCATGCATTTAACTCAAGATCAGCAGATTCTTGAAAATAATATTGAGGAATCAGTCACAAAGTTGAAGTTATATTTCAACAAGACAGTGACCCAAAACACTGCTCAAAATCTACTCCAGCATCTATGCAGAGGAACAAGTACAATTTTCTGGAATGGCCATCCCAGTCCCCAGACCTGAATATCATTGAACATCTGTAGGGTGATTTGAAGCAGGCTGTCCATGCTTGGCAACCATGAAACCTAACTGAACTGGAGATGTTTTGTAAGGAGGAATTTTCCAAAATACATTCATCCAGAATCCAGACACTCATTTCAGGCTATAGGAAGCATGTTATTTCTGCTAAAGGAGGCTCTACTAAATATTAATGTGATTTTTCTTTTGGTGCCCAAATTTATGCACCTGTCTAATTTCATTTTAATGCATATTGCACATTTTCTGTTAATCCTATAAACCTCATTGCACCACTGAAATATTACTGTGTTCTTCAGTTATGTGATAGATCAAAATGAAATTGCTGATCCAAACACCCAAATTTTTATAAACTTCAAACTTTTGCATACGACTGTATGTGTAAGAAGGTCTGCCTTTGCCATTGGTGACCATGAGCGCTGACATCAGCATTACAATAACCAATGACATGCTAGACAAGCTCCTGTGATGCATATGTGAAAATGTGACTGTGCTGCCCAGCCGCGGCTCATCCTCACCTTCATCAGGATGGAAATGTCACTATCCTGGCTCGAATCACCTGTCTGAATAATGAAACACACAGCAGATTTTTATTCTCTGTGGAGATTCCAGAGAAAGACAGATGGTGAAATTAATCAGTAATAAAGCAAACGATGAGAACTTACTACTCCCTGAATTATTACAGAGTGTGAACTGATGAATAGCAGCTTATTATATTCAACACCAACAATTCAAATATTTTACTGTGATTTTCTTACACCACTAAAGCAAGGTGCTTTCAGGGTGTGTGTGGGGGGGTTATAATAAAAAAATCATATGGTCTTTTCTTATTAATTCATTCTTGGCATGAATAAAACAGTATGAGAAAATAAGAGCAAATGTCTATTACAATGATTGTACAATGGGTAAGGGGTGTTCATGCTGTAGACATAGAAAATACACCACTGTTTAATAAAATGGTTAGATTTATTAAGAATTACACTATGAGAATAAACATAAGGAATGCTGTGTTGTATAAACCGAAGTGCCGGGTTAGTACAACCCATGTTTGGGTAACAATAACCCTTGCATCATCCTAAGGTTATCTTTCTTTGGTATGGCAACCAGTGGTGTAGTGGTGCATGGAGATTCAGTATTGGTTATACTCTCATATATTTATGCCCCCATTTTTTTTAAAACGGCCCAGCTAAGGTTGAACGCCCTGTGCTATACTGTAAATAGTGACATTTAAGACCAGTCTTTAGTTCACTCCAAACTGATCTAGTATTGTCACTTAAAGGAAAATCCTGATAATTTACTTACCTGTGTGTCATTGTAAGGTTTTATTCTGTGTTTTCTTGTGTTCTGGTTGTGTTTTGTGTTTTGGACTTTTATTTTGACATCCTGTTCTTTTCTGGCTTTTATTTTGAAATATCATCATGTCACACTTCACTTCCCACTTCCTGTTTGTTTTGTATAAAGCCACCTCAGTCCTGTTAGTCATCGCTGATTATTACATACGTAAGCCCAGCCTGTTTATCTGTTTATCTGTTTATCTGTTTATCTGTTTATCTGTTTATCTGTTTATCTGTTTATCTGTTTATCTGTTTATTTGTTACCAGTTTCTGTATCTGCCTGTGTTTGACCCATGCCTGTTTTGCATTTTGTGATTCTACTCTGCCTGCTCTGACCTATTGCCTGTTTTTGGATATTGATTGTGGATTTACCCTTTGGATTTGTTTGCTGGCCCTTTTTG